>NC_138186.1:125882002-126249502 GCF_964194105.1 Spermophilus citellus | reverse complement strand
TTCTCTTTTCTGATAGAGATATGTTTTACATTGCTAGGGACCACAACTCTCAAAAGTAAAGATTCATCAACAAATAAAATAGCTAGTTCTCATGGTTCATATGATTATGTTTTGTTCCAGGGAAAGTATATGGTTAGATTCCTGACAGCACTTGGTCACAACATGCCTATAATCTCATCACCCTATTGTTTTATGTGCATTTCTGTTTAAAATACTTTGTTTACTATATATTGTCGATTCAGTAACACTGAACTCATAGCCAGTAGCAAGCACAATTCATGCCTGCATGAAGCTTATCTAACCCACCATGAGTGATGATTTGGGGATTACATACACATTTTAACAAGTAGGTGAATGTGCAAATATGGAGTTCGTGAATATAGAGGATCAGTTATATCTAAAAATGGAGGTAGAACTTTGCATCTGCTGTTTACTTAGCCCCTGCTCTCACTTGTCAGCTGTTGTATGGGCCTGTGTGATTGTGACTCTTGTTACCACCCTAACCACCCTCATAAGGATGTGACTTACTCTTATTATCTCTCTTTTAAGAGAGGTGGAAGGGATCGTAGGGGTGGGACTATTCTTCTTTTGTGTGAGTTGACAGTCACCCAGTAGCCACCCTACAATCATAAGCATGGGTTAAAATTACATTCACATTCTGTCCTTATCCATTAGTGGTAATCTTCATAATTAGAACCTGAATATGCTACATTGCTCTAGGCCAGGAAAAAAACAATAATATATATACATATATTATTCTAGAATCTGCAGCAAAAGCTTTAAAAATATAGTATTGTTTGTTTTAATTTAAATAGTCTTTTATGTTTATTATTTGCTTAAAATACATATGCAGTTACTTCCTTCTCAGCATAAACTGTCAATGTGGGAGTTGGTTTATTTTAACTCTCTCTAGGTACCTGAAGATAACTAGAAAGCTTATATTCTGAAACTGTAACACATTTGGCTGGGTAGTTCTGGATTGACCTTATACTTCATATAGAAAGCTTTTAAAATACTATTTATTCAAATTTAGAATGTCTTAGGCACATGATCTGTATCCTGACAAAGGCCATCCTTAAATGTCCATACCTGTCCACTTTTTCTTGTCCCACTTGTCTGGTGCTGATCAGAAAATACTGATGATAAAGGAGCCCCCAGATAAGAGTACTCTGTGGTTGTGAGGGAGTTAGAAAAGTTAACATATCTGGAGTAAAAATTTTATTTGAACCAAGCCCATGATTCGAATGTTGCTCTCTTGAGGATCATATATACTTTTCCCCTTCAACCTAGAGTCACCCTTGCTATTTGCTTTTTAAATTCTAATTTCTTTCTCTTTTAAAAAATACTTTTTTAGTTGTTGATGGATCTTTATTTATTTATATGCCGTGCTGAGAATCGAACCCAGTGCCTCACACATGCTAGGCAAGCGCTCTACCACTGAGCTAAGACCCTAACCCAAATTCTAATTTCTTTTTTTTTCTTTTTTTTTATTGGTTGTTCACAACATTACAAAGCTCTTGACATATCATATTTCATACATTAGATTGAAGTGGGTTATGAACCCCCAATTTTACCCCAAATGCAGATTGCAGAATCACGTTGGTTACACATCCACAATTTTACATAATGCCCTATTAGTAATTGTTGTATTCTGCTACCTTTCCTATCCCCTACTATCCCCCCTCCCCTCCCCTCCCATCTTCTCTCTCTACCCCATCTACTGTAATTCATTTCTCTCCTTGTTTATATTCCCATTCTCCTCACAACCTCTTATATGTAATTTTATATAGCAATGAGGTTCTCCCTTCATTTCCATGCAATTTCCCTTTTCTCTCCCTTTCCCTCCCATCTCATGTCTCCGTTTAATGTTAATCTTTTCTCCTTGCTCTTCCTCCCTGCTCTGTTCATAGTTGCTCTCATTATATCAAAGAAGACATTTGGTATTTGTTTTTTTAGGGATTGGCTAGCTTCACTAAGCATAATCTGCTCTAGTGCCATCCATTTCCCTGCAAATTCCGTGATTTTGTCATTTTTTATTGCTGCATAGTACTCCATTGTGTATAGATGCCACATTTTTTTTATCCATTCATCTATTGAAGGGCATCTGGGTTGGTTCCACAGTCTAGCTATTGTGAATTGTGCTGCTATGAACATCGATGTGGCAGTATCCCTGTAGCATGCTCTTTTAAGGTCTTCAGGGAATAGTCCGAGAAGGGCAATAGCAGGGTCAAATGGTGGTTCCATTCCCAGCTTTCCCAGGAATCTCCAAACTGCTTTCCAAATTGGCCGCACCAATTTGCAGTCCCACCAGCAATGTACAAGTGTACCCTTTTCTCCACATCCTCGCCAGCACTTGTTGTTGTTTGACTTCATAGTGGCTCCCAATCTTACTGGAGTGAGATGGTATCTTAGGGTAGTTTTGATTTGCATTTCTCTGACTGCTAGAGATGGTGAGCATTTTTTCATGTACTTGTTGATTGATTGTATATCCTCCTCTGAGAAGTGTCTGTTTTGGTCTTTGGCCCATTTGTTGATTGGGTTATTTGTTATCTTGTTGTCTAATTTTTTGAGTTCTTTGTATACTCTGGATATTAGGGCTCTGTCTGAAGTGTGAGGAGTAAAAATTTGTTCCCAGGATGTAGGCTCCCTATTTACTTCTCTTATTGTTTCTCTTGCTGAGAAAAAACTTTTTAGTTTAAGTAAGTCCCATTTGTTGATTCTTGTCATTAACTCTTGTGCTATGGGTGTCCTATTAAGGAATTTGGAGCCTGACCCCACAATATGTAGATCGGAGACAACTTTTTCTTCTATCAGACGCAGAGTCTCTGATTTGATATCAAGCTCCTTGATCCATTTTGAGTTAACTTTTGTGCATGGCGAGAGAAAGGGATTCAGTTTCATTTTGTTGCATATGGATTTCCAGTTTTCCCAACACCATTTGTTGAAGATGCTATCCTTCCTCCATTGCATGCTTTTAGCCCCTTTATCAAATATAAGATAGTTGTAACTTTGTGGATTAGTCTCTGTGTCCTCTATTCTATACCATTGGTCCACCCGCCTGTTTTGGTACCAGTACCATGCTGTTTTTGTCACTGTTGCTCTGTAATATAGTTTGAAATCTGGTATCGCTATACCACCTGATTCACACTTCCTGTTTAGAATTGCTTTTGCTATTCTGGGTCTTTTATTTTTCCATATGAATTTCATGATTGCTTTATCTATTTCTACAAGAAATGCCATTGGGATTTTGATTGGCATTGCATTAAACCTATAGAGAACTTTTGGTAATATCGCCATTTTGATGATGTTAGTTCTGCCTATCCATGAACAGGGTATATTTTTCCATATTCTAAGATCTTCTTCTACTTCTCTCTTTAGGGTTCTGTAGTTTTCATTGTATAGGTCTTTCACCTCTTTTGTTAGGTTGATTCCCAAGTATTTGATTTTTTTTTTTTTTGAGGATATTGTGAATGGAGTGTTTTTCCTCATTTCCGTTTCAGAAGTTTTGTCGCTGATATACAGAAATGCCTTTGATTTATGTGTGTTGATTTTATATCCTGCCACTTTGCTGAATTCATTTATTAGTTCTAGTAGTTTTTTTGTAGACCCTTTTGGGTCTTCTAGGTATAGAATCATGTCATCCGCAAATAGTGATAATTTAAGTTCTTTTTTTCCTATTTTTATGCCTTTAATTTATTTCGTCTGTCTAATTGCTCTGGCCAGTGTTTCGAGAACTATATTGAATAGAAGTGGTGATAGGGGGCATCCCTGTCTTGTTTCAGATTTTAGAGGGAATGCCTTCAATTTTTCTCCATTCAGAATAATGCTAGCCTGAGGCTTAGCATGGATAGCTTTTACAATGTCGAGGTAAGTTCCTATTATCCCTAGTTTTTCTAATGTTTTGAACATAAAGGGATGCTGTACTTTGTCAAATGCATTTTCTGCATCTATCGAGATGATCATATGGTTCTTATCTTTAAGTCTATTGATGTGGTGAATAACATTTATTGATTTCCGTATATTGAACCATCCTTGCATCCCAGGGATGAATCCTACTTGATCATGGTGCACTATTTTTTTGATATGTTTTTGTATTCAATTCGCCAGAATTTTATTGAGGATTTTTGCATCTAGGTTCATTAGAGATATTGGTCTGTAGTTTTCTTTCTTTGAGGTGTCTTTGTCTGGTTTCGGAATCAGGGTGATGTTGGCCTCATACAATGAATTTGGAAGAGCTCCCTCTTTTTCTATTTCCTGAAATAACTTGAAAAGTATTGGTTTTAATTCTTTTTTAAAGGTTTTGTAAAACTCCGCTGTATACCCATCCGGTCCTGGGCTTTTCTTGGTTGGTAGTCTTTTGATGGCTTCTTCAATTTCATCCATTGATATTGGTCTGTTCAAATTGTGTGTATCCTCCTGACTCAGTCTGGGCAAATCGTATGACTTAAGAAATTTATCGATGTCTTCACTATCTTCTATTTTATTGGAATATAGGTTTTCAAAATAATTTCTAATTGTCTTCTGTATTTCTGTAGCATCTGTTGTGATACCAAATTCTAATTTCTTGATTGTGTGTCATTGTTAGATCGTGGCAGAATATCACACCCCTCCCAATCATTCTCCATAGAGATGTACACACCCTAATCCTGGAAACCTGTGACTGTTACTTTAACATTTGCAGGTCTGATTTACTTAAGCATTTTGAGATAAGGTTATCCTTGATTATTTATTTAGGGCAAGTGTAATCACAAGGACCCTTGTAAATGATAGAGGGAAGTGGAAGACTCAATGTCAGAGTGACCGGAATGTACAAATATTTGACTAGCGTTTGCTGGTTTTGAAGTTGGAAGGAAACCATATGCCACAGAATGTAGGTAGCTTCTAGAACCTGGAAACGGCAAGGAAACCACTTCTCCCCAAGAGCCTTCAGATGTCAGCCTGGTAAAACTCTTCACATTTCTGACCTCTAGGATTGTATGTTTAGTAACTTACTTTGTAGTGAATAGTTAAAGTATCAATAAGAAACTAATGCAGGTATTTATATTGCTCTCTATAAAATCATGAGTCCATTTTTATCTGATTGCTAGTATTGCTGCACCATATGATGTTGCTAATCTCTGAATTGACAGTTGTGTTCTTCTTTTTCTATACATATTGAATAGATTAGCTACTTTTCTATTTTGAAACTATCAAGACTGTCGAGCTTAAGTCATTTGTCTGGGCTCATTCTTTCCTTAAGAGAACTTTCTCCTGCCCTAATCCTTATTGTGTTGCTGTTTCTGTGCCTCAAATAGATAGGGGCAGATGAGAATCAAGGAAACAAATTGGTGAGCTCTTGTAATAGTATTGCTGAGAAATGATGAGAGCCTGAATTAGAATGGTAGTAACAGAGAAAGAAGAGATATGAGAAACATTTTGGAGATAACCTTTTCAGGACTTTGTAATCATATCTTGTAGGACAACAGGTCTCTATCATATACTAGGTACTACTTATGTATTTGATGAATGAGAGAGAGAGAATGAATGACTAGGCATTCATGACGGATTAGTGTGAATTGAAATAGTAATATTAGGAAGAACATATTTTAGGTACTTATTACTTAATAACAAGCCCTACCACCACCGGCTTAGCTGCTTAAAACACACATTTGTTATCTCACGATAATTTGAGGCTCATGATTGTAGGTGTCACTTGGCTGTGTGGTTCTGGCTCAGGGCTTCTCATGAGGTTGGCTAGGGTTCTTGTCTCAGAAGATTTGACTAGCACTGGAAGTTCCACTTTTGAGTTCATTTATATGGCTGTTAGTAATCCTTTTCCATGTGGAACTCTCCACAGCAAATGCTCTGAGAGGTGGGGAGGGAAAGAGACCAAGATGAAAGCTATGGTCTTTTTGTAGCATAATCATAAAGTGACATGCCATCCCCTTGGGTGTGAATCCTGTTGGTTACTCAGAACCACTGTGACATAGTAGAGCAGGTGACTACACACACATTTTCAAAGTCCTCTGCACTCCTGTGGAGAGGATCATTGGTTGGATATGGGGGAGAGAAGCAGGTGGGTTATTACAGAATAATCCAGAACCTAAGTTTTATCTGATAGGTATAGAAAAACCTATAGCTAATCCAGAACCTTGAGTTTTGTCTGATAGATAGAGCAGAATAATTGGATTTTTAGTAAAATTACAGAGCTTCAGTAGAAAATAATTTGGCTAATCTACCATTGAATTACTATGTAGGAATGGAAGTGAGGCTAGGATGTAGCAATAGAGTAAGAGAAAATTTAGGAATTGAGAGGACCATTGGTGTATGTAAAGATGCTGACTAGAGCTTACTATGATGAGGAAGGTTGAGTGATAAATCTAAAAAGTAGGATAAGCCATGCCTACTATGTTGCATAAGATTAATATTAGATTCAGGAGGAAACAGAGTGTTCAAGAGATTAAGTAACTTGGTTGGGGTCACCCTGCTCTTAAAGCTGGGATTTGAACTTAGATTTGTCTAACTGTGCCATGTTGCCCCTTTTAGAAGGCAACATTGGGCAGTTTGATGAATACCCAAATCATTTTCAGATACTATGATTAGTTAGGTGCAATATAAAATACAATCTTGAAAAAAGGAATGGGGCATAAAGGGAGTTCTGAGGATGTAGGGAATTAGTTTTGTGTGTTTGTCTGGCTTATTGTTTACATGCTAGCTCAGAAATTTCAGAGACTATAATAAGGTCAAGTGGGGTGGTAGTCAGTGGTGAGAGGAGTCAGGGAGTGGGGATGGACACTGGAATTAACTTGAGATCTGTTCTGTAATCCTATGGATAAATAAAGTGGAATACAGGGCATTAGAATGCAGAATCTTGCATGCTAAAGGTTTTTTAAAGGAGCAAACTAGAAAATTGTAAGTATTTAACAAATGTTAAGCAAACTAAAGTTTTTTTTTTTAAAGAGAGACAGAGAGAGAGAGAATTTTTTAATATTTATTTTTTAGTTCTCGGCGGACACAACATCTTTGTTTGTATGTGGTGCTGAGGATCGAACCCGGGCCGCACGCATGCCAGACGAGCGTGCTACCGCTTGACCACATCACCAGCCCAGCAAACTAAAGTTTTAAAACAAAATGTGATGTATTTAAGTGAATTATTTGATCAACTTGTTGTTTCTAACTTGATTATTAATTTATTTGCATAAAATTCCTGCAACTTATGTCATATTCAGATAATAAATAACATACATACAAATACCAGTGTTCTCTTGCTTACTAGATATGTGAAATTCTTTTTTTAGGTTTGTCACCTTTTTGTTGAGACCTAACCTTACATCTGAAAATACTTTCTGTCAAATCTAAATATATTTTAGAAATATAACGGAAATTATTTAGCAAGAAGATATTGTGTTAAATATTGCCTTTAGAGTTAATATCTTTGAGGTACATATAACTTCATTTCTAAACACAATGTCAATTTAGCAGGCATTTTTTTTTTACTGTGTATGGGTTTTTTTCATAATTTTATTGAGGTAAAATTCAGGTACAATAAAATGCACATATTTGAAGTATACAATTTGATCAGCTTTTGACATGTATGTAACCAATATAATCAATATAAAAAGCATTTCTATTTTTTAAAATTTGAAATTATGCACTGTTTCCTGCATAATTTATTACATTAGAAATCAATCACCTTAAGATATATAGAACCCCATTCCCACATGTCAACTATTTCAAAATTAAATTACACATTTATAAATATCTCAGGGGTCAAAGAAGAAAACACAAGAAAAGTAAATAAAAAGTGCTTTGAACTAAGTGCTAATAAAAGCTTAAAATATCAGAATTTCTGTGATGAAACAGTACTCATATGAACATTTATCATTTAAAGTACTTGTATCAGAAGCTAGAATAACCATCAAATCATTTTCAATTTATGTAGTAGGAAGGAAAAAATAAGAGTAGGAGCAGAAATATATAAAGAAAAATACAGCTAAAATTTGATAAAAAAATAAGTCTAATCAAGAAAAAAGCAAGAACACAAATTAATATCAATGGAAAGGGAGCTATCAAAATAACACTACAGATGCTAAAAATATATTAAGGTAATATTATAATTGTATGCCAACATATGTGATAAGCTTACATCACATTAGAGAAGGATCCATGTGCTGCTGAGAAAAAGGTATATTCAATCATTGGTGGATGAAATATTCTATATATGTCTGTTAAGTCTAAAATTATCAAATTGTATTTTTTGCTTCTGTAGCTTCTTCATTTGGTTTTTCTTTGGAGGGACAGAGACATGTTAAGGTTACCCAGTATTATTGTTTTGTGGTCTGTTTGATTCTTGAAATTGAGAAGGGTTTCTTTGATGTTGGTAGATGCTCCATTGTTAGGGGCATAAATATTTACAATTGTTACATCTTGCTGATGTATGATTCCCTTAAGCAGTATGAAATGACCTTTTTTGTCTCTTCTAGTTAACTTTGTTTGAAGTCCACTTCATCTGATATGAGGATAGAAACCCCTGCTTGTTTATGTGACCCATGTGAGTGATATGTTTTTTCCCATCCTTTCACCTTCAGTCTGGATGTCTTTGCCTATGATGTGAGTCTCTTGGAGACAGCATATTGTTCAGTCAATTCTTAGTCCCCTGTGTCACTTTTGAACTCCACATTTCCTGGTCTCTGGTTCAGTCTCCAAACAGTCTCTCCCACCCTGCACCCTTTCTTGTTTGTTTTCCTAGCCAGAAGTGCCTCTCCCAGACTGTCTTGCAAACAGTCAGATTGGAGGACAAGGGGTAGAACCACTGGGCGTATTTCCACAACCAGTTGTCCCCTGTGTAAACCTCTCTCCACATTTGATTTTTTGCCTGGTCACTTTGTTAAGGTGGTATTCCAAAATTCCAAATAAAACTCCAGGTCTTTTTTGAAGCAAAAGACAAAGATATGTGTTCTGGCCAGGGTCAAGGGAGCAGGGAGAGCAAGCAGTTCTGCAACCCTTGACCCTGATTGGGGATGGGAATCAGCTTATAAGGACTAAAACCACAAAGAAGGGAGGGGGGAGGCAATTATAATCACAAGATAACATTTCATAAAGTGGAAAGTACATATTCTCAGAAATCACACCTTTAGTACATTTTTAGAAAAACAAGCTTGAATTAGTTTCATAGTTCAAGGATACTGTGATCAGGGTGCAAGAGGGTGAGGGTGGTGGTGTTAGCTTCTATGTAAGTGGGCTCATGTAGAAGGGGAGCCAATTTCACACAGGGTGAGGTGTCTGAACAAAATGGGGTAAGTCTGGCCTAATTTTCAAATCAGTCCACAACAACTTCAGCACACTCTATATCATGCAGAGTATGTGTTTAGTGGGCCTGTATTCCAGGCCAAACTCAGATTTGCCAGGAATTGGCCCCCTCGACTGTCTGCCCCTGTGCAGTAGCTACAAAAATAGTTCCTTCCTTAGCCTTCTGCAGGCCACCTGGAGAGATGGATAGTATTGACCAGTTGTACAGCTGGTTCACCTTGTTATATTTCAGTGAAAAAAAACAAAACAATCTCCTATATAGCTGCCTCTGGAAGGGCATACATCAGCAGGATGAGAGTAGAAGTGATGTCAGGAGAAGTTGTGATCATCTCTGATTTTAACTGATTATTTTCTGAAAAGACTAAACTGTAATCTAGAAGGAACTAAATAGTCAGAAACAGGATTAAGTCTTTCTTTGCTGAATAGTTTTTATTAAAGAGTTATAAATAAGGAAATGAAGTGTGTTAAAAATATTGAGCTTTACTTTTTTTATGCCATGATTTGTGACTGACTGATTTATACCTATTAGTTTTAGTACATTATAAAATAGAGGATATTTATATAAATGGAATGGTTTGAAGAGTTATATTAAAATTATATATCAAACAATAATCTTTGTTGAACGTATTATGTGCTTTTCTGACAAATTAGCAGAGCTGTGCGGATGAGAGTAGTTTTACACAGTTTAGTACAGTCAACCCACATTAATAAGGCATTTATAATGATAAACATCTGAAGTACTGGCATAGTGTTTTATTTACGATAAGGGCCGAATAATTCTTATGCCTGACAGAATTTTCACTTATCTTGGTTATAGTTGGGTGCACAGCATTTTGCTTCAAGTAATTATATCTTTAAGTCATGACCTAATTCAAACATGGTTGGAATAAAAGGGATGAAAAGACTGAAATAATTCCAGTGAGTGGAGAGTATGTTTAGATAGAAAGTTTTAACACAAATAAGCTAAAAACGAAACAAAACCCTAGGAAATGGTTTTCTTGAGTATAATGAATTCTAAAGTTGACTGGGGAAATTAAGAATGGGTATTTATTATTGGCAAAATATTAATTGGAATGGAAATGAAAGTCTCAGGAAAGAACAATGTGAAATGTGTTTATTGAAGTGAGGGTTGGCCATGTTACTCAGCATACATCCAGTTATCTGGTGTTGCTCTGGTTATCTCTTGATGCCTGTTTTACTTTTGTAAATTCCTTTTCAAAACCACAACCGTTTGGTTATGCACACAGATTCTTGGGTTAGGAGTTCAGAAAGAGACAGCTGGGTGGTTTGTCTCTTCTCCAGTGTCTGGAGATTCAGATGGAAAGACTCAAGTGCCTGGATGTGATTGGAGCAGCTGGGAGTTGAAACAGTTGGATTTGAAGAATCCCCTTTCAAGATAACTATTTTACACATCTGGCACCTGGACTAGTATGACTTAAAGGCTGAACTTAGCTGAAAAAGTTGACTACAGGGCCTCCACTCTCCATGTAGCTACAAGTTTATGATAGTGGAGCTCCTCTGTTTTAGTCTCTTAGCTTCATTAAATCACAGTATAAATGTTCCACATTTATACTATGCCTAGATTCACATCACTTTGAGAAGAAAGGAAGTTCCTGACAAATGCCAAGGATGTTCCTAATAGATTACATGAATAGCTTTACTCCTTGCAGATATTTGGAGATTTTAGTAATGGAATTGATAAACTTGATTTTATGATAAAACCATGATTTAGTAGCCAGCTACTTTAATACCCAATGCCAAGTGGTGTCCTTAGATAAGGAAATAAATATATTTTAGTGAGTATAGAATGTTACTGTGGGATGGAAAAACCCTAATTTTAGGAAGTTTCAATTCATTTCTTCTTGTAAGACTGTCATCTGAACCTGATAGCTACTATCATCTTGGTGCCACATGTCCAAAATCGAATTAATCATTTCTCTTAAGCATTGCCCACATGCCAAAGAATGAGAAAATAAACAAAAAATGATCTAGTTTCCTTTCTCATCTCTAGTCTGTCTGACCTTATCTTAAATTCCATCTTTTTGAATGGAATTAAAATTTTTTCTTCTCTCCCCACCACCTCTTTCTCCCTTTTCCCCTTTTAAAATCTCTTTTAGATTTTCTTTTTCATTTCCATTCCCTGAAGTAGATATCAGTGTAGACCTTACTTTTGCAAAGCCTTTGTATTCTTCTGTCTGACTTTATATTTCTTAATATCGTGATACTATTAAAAAATGTAATTTCCTTTACAAGTGCTCATTTTCTCACATCAAATATAAACTCTGGTATGGGAGAGACAAGTGGATATGGTATAGTAGAAAAGGGGAATATAAAGGGTGTTGTCATTAAATATGAATCTTTTTTATATAAAGAATGTATGTGTTTACAACCTTAAACTTCTTTTCCAGAAATTCATTACCTTTCTTCAAATCCTTTCATGAAAACACTGAGATTTTTCTCAGTGGGGACAGCGTCATAATATTTGTCTCATTAAACTATATGTAGTTCCTACTGAGAAGTAGATTGAAACCTAAAAATGTTCATGCCATAGCAAATAACAGAAATAATATTTCAAAACAAAGTTGCTTCTCTTAGAATTCAATTTGTGATACTACTGTTATATTTCAGAATTCTTATTTTTGTAAAATTGATAGACATAGTATTTCTTATTTTTGATTGCTGAATTAATTTTATTGGCCCTTTGTATTTAGTGAAGCAGTAGGTGATTTTCAGTCTTTTTTTTCACTCAGCCACTCCTCTTGGTGGTGGATGAGTGACCATCAGGATGGAGAGGGAAACAGATATGTAGGTTTTTTTAATATAATTTTTTTAGTTGTAGATGGACATAGTATATTTTTATGTGGCACTGAGGATTGAACCCAGTGCCTTACATGTGCAAGGCAAGCACTCCACCACTGAGCTACAGCCCCAGTCCCAGATGTATAGTTTTTTTAGTAGGCCACTTAGTGATTGTTATGCTACCTGCTATCCTTACACCAAGTTGAGACTATCTCACATAGTGATCAAAAGACATTTATAAGTGTGTAATATCTCCCTGGTTTGGGGACATAAAATGTTAAAAGCACAGTTAGCCTTAGGCTGTCACAGAGAAATTGATTTGATGGGCTTGGGATATAGCTCAGTTGGTAGAGGGTTTTAGAAGAGCCTGCTCTGCTGAGAAGACCAGAAACCAAGAACAGAGCTATAAACATGGGAGTCAGAGGTGCCAGAGTTACATTACATTCCATCCTAGGTTTATCTCCTACAGCAGGTTACTGTCTGGGAAGCATGTGAGTAATCTCATTTAGTAGATGCTGTATAAATCCTCTATAAGTCATAAGGTGTCTTAGTCCATCTTGTGTTACTGTAACAAAATACTTGAGGCTGGAAACTTCATAATTAAATAGTTTAATTTAACTGATGATTCTGGTGGCTGGAAGAGCTAAACAGCATGGTGCTTATGTTGTGGCAAGAGCTACAATGTGATAGAGAAACTGAAAGGGAAAAAGCTGTGTGAAGAAAAGAGCAAGCACATGGGGTAAACTCACTTTATAACAACCAGCTTTGTCAAGATCTAACTCATTCCTGAGAGATTCAGTCATAGGAGTGGAACCCTATGACCTAATTGTAATTATCTTCTACTAGGCCTCAGTTCTTAACCATCTTATCAGCCCCACACTGGGGACCAAACTTGTAGTTCATGATCCTCTGGAGGACATACCATATACAAACCATAGTATAAGGTATGATCCTTGGTTGGAGATAGAATGAAATTTGTAGAGGTATATCATTAGCAGACTTAATAGTTGGAACAGTGTGTCTCTCCTCCTCCATTCCGTCAATCACCAGATTCCCCTGTTGTGAATGACCTTGTAATTAGCTCTTCAGTTGGATCTCATGTCATTACCTTGAGACATGTTTGGAACTTTGAGACTCTTTCCTGAGGTATTGGTGCCTTTTGACCGTTCTTTTAATCTCACTCCATTTTTTCTTCTAAAATTCAACTAGAACTTTAGTTCTAAAATACAAGTTAGGTCAAGTTATTCCTCACTGAAATCCTTTCACTGGTTCTGTACTACCTACAAAGAATTCAGTATAAGAGGTTGGTAACTTTCTTTTAGTTGATTTTTTATGTTGTGCTACCTTCTGTAAGACAGCTCAATGGATTGATATTTAAACCTTTTGACTTTTGTACAAAGTCTCTACCTGCATAGCTTTTGTATTACTGGTCTCTGTTGGTAGAGCTGTTTTCTATCCTGTCTCTGGTGGTTTTTTGATTCATTTTTGGTGAAAATGGCTTCAAGTTTAGGTCATGTGTAGGTTACAGATTTATTATATCTTTGAAGGCCAAAATAAATCATGAAATTCTCCACCAACTTCCATTTGCACGTCCTGGTACAAGCCTCCACTTCTTCTGGCTCTAGGGCCACAAGCACTGAAATAATTTCCTAACTTATCTTCCTCTTGCCCTCATGTTGTGTTGCAATACATTCCTCACTCAGCAAAGTGGTCATTTTCGAAACAAATAATAACAAAGCCCTTGCTTACAACCCAGCAAAACCAACAATAGTTTTCCGTCAAACATATATAGGCAAAAAAAAAAAAAAAAAAAAGCAAATTCTTTGGAGAAAAAAAAAAAACCTTATATGGCTGTATCACTGTAGAATGCTGATTTTAAGTCCTGTGGGCATAAACTAAGGAGTAGGATAGCTGAATCAAATGGTGGTTCCATTTCAGATTTTCTGAGGAATCTCCATACTGCTTTCCATAGTAGATGCACCAATTTGCAGTCCTATTGGCAATTTTTGAGTAACATTTATTCATGCTTGCATTCTTGATAATTGCATTATATGACTGGAATGAGATGAAATTTTAGAGTAGTTTTGATTTGTGTTTCTCTAATTGCTAGAGATGTTGAACATTTTTTCATATATTTGTTGATTGTATTTTTTCTTCTGTGAAGTGTCTATTGAGTTCCTTAGCCCATTTATTGACTGGATTATTTGGGATTTTGTGTGTGTGTGTGTGTGTGTGCGCGCCACAGTCTGGCTGGGCACAATTCAGGAGCCACTTGTCAAAAGAAACAAACTTTATTTTTTGAACACACACACCGCACCACACAGCTCTTCGGGAATCCCCTCAGAGCCCAACTAACTACCACCACCGGCTTCCCACAAGCCTCTCCACCTCCCCCACCCCTCCTGCTCTTAAGACCGATTGGCTGGGTCGCATGGGTGGAGCCAAAAAAAGTCCCCCAATGAGCAGCTTCGTGGTGTGAAAGGGCAGGGAAACAGCCCAATGAGCATCACCGCAGAGGAGCCAATCAGTTGGCAGCTAGAAGTTTGCTGGGGCTGCTGTGAGCCAATCATCAGCTGGCAGCTGGAAGTTGCGGGGGGGGGGGGCTGTGAGCCAATCATCAGCTGGCAGCTGGAAGTTGCGGGGGGGGGGAGGGGGGCGCTGTGAGCCAATCATCAGCTAGCAGCTGGAAGTTTGCTGGGGCCCCTTCGGCTGTGGCTCTCAACATCTCTCCTTCTCTGTTTAAACAACAAGCATGTGGCTTAGGGACCGTTCCTGCCTTAGGTTGTCCAATATTACATATGGTTAGGTATCAGTCCTCTAGGATTGACTCCAAGATTAACTTGTGGTAAAAAGGTCACACAATTTTGACATTGTTTTATTATTTGTCTAGCTTGTTCCTTAGTTATTTTAAAATGCTTTTGTAAAGTATTAGCATTGACATGGAACTTTTTATGAAAATTTGTAGCTTCTTCTAGTGTAGAGAAAATATGTATGTCATGTGTAGTTTTATCTGCTAAATCATTGCCCAAACTAAGGGCTCCAGGCAATCCTGTATGTGCCTTGATATGTCCTATAAAGAATGGATCTTTTCTGTCCCAGATTAGACTTTGTATAGTGGAAAGCAAAGAGAAAGCAGTAGAGGAAGGGGAAATCCTACCAGCATCTTCAAGGGGTACTATAGCATTAACTATATACTGACTATCGGAAAATAAATTAAATACAGAATCTTTAAACATCACAAAAGCTTGTAATACTGCATTAAGCTCTACCTTTTGAGCTGATTGGGTACTAAAAATGTAAAAGTTTGATCAGGTGTAACTATTGCTGCTGTACCATTATTTGACCCGTTCGTGAATATATTTGGAGCATTCATGATAGGTGTTTTTCTTGTCATTTTTGGAAAAATTACAGGATGCAATGACCAAAAAGACAATAAAGTATTAGATGGTAAGTGGTTATCAAGTGAAACATGAGATTTGCACATGATTATTGTCCAAGTATTTAACTCATTAAATACTAACTCATCAATTTGATTCATAGTATATGGAGTAATAATTTTATTGGGAGAAATTCCAAACACTCCCTTTGCTGCTTTTATTCCTTTGAGTATTAATTGTCCTACAGCCTTAGGATACCTAGTAAGAATAGTGTTAGGAGAATAAGATAAATGTATCCATAATAATGGACCTTCTTGCCAAAATACTCCTGTAGGAATATTTTTTATTGGTAGTACAATAAATAATAAAGGCAAACTTATATCAATTCTATCCAAATGCATATTTTACATATACGTTTCAATGATTTTTAATGCCTTTCTTGCTTCAGGTGTTAACATTCAGGGTAAATTTGGATCTGATGGACCTTTTAGAATATCAAATAAAGGTCCCAACTCTCCTGTTGGTATACCTAGATAAGGCCTTATCCAATTTATGTCTCCTAATAACTTTTGAAAGTCGCTAAGTGATTTGAGTTGATCTACTCGTATTTGAATTTTTGGTGGACGGACCATGGTTGAGGATAATAGAACTCCTAAATAATTAATTGGAAAATTTAATTGTACTTTATCTATTGCTATCTCTAGATTATAATTTTTTAATAAGTTTGTAAGTGTGGCATAACATTCTAGCAATGTGTTTTTATCTTTGTGTGCTAATAATACATCATCCCTATAGTGAAATATTTATAGTTCAGGATTTTGATTTCTAAGTGGCTGGATTACTTTGTTAACATAAATTTGACACATAGTTGGGCTGTTAGCCATACCTTGAGGGAGTACTTTCCATTCATATCTCTGATCAGGACCTTCATGATTCAGTGCAGGGATAGTAAATGCAAAACGTGGACTATCCTCAGGATGAATTGGAATTGAAAAAAAAAACAATCTTTAATATCTATAGCTAAAACATGCCAGGTTTTTGGCAAAGCAGACAATTGAGGAATCCCCGTTTGAGCAGGTCCCATAATAACCATTTCATTATTAATGGCTCTTAAATCTTGCAGTAATCTCCATTTACCAGATTTCTTTTTGATGACAAAAATGGGAGTATTATGGGGAGATACAGAAGGCTGTATATGTCCTTCCGCTAATTGTTGTTTGACCAGGTCATGGGCTGCTTGTATCTTTTCTTTAGTCAGGGGCCACTGAGGAACCCATACTGGTCTTTCTGATTTCCAAGTAATTTTTATTGTCTCAGTGGCCCTTTCTGAAAATCCAACCCATGTCTGTCCGTTCCTTGACCTATTTGTATTGGTGCTGCTATACCTTGTTCTTAGTTTTCTAATCTTTTTCCTTTCCTAAAACCTTGTCTAGCCATAATAGTGGGCGCATTTGGATTGATGTTATTTGTTAATGTTAGTCCTAATTGATCTAGGACATCTCATCCCCATAAATTTACGGGAAGATGATCCAATACATATGGTTGTATAGTTCCTTCACATCTTTCAGGATCCTTCCAATCTAATACCATTGCACTTCCGTGGGGATTAGTCGCCACTCCTAGGCCTCAAAGTGTTTGAGTGGCTTGTTGTAATGGCCTTTGGCCATTCTTGACGAGAGATGATGCTAAGGTCTGTACCTGTATCCAGTAGCCCATTAAATTCATGTCCTTGAATATTTAGTTTTAGCATGGGGTGAGAATCTAAATTTAAAGAAAGCATAGCCCAATCTACACCTGTGGAGCCTAATCCCCTGGAACCTCTTTCTACAGTACGACTGGAAAATTTATCATGTAGGCTGGGTATTATTAGTAACTGTGCTATTCTATCTCCTGGTGAAATTACTGATATACCCTTTGGAGAACTGGCTATAATTTTTATTTCACCTTCATAATCGGGATCAGTTACCCCAGGACTTATCATAAGTCCTTTTAGAGTAGAAGAACTGCATCCCAATAATAAGCCTACCGTTCCTTTGGGAAGAGGTCCTATTACCCCTGTGGGAAAGATTTGAACTCCCATCTCTGGAGTTAGTACCGTTCTGGTGGAGGCGCAGATGTCCAATCCTGCACTTCCTCTGGTTTGTCTAGTGAGGGATTTAATTGTGTCCTGGGCACTACCCTGATGGGGTTGCTGGGTTCCTCCAGTGCTCCGTATTTTTGTGGTCTTGGGCCCCAGAGCATTGGGCCCCCCGTCCATTTTTTGTCAATGGAGCCCAGTGCCTTTCTCCACGATATCATGGATGAACACCCGGTTCTTGTTCGTTTTTTTTTTTTTTTTTTTTTTGGCTCTGCTCTAGGTTCTACCATCTCCTTCTTCTTTTTTCTTTTTTTGAAAGAGAGAGGAGAGAGAGTGAGAGAGAGAGAGAGAATTTTTAATATTTATTTTTTAGTTCTCGGTGGACACAACATCTTTGTATGTGGTGCTGAGGATCGAACCCGGGCCGCACGCATGCGAGGCGAGCGCGCTACCGCTTGAGCCACATCCCCAGCCCTCTTGTTCGTTTTTTGATAATGGAGTACCCTCTATGGTGGTTTGAGAACAGCATTCATTAGCCCAATGTCTCCCTCCACGGCATCGTGGGCAAATACCCAGTATTCTACTCCTTTGATACCTAATTTTGTTAAACCCTCCTCCTATAGGGCAATTCCTTTTAAAATGTCCTGTTTGTTCACAATTGTAGCATGTTTTTGGCCTGGCATCTAAAACCTGTTGTACTGCAGCTGCCACGACTTGCCCTTGTTCATTAATGTCTCTACATAATTTAATATGTGTTTAAATCTTCATGTTTCCATGGTGTAATGACTTCTCTGCACCAACGATTCGCTTGCTCATAAGCTAGTTGTTTTATTAATGGCATTGGATCTCAACATGTGTGTTAAATTTTTTGAGCTTCTTATATATCCTGGAGATTAATGCTTTTTCTGAGGTACAAGTGGTAAAGATTTTCTCCCTTTTATTGATTCTTGATTTTACTTATTGTGCTTTAGGAGTCTTGTTAAGGAAGTCAGTTCCTAAGCCATTATGGTGAAGATTTGGACCTGCTTTTTTGTTCTTTTAGGTGCAGGGTCTCTGTTCTATTCTAGTGCCTCTCTGTTCTAGAGTCTTTGATCCACTTTGAATTGAGTTTGTGCAGGGTGAGAGAGGGTTTCATTTTGCTACATACAAATATCCAGTTTTCCCAGCGCCATTTGTTGAATAGGCTGTCTTTTCTCCAATGGATGATTTTTGGTGCCTTTGTCTAGCATGAGATATCTGTATTTATGTGGGTTGTCTCTGTGTCTTTTATTTTGTACCACTGGTCTACATGTCTATTTTGGTACCAATACCATACTATTTTTGTTACTGTTGCTTGGTAGTATACTAATGCCTCCCACTATGCTCTTCTTGCTAAGGATTTTTTTAGCTATTCAGTGTTGAGAGCCACAGCTGAAGGGGCCCCAGCAAACTTTCAGCTGCCAGCAAACTTCCAGCTGCCGGCTGATGATTGGCTCACAGCGGCACCAGCAACATCTAGCTGATTGGCTCCTCTGCAGTGATGCTCATTGGGCTGTTTCCCTGCCCTTTCAGACCACGGAGCTGCTCATTGGGGGACTTTTTTGGCTCCGCCCACGCGATCCAGCCAATTGGCCTCAAGAGCAGGAGAATTGGGGGAGGTGGTGAGGCTTGTGGTTTTGGGAGAAGCTTATGGGAGGCGGTGGTGGCAGTTGGGCTCTGAGGGTTTTTCCTGAGGAGCTGTTTTGTTTGGCGTGGGGTTCTAAAAATAAAGTTCGTTTCTTTTGACAAGGGGCTCCTGAATTGTGCCCAGCCAGACTTCGGCAATTCAGGGTCACTTATTTTTCCAAATGAATTTCATGATTGATTTTTCTGGTTCTATGAAGAATGTCATTGGGATTTTAACTAGAATTGCATTAAATCTGTATAACACTTTTGGTAGTGTGACCATTTGGGGGAGGGGACCAGAGATTCAACTCCAGGGCACTTGATTACTAAGCCACATTACCCATCTCTGTTTTGTATTTCATTTAGACACAGGGTTGCACTGAGTTGCTTAGCACCTTGCTGTTGCTGAGGCTGGCTTTGAACTCAAAATCCTCCTGTCTCAGCCTCCCAAGCCACTGAGATTACAGGCATGCGCCACCACTCCAGCAATATGGCCATTTTGACAATGTTAATTCTGCCTATCAAAGAGCATAGTAGATCTTTCCATCTTCTAAGTGTTCTTTATTGTTCTTTAGTTTTCATTGTAGAGGTTTTTCACCTCTTGTTAGATTGATACCCAAGTTGTTTTTTTTTTTTTTTTTTTGGTGAGGTTGTTGTGAATGGGGTAGTTTTCCTAATTTCTCTTTTAGTGGATTCATCACTGATATGTACAAATGCATTTGATTTATGAGTATGATTTTATAATATCCTAATTTGCTGAATTTGTTTATTAGTTCTAAAAGTTTTCAGGTCGAGTTTTTTGGGCCTTCTAAATAAAGAATCGTATCATCAACAAATAGAGACAGTTTTGAGTTCTTCTTGTCCTATTGTTGTGTTGTGAACTGAAAAATGCAATCAATAAGAGTGTAAGTTATAGGTTTTAGATTAATAAAAATATAGATTATAGATTAAGATTTTGTAAGTGATATAAGACAATTACAAATCAAGAACTGTCATAGACAGGCCTAAAACTCCATTTTGCTACCTTTTATAAAAAGCTGTTATAAGAGCTGTTTCTGAGAAATTGAAATGAAAGCTGTTTTCTTATAATATATTGTTTTCTGTACTTTGTACCCCACAAAATGTACTCAACCCAGAATATGGTAGTCTTGGTGACCCAAGACTTTGAAGTAGATTCTTGCCTCTGCTAACCACCTGCTCAAACTCAGTACACGGTTGTCTAATACCTGATTAAACCCAAGATGCAATTGTGAGTTGCTATGCTAATTGCTGTATTAGCTTCTATGATTGACTTGCTTTCATGACGCTAAGGAAAGCCCCTCAGTTGTGGTTTTCGTCTTTAAGTTCCCAGGTTTCAGGACAGGAAATTACTGTTCTCCCACAGAGCTTCAGTCTCTACGGGTGGGTAACAGTCCCTGGCCAGATAAATAAAACTCTCTGATTTGAATTAGTACTTAAAAGAGTGTTTTCTGAAGTGGCTCCCCATAACACTATGTGTTTAATTTCTTTCTTCTAATTACTCTGGCTAGAGTTTCAAGGTTGGTGTTGAATAGAAGTGGTAAAAATGGGTATACTTTTCTTTTTCCAAAGGGAATGCTTTTAATTTTTCTCCATTTACAATGGTGTTGGCCTTGGGTTTAGCATATATAGCTTTTACAGTATTGAGGTATGTTCCTGTTATCCCTAGTTTTTCTAGTGTTTTGAACATGAAGTAGTGGTGCTATATTTTGACAAATGCTTTTTCTGCATCTATTGAGATAATCATATTATTCTTGTCTTTAAGTCTATTGATGTGGTGAATTACATTTATTGATTTTCATATGTTGAACCAGCCTTGCATCCCTGGGATGAACCCCACATGATCATGGCGCACTATCTTTTAAAATATGTTTTGTATGTGATTTGGCAGAATTTTATTGAGAATTTTTGCACCTATGTTCATCAAGGATATTGGTCTGAAGTCATCATTCAGTGATGTGTCTTTGGTTTTGGTATCCAGGTGATACTAACTTCATAGAATGAGTTTGGAAGGGTTCCCTCCTTTTCTATTTCATGGAATAATATGTGGAGTATTGGTGTTAATTATTCTTGTAGGGTCTTATGGAACATGACTTCAGAATCCATCTGGTCCTAAGCTTTTCTCGATTGGTATGCTTCTGATATCTTCTATTTCATTGCTTGAAATTGATGTATTCAAATTTTATATGTCCTCCTAATTCTGTTTGTCTCTAGAAATTTGTTCATGTCTTCAAGATTTTCTCTTTCATTAGAGTATAAATTTTCAAAATAGTTTCTAATTATCTTCTATATTTCAGTAGTATCTGTTTTGATAGTTCCTTTTTCATCATGACTTAGTAATTTGAGTTCTCTCTTTCTTCATTAGCATAGCTAAGGGTTTATCAGTTTTATTTATTTTTTCAAAGAACCAAGTTTTCATTTTGTCAATTTTTTGAATTGTTTCTTTTGTTTCAATTTCATTGATTTCAGCTCTGATTTCAATTATTTCCTGTCTTCTGCTTTTGGTATTGATTTGTTCTTCTTTTTCTAGAGCTTTGAGATGTAATGTTAGTTCATTTATTTGTTGACTTTCTTTTCTTTTAATGAATGAGCTAAATGCAATGAACTTTCCTCTTAGTATTGCCTTCATAGTGTCCCAGAGATTTTGATATGTTATATTACTATTCTCATTTACCTCTAAGAATTTTTTTTATTTCATCCCTTATTTCTTCTGCTATCCATTTGTCATTTAAAAACATTATTTAGTCTCCAGGTGTTAGAGTAGCTTCTATTTTTTATTTTATCATTGGTTTCTAATTTTATTCCAGTATGATCTTATAGAATGCAGAATATTGTCTCTGTTTGTTTGTATGTGGTAAGAGTTGCTTTGTGGCCTAATATATGGTATATGATATATGGATCCATGTGCTGCTGAGAAGAAAGTGTATTTGCTTGTTGATGGATGAAATATTCTATGTATGTCCATTAAGTCTTAATTATGGATTATAATGATCAGTCCTATAGTTTGTTTATTTTTTTGTTTGGAAGATCAGTCTAGTAGTGAGAAAGATGTGTTAAAATCACCTAGTATTATTGTGTTTTGGTATATTTGATTATTTAAATTTAAAAGGGTTTCTTTGATGTACATAGATGGTCCATTGTCGGGAGCATAAATATTTACAATTTTTCTGTCTTGCTGATGTATAATTCCTTTAAGCAGTATGAAATGGCCTTCCTTGTCCCTTCTGATTAACTTTGGCTTGAAGTCTGCTTTATCTCATGAGTATGGAAACCTGCCTGTTATGAAATCCATGTGAGTGATACGTTTTTCCCATATTTTACCTTCAGTCTATGGATGTTTTTGCCTATGAGGTAAGTGTCTTGGAGACAGCATATTTTGGGGTCTTGTTTTTTAATCCAATCTGCTAGTCTATGCCTTTTTAAAATGTTTTTTTTTTAGTTGTGGATGGACACAATACCTATCTTCCTTCCTTCCTTCCTTCCTTCCTTCCTTCCTTCCTTCCTTCCTTCCTTCCTTTCGCAGAGGATCAAACCCAGTGCCTCCCACATGTGAGGCAAGCACTTTACCACTCAGCCACAGCCACACAGTCTATGTCTTTTGATTGATGAGTTTAGGCCATTAACATTCAGGGTTATTATTGAGATATGATTTATAATTCTGGTCATTTTTGTTTATTTCTGGTTTTTAATTTGACTTAGTTTCTCCTTTGATTACTTTTCCTTTAGTGTAGTTCATCCCTTTGCTGGTTTTCACTGTTTGTTTGTTTTTCCTTTTCTTCCTCATGCATTATTTTGCTGAGAATGTGCTATAGTGCAGGCTTTCTAGTTGCAAATTCTTTATAACTTTTGTTTATCATGGAAAGTTTTTATTTCATCTTCAATTCTGAAACTTAATTTTGCTGGATATAGGATTCTTGGTTGGAATCCATTTTCTTTCAGAGCTTGGTAGATGTTGTTCTAGGACCTCTTATCTTCAAGGGTCTGGTTTGAGAAATCAACTGAAATCCAAATGGTTTCTCCCTATTTGTAATCTGATATTTTTCTCTCACAGCTATTAAAGCTCTATCCTTATTCTATATGTTAGGCATTTTCATTATAATATTCCTTGGTGTGGGTCTGTTGTAATTTTTACATTTGGTGTCCTGTAAGCCTCTTGTATTTGACTTTCCATTTCATTCTTTATTTTGGGAAATTTTCTGATATTATTTCATTGAAAAGATTCTGCATTCCTTTGGTTTGCATCTCTGCACTTTCATCTTGTTGAGAGCCACAGCCGAAGGGGCCCCAGCAAACTTCCAGCTGATTGGCTCACAGCGGCCTCAGCAAACTTCCAGTTGATTGGCTCACCGTGGCTCCAGCAAACTTCCAGCTGCCAGCTGATTGGCTCCTCTGTGGTGATGCTCATTGGGCTGTTTCCCCGCCCTTTCAGACCACAGAGCTGCTCATTGGGGGACTCTTTTGGCTCCACCCACACGACCCAGCCAATCGGCCTCAAGAGCAGGAGGAGTGAGGGGTTGAGAGGCTCCTGTGAAGCCAGTGGTGGCAGTTGGGCTCTGAGGGAATTCCTGAAGAGCTTGTGTGGTGCTGCATGTGTGTGTGTGTGTGTGTGTGTGTGTGTGTGTTCTAAAAATAAAGTTCGTTTCTGCTTGATCAGTGGCTCGTGAATTGTGCCCAGCCAGACTGCGGCAAATCTATCTTGATAAATATTAAATTTATATTTAACATCTTCTCATGTTATCCCATAGTTCTTAGAGTTCTCTTATGTTTTCTCACCATCTTCTCATGTGGTAAATTATATTTTCAAGAGTATACACTTTGTGTTCATTGCCTAAGGTTCTGGCTTCCATGTGATCTAATCTGTTGGTGATGCTTTCCATTGAATTTTTAATTTGATTTATTGATTTCTTCATTTTGAGGATTTCTGCTTGATTTCTTTTCAGAATCTTTGTCTTATTATTGAAATGGTTTTTCACCTCCTGAAATTTATCTCTGATTTCACTTCTTACATCATCCTTTACATCATGAATCAGTTTAACTATGTATATTCTAAATTCTTTTGACATTTCTTTTACTGTGCTATCAAAGGATTCTATTTTTGGAGCATCTTGGTTTGTTTAGGGAGCTTTTTTTACCTTGTTTTTTCATGTTGTTTGTGTGTCTTCCCACTTACCAGTGTGGATCTGAGGCAGTACAGTTCTACCCTGTAGAGTATAGAATCCCTGAAGGTTTCCAGTGCCTTGTCTTTAAGGGGGAAACTAAAATCAACAGCACCCAATGCAAACAATATACAGCCTTAAACCAAATAGCTCCTATTAAGATATCTAATATATGGTGTATGATAGTTTTGTTCCAATAAACAGAAATAATGTATTCAATTTTTGTCTACAATATCAACAAGTTTACAAAAGGGTTTACAATTTCTAATGGTAGACAAAGAATAGCAGTGGTGTAGGATGTGATGTTTATGAGGAAGAAGGAGAGAAGATAGAAGCAAAGGATTTAGGAAGAGTGAAAGAGGAATCAGTAGAGGTTGGCTGTTAGCAGGAGCAGAGAGAGCAAGAGAATCAAGGGAAACAGAGAAGTGAGATGAAAAATATAAAGTAAGAAAAGAAAAGAAAGCTTAAGAAAAAGAAAAGAGTAAAAATAAAAGAATTCACAACAAAACTGTAATATACTATTCAGACATCCCAGTCCTCAATAAACCATTGTGTGAAAAAACTTTGGCTTCAGAATTGTGGAGATACGAAAGAGAGAAAAGAAAAAAGAATCTTGATGGGAAAATGAAGTTGTTTCCCATTAGAGTTAAGAAATTTCTCAGCTTCCCTTCTCAATCAATAGGTAGGGTTGTCTGAAGTTTGATCGTACCTAGAGGCAGGACTCTAAGAGGCAGGGTATAGTAATTGCCAGTCTGTGTTGGAAGACTGCACCCCAGGAATATTTTTTAAGTTCCACTCGTGCAATGTAGAAGCCTGATCTTAGCTCCTTGAGTTGCCTGTGGACCTCATAATTCCTGGTCTCTGACTTAGTTTCCAAACTTGATCTCTCTTCAAATTCCCAGTCAGGCACTTCTCTCCCAGGCACTCTTGATGGCTGAGTGCAGAGACCTGTGCACCTGTCATGGAGAACTGTTGTATATCAGGTGGATCAACGCCACCACTGAGAACTGTGGGCTGTCCACATAGCTTCAAGCACTGGGCCAGGTTGGTAGCTAGGGAGGGGTTGAGAGCCTGGGGATTGGGGAGCTGGAGGGCCCTGTTGAGTGCTGGATGGGAATCGGGGACCAGACTGGTACTGGGGCCAGTGAATGCTGGCCCGAGTGGGCCCTAGGAACCCAGTGGGTGCCAGACTGGCTGGCTGCGTAAATCTAGAGCAAGATACCTTTATGTCTTCTTACAGCCTCTGACCCACTGTAGCCAGCCCTGTCCATTCCCATGCAATTCAGGACTCATAGAAATGGGGTGAGCCATTCTCTTTCTTTAGTCTCTAATTTGTGTTCGCGTGGGTGGAATGCTCCCAATTTCTGACTTTCTACAGGATTGCTAGGCTCAGACCCACCCATATAGACCTAGTGCAAACACACTGATCCAGGTTTCAGTTTCTGTAGGATCCACCACACTGTAGACCTGAGATCTCAGTGTTCTTTTAATTTGCAATTAGACTACCATGGATGTGCTCACATAAAGGAGTGAACATGTGAAGAAGCAGCAAGATGGTGGCTATTAGCACACCTAGCAGGAAGACCTCAGGTGTAACCAAACCTGCAGGAACCTTGATAATGGACTTCCAGGCCCTGGCCAGTGTCCCTGGATGGATGCTGCTACATCTTGAGATGGTGATGGCAGCTACAGCATCCCAAGGTGGAGGTGGCCACATTCTGAGATTGGGCAGCGGCGACCTTTCCAATATTTTTTGATAGCATTAGATTTTTGGAACATTATTATCCTTTTTTGTTTTTGTGACATAGAACCTTCTAAGACATGGATCAAAATGTTAGTTGACAATACATTATTGATGCCCATGTGTGTTTATATGTAAGATGTCTTAGAGCCAACTACAGGGAAAACAAATGTAGGATACAAATATAGATGCATATGGAAATGGAATATGTTATACATAAAAGAGGTCTGTTCAAAATGATATAGGAATCCACATATTGTGTGTCTTCCCGGAGTTCAAATGTTGGTTGAAATAGGGCTAATGTTACTGTTGGTTTAAGAAAATATTTTTTGCATGGTGTTCTAGATCTAGTTTTGACAATATTGTTCTGTGTAGCTATCATATATTTATCTGAATTTTCTTTGAAAAGAAAAATATAAATTGATAATAGCAATAACACTGACAGGACATTAGATGGGTGTAGTAAGAATTATGGTGTATTTGGGGAAAATTTTTATTTGATGGGCATAATAATTACTGTAAAATTGTCTAGCAATCTGAAGATCAACTTGATACAGTTAGCTTTCCAAAGTATACATTTCCCATCATGAATATAGTTGTTTTTCTAACTTTTCAAATTGCAAAATTTGATGAGATTTCAATTCTTCTTTGTGTTTTTCCCTCATATCTCTTAAATTCTATTACAAGGAAAGAGATGAAAAAATAAGATAAATACTGACACATTTTTTGTTTACTTTATCTTCATCTATTTTCCATTTTTTTTTTCTAAAATGAACTATACAGATTACTCTAGTAATCAGGAAATATACAGTACATATAATTTTTCCAAGAGGCAGTTTTCAATAACTGAACAAAAGAAGGAGATTCCTAGAATGAATAGCATTGGCAAAAGTGTAGAGAGAAGACACATCATTAGTTATGAAATATTTAGAACTTTCCTAATCACAGTATAAAGTGTTTTAATAGAAAAGTGCTTTTTAAAAAAATGGATTTTTTATATTTGAGAATTTGGAGTTGAGCATGAAAATATAGAAAATCTTTGTTACTGCAGTTATGAAGTCACTGGTCTACAGTTTTTTCTTTGGTTATTCCTCTTCTGGAGAAATATGGCTTGGTGGAAAAGGGAGTAATGAGGCCTAAACCAGAACGAGGTGTTGGCAATGTTCATGTAAGCTGCTGAGCAGATGGAAATAAGAGGGACAATTAGAAGCCAATACATTTTCAAAAAGACTGACTCCTCTTAAGGAACTTCATGTTATAATTAGAACAACAAAAAACAAAAAATGGAACAGTTTTGGGAAACTCATAGGCAGTTATAGTATTTTATTTGGGCAGGTAGAAGAGAGAAACAGCTTTATTTTTATCCTAATCTGTTTTTATCAGTACAGCAAAAGTTTCCCAGCTTTTAGGAGCTAATTTTCTTGAGTTTAGGTCTTAGATATTACCAGAGAGCCTTGAACTTGAAGAGTAGATGAAGGAATGTCATTTCTGGTTTCACCTCCCCTGCCTAAAATTCTCAGTAATTCTTGGAATGGATGGTAGCAGGCATGAACTGATGTGAGAACCTTTAAGTGAGGTTTTATTTACAAAAACAGGCTGAAATCTAATTTACCAACAGCTGTGTTTATTATATCCCCAAAGTTCTGAAATAAATTTGTTTTCATTACATTCAGTGGCTTCCTGTTCTTTCCACAAAGGTGTTTCATTTTTCCTTTCCCTAATCCTTGAAGGTGTCATCTGTACTCTGGTAGTGGAGGAGCTGTGGTGGAAGAATAGGGCTTCTTGTCCTTACTCTGGTAGCTTTGACTTTCATTCTTTAGATGAGAAGGAGATGAGGAGAGTTCATGTTTTTCCTGCAGTTGCAGGCCTGTCTCTTTGAGGAGTGCTGTCTCGAGTCTTCTGCGCAGTCTGTAGTTTTTCTTGTGATCACCCACTGAGGTCCTGGAAAAGAGACTGTGAGTAGGCACATTCTGTTGTATATGTGCTTCCATAGGTTTGGATTTTTATACTTTGCTTGCTCTGCCTTCAGCAATTTGTTATAAAATTTTACAGACAATTGGAAAGAAAGTTTGAGGGCATCTCAGGAATTGGCAAGAGCACACTCATCATAGGCTCATGGGTGTAAAAGTAACAATTACTTTGATAAGAGACCTTTGGAACTTAAAAATCCTTTGACCAACCTTTCTTTTTTGTCTTCCTTGGTTATATGCTTTTGATCAGCTTTGATGTGCTCATGTACTTGCTGGTGAATCACAACTGAAGGCAATGATTACAGGAGACTGTTCATGGCTTATTACAGCTAGATTTTGTTCTTATCCAGTTCCTTCCTGTCTCCCGATTCTTGATGTCTTCTTTTTGGGGGAACCTCCTTTTGCCTTAACAGAGTGTTTCATTTGTTTCCTCTGGCTCGAAATTTTAACATTCTGTAAAGTCTCAATTCAGACATGTTCCTGCCTGCTTCCCACTGTCAACCAGCTGGTCTCTTCTTTCTTCCTAGGAATTTCAGGAAACATTTTACTTCATCATGAAACATTTTACTCATCCTTTCTTCTTACTGGCTTCATAGCACTCTTGGTTCCTGGTAGGGGGTTTGATTTTTAAAATAGAGACTCTAAATCTCTTAAAATTACTACAAAGACCCATTTTCCACAATTAAATTCTTATTACTCAATTAATTACTAGAAAATTTAATTGACTTTCCTAGGCACTCATCCTATCTCTATTGAGGATATATCAGACACACTAAACACCAAAATTTCTGCTTCTTGTGCCTTAGCTCAAGTTGCTTTCTTCATAGTTCTCTATAATTGTCTTTGCCTTTTCAGGCCTTTCTGATTACTTCAGACTTCATCCAGTTCTTTCTTGGCACTGTAGAGAGTGGCACACGTGTCAGTGAGCTTTGAATCACTGTGACCAATATACCCAATTAGAACAACTTAGAGGTAGAAAAGCTTATTTGCCTCATGGTTTGAAAAGCAACTCCATAGCTCTATGCCTGAGTTGAGGCAGAACATCATACCAGAAGGGCATGGTGAAGGAAAGTAGCTCAGTTTATGATAGCCAGGAAGCAGAAAGAGCTTAGGGCCAGGAGTCAGGGATAATAAATCCACAAGGCCATTCCCCTAGTGACCTACTTCCTTTAGCCATGCCCTACCTGACCACAGTTACCAACCATTGATCCATTCAAATTATTAGTCCATAAAATCCAGTCATCTGATTACAGCTTTCATAATCTAATCATTTTACCTCTGAACAATCCTGCACTGTCTCACGCATGAGCTCTGGGGGGACACTTCATATGCAGACATACAAACAGTTCTATTAAAGAGTAAGAACACACTTGAACTAGCTCAGTGGAGCACTTGCCTGGCATATACAAGGACTTGGGTTCAAGCTCCAGTACTTCAACAAAAAAGAACACTCATACTCTTCTTTGCTGGAATACATATAAAACAAACAAACAAAAAATTGAGCAACATAGTAGGTATTCTGGAAAAGTTGTTGATTGATTGTTTTGTTAAAGTTTGGTAGCACTGATCCTATTGCATGGATTCTGAAAAACAGCTGTATAATATAGTAAGACTTCTGTGTGCTATTTCAGAAATCTTCTGAGGAAAGAGTTGTATCTACATTACCATATAGGAAAATACAACATTTTAGACTTTATAAACATTTTCCAAAAAGTTTTCCCAACAATGGTTATAGAAACAGAGAACAAGTGTATCTTAAAAGATAATTCTTTTCCAAAGCAATTAAGATTTTCATGTTATTTTAAAATCAGGGTAAACAGCTGTTGGCTTAAATAAATCCATATGAGTTTTTGTTGTTGTTGTTATTGTTGTTGTTAACTGCCTAGTAAATGTTTTATTTGGACACAAGTCTTTTACTGTAGTTAATTTGATTAATAATGTATGAAGAGCAGTCTCTCTGTTTTTAAAATTTTCCTTTCTAATTTAAAACAAAAGATCCAGGCACTTTGGCACATGCCTGTATTTCCAGTGGCTGGAGAGGCTGAGGCAGAAGAATCACAAGTTAAAGGCTAGCTTTGGTAACTAAGCAAGGCCCTAAGCAAAATAAAAAATAAAAAGGGCCTTGGATGTAGCTCATTGGGAAAGCACCCTTGGGTTTAATTTCCAGTACCAAAAATTAACGAGATATAATTAGCAAAAGGAACTGAACCAAGGAGAAAATAATGGAAGTACTTAATTTTTAGCCAAGAGTGAACTACTCTGTGTGGGTGACATTTGTTCCCATTCCACTCACCATGAATGCTAGATCTTCAGTGCAGTTACCTAGTAGATTCTGTTCTATAGTCATCAATGGAAAATGAATATGTGACTGAATACTTGTTTCAACTATATAGATTAAAGAGTTATCATATTTTAAAAGACTGTTAAAATGCTCTTTAAATAGCTCATCTGCTAGTTGTGAGCAGATCAAGCCTGATTTTGGCTTACAACTCTTACTCAGAAAAAGAAAGAACCACAATCCCAGAGACAGCTGTTAATAGACAGGCAAGTTCCTTGAAGGACTTGCCATACATAGGGAGGATGGTTTGTCTTAGGGACTAAACCTTTTGTAAACAAAATTAAAATATTTTTCCAATGTTTAAATTTCTTACCAGAACACCAGTTTAGAAGAGGATATGGTGGGTGGAGAAGAGTAATATAGTAAATGCAGACTGATAAATTTATCCTCATAATGTGACATAAGAAACTCTTACAGATAGGTTGGATTGAGAAGACACAAAATAAAATTTTCAGAAAGAAAAACTTGGCATTAAAAACAAACAAAAAACCCTATAAAAGCTGGGCATGATAGCACAAGCCTGTAATCCTAGCAGCAGGCTGAGGCAGGAGGATGACAAGTTCAAAGCTACCCTCCACAACTTAGCAAGGCCCTAAGCAACATAGCAAGACCCTGTCTCTAAATAAAATATAAAAAGGACTGGGGATATGGCTCAGTAGTTAAGTGGGTTCCATCCTCAGTCCCTGCACCCCCACCACACACACACACACACACACACACACACACACACACACCAAAAAAAAACCTATAAAAATAAAGACCATAAAAGCCAGTGCATTTACAAGACAACCAGACTTATCTCTTAAAACAACAACAACAAAAAAATCAGTGTCATGAAAGTAAAAAAATAAAACAAACAACTTGATTTATGTTTATGTCTGTGTTTCAGATTCAAGAAGACTAAAATGATATCACAACTCAATACAGTTGTGGGATCCTTGACTGGATCTGCATTCACAAAGCAAAGCTGCTATAAATTTTGCTACTGGAATAATTTGGTAAACTTGTATATGGGCTGTGTATAGAGAATATTTTATAAAGTTTAATCTCTTGGATGTGATAATGCTATTGTCTTTTATCTAAGAAGATAATATAATATTTAGGGGCCAGAAGTCTTGATAAATGTAACTTATTTTCATTTGGTTCAGAAAAAAGAAAATTGTGTGTGTGTGTGTGTGTGTGTGTGTGTGTCCTTGTGTACATGCACCTTTATAAGTATGTACACAGCATATATGCACATGTGTTGTACTGAAAGAGTTTGAAATTATTTTTCTGACATATTTCATTAAAGTGATGTTGTATAGGGCTTGCCTCTTTGTGCATGCTCATTTGTGACCTTATTTTATATATTTTTTCTTTTGTCTATTTAATTTGCTAGTATGAGCTACTTGGCATTAATTCTTGAATTCAAACCCTTTAGTTTCTTTTTTTACACTGTGATGAGTAATGCTGTCATTGAGGTAAGCTAAGTAGCATAAATGAATGCTATTTTTTATTACCTCTATACTCTAATCTCATCACTTCCAAAAGAAAAACAACTTTAAACACATTTTATTAACATGCCTTTATATAGTCAGGGTAGCATAGTGGAGTATGGTACTAATATTTAGGCTCCAAATGGAAAACCATTTTATAGAAATAAATGATTCCCTAAATAGCAATTTAGAGCTCATCAGAAATATTTAATAATTTATGAATTATCTTTGATAATTTGTGAAAATTTTACTTACAAGGCTGGTCTGAGAGTACCATTAATTATAAACTGAGGTGTGGCACTCTCATCTATGTTCTAGAACAGATAGTATAGGTCCTAATGGTAAAGTAAGTAGCCTCCTATCTTTGAGAAATTTGAGATATTCTTTTTAATATTCTTCAACTCTGATGTCTTATGGCCAAGTAATATTTTTACTAACTCAACTAGAAGAATCCAGGATTTAATAATTAAAAACATTTTCTACCTTAGCATAAAATGTTTCAGATCCTTTTTTTAAAAAAAAATTATTGAATCTGAGATTTCTCCTTTATTATTTTTTAGACTCCCTTGCACCTCATGTATTGCTTATGCACTTTGAAGGTGAATCCTATCTGCTTCCCCAGTCAGTCTGTCTGTCTATCTCTGGATTGATCAGAAAAGGAAAGTGAAGCAGTATCCAGAATTTGTGAAACTGGCAAAAAAAAATTAAAGATTGAGGACATGGCTCGAGGTACAGCACTTGCCTAGCATGTGTGAGGCCTCAAGTTCAATCCCCAGTACTGCAAATATAATTAAATTGAAATAAAAGATTGATGATTAGAAAACCATCCCCGGAGAAGCAGTGTCGAAAAGGGTCTGCTCACCTGGTTGTTGCATAGTTGAGTCTGTCATGAGTCAGAGGCATACAGACTAGAAAGGCTTACTGAGGCTGGCCTCACTAGGGTTCCTAGCATCCTCAGGGCCAATAAAATGAAGGGGTACCAAATTAACCCTTCTCTGGATTGCATTTTCCATTGTTCTTTTACAAATAAGGAAGTCCCCCCTGAACTTCACTGCTTGCTGAAGCCATCTGGTGGTCTCTAGTTGTTTCCTTTCTTTTGCAACTGTTTCTTGATTTTTTTCTCTACCAGCTGACTGCCTCCTCTTATTAATTATGCATTCATCCACTTTTCCATTTGTCCTCCAGCTCTTGCACTCACCACTCCACTGAATTTATTCTCTCAGAATTATTTCTGGGACTTAAATACTGAATGCCGTGGCTTAGATCCTGTGTGGCCTTTGGTGCTGTCCATAGACCATCCTTAGTGTCTCTAGTCTTGATGCCTTGCCTCTGTTAACATTTACTCTCCCCCAGCACACTGCCTGACCATGGGTCTTCATCCTTCTGCAGCTCCCTACACTTCTCCAAGGACTTGTCGTTGGTCCTTTTCACTCTTTCTCAATAGTTTCTCTCTTGGAGATTTTGTCCAGCTGAGTAATGACTCCAGAATCCACCTTTCTGACTCCAGAGCCCAACTTTCCCCCTCACAGAGTCCTTTGATTTCCCATCTTTATTTCATTTTCTCTTACTGTTCCTTCAACCTGGAACTCTTTTCTATAGCTTTTCCCTTAACATTTTGATTGAGAGATTCTGGTTATGTGATGTAAAACTATTTTACTCAATTAAAGAAAGACTCAACATATTTCCATCTTCACTCCCAATCTACTGAAGTCTCATTTTGTGTTTCTCCTCCTTTATAAGACTTATGAAAAATTTGCTGTAGTTGAATAAATATTTTTTTATGGTCATTCCCCACTCAGCCACATGAGAATAATAGGCTGTGCACATGCATCTAGTTCACTCTTGTATTTTTTGTGCAGTTATGGTCCTTGGCACATAGCAAGTGTGTAGTAAATTTATATTGGAAGGCAGAATGAATGAATGAAGTTGGGATTGATAAAGACTTACTAGTATGCTTTCAAACTCATTAAGTATTTAGATTTTTCTCATAATAATCTTTTTGTGTGATAATATTCTTGAAAAAAGTAAGGTTTTTATTTATATATGACAACAAAATGCATTACAATTCATATTACAAATATAGAGCACAAATTTTTCATATACAAATATATACAAAGTGTATATAAAATATACAAAGTATATTCACATCAATTCATGTCTTCATACATGTACTTTGGATAATGATGCCCATCACATTTGACCATCATTTCTAACTCCATACCCTTGGTGAGTTTAGGCCATTAACATTTAGGGTTATTATTGAGACATGATTTGTATTCCCAGCCATTTTTGTTTATTTTTGGTATTTAACGTGACTTAGCGTCTCCTCTGATTAGATTTTCCTTTATTATAATACATCCCTCTGCTGATTTTCATCATTGTTTTTCATTTCACATTGAAGAGATTGTTCCTTCTTCTATCCCAATAACTCTTATATTTGGTTTTTTGATGCTCTCATAATTCTTGATTTTATGTTCGTGGCTTCTTACTCTGAACTCTTTCTCTGACATTTCATCAACTTTGCTGTCCATGGATTCTGTTATTATAGTGTCCTGGTTTGTTTGGGGCACTTTCCTCACTTGTTTTTTAATGTTGTCTATGTGTCTTCCTTTCTTGCAGTGTAAATCTGAGATATTATAGTTTCTTCCCTATATTCTTGTAGTACCCATGCAGATTGTCTGTACCTCACCTTTTTTCCTTTTTTTCTTTATGGTGCGAGGGATATAACCCTGGCTTAACTCCGAGCCACATCCCCAGCCCTTTATTTTGTGTTAGGGCCTTGCTAAGTTGCTGAAGCTGGCTTTGAACTTGGGATCCTCCCGCCTCATCCTCACGAGCCTCTGGGATTATAGCTATGTACCACCCCACCTGGGATAGTTAGTCTTTATTGTGAGGTTCTAATTTGAGAAATCACTGGAATTAAGGAAGGTCTTTTTTTTTAAGGTGTGTGTGTGTGTGTGTGTGTGTGTGTGTAGCATGCATTAATTATTGAAGGGATAGAAGTAGTGAATCTTCATAGTTAAAATTTAGTTTTTTTCTTTTTTTTTTTTTACATTTTTAGTTGTAGATGACACAATACCTTTATTGTTTATTTATTTATGTCATGCTGAGGATTAAACCCAGTGCCCCAAGTGTGTGAGGCAAGCACTCTGCCACTGAGCCACAACCCAGCCCTAAAATTCAGTTTATTTCTATACATACCTTTAAATATATATACATATATTTTCATACTTAGTTTCCCCCTGTAAAATTATATCTTATTGTATATAGCTTTGTATACTTGCCTTTTTGTCCTCCCTACACCACCTACAGTACTGGGGATTGAACCCAGGGTTACTTTACCACTGAGCCCCCTTTACATCCTTAGCCTCCCTGCTTCTTTTTCAGTACTGGGAGTTGAACCTAGAACTTCACACATGCTAAGGCAAGTGCTCTACTAATGAGCTACATCTCAAGTCCTTTTTATTTTAAGACAAGATCTTGTTAAGTTGCCTAACTTGCCTTGGATTTGCCAGCCTTCTGCCTCAGCCTTCTGAGTATCTGGGATTACAGGCATGTACCACCACTCTCAGCTATACTTACCTTTTATTGTAAACTTTTTCTTGCATATAAAATATTCTTCTAAAATAAAATGTGATTTTTATTTTGGGGATGATTTCTTGTTGGTTTCATGGTATATTCTGTGGTTATACCAACACTTACTCAATGATTCCCTTACTTTAGCAGTGTGGTAAGTCTGCTGATATAATATACAGCAGTTAGGTTATTTTAAGTTAATAAGCTGATAGTGCACATTTTGCTTTAGAGATGTACTATATTACAGCTTAAACAACAATAATCTATTTCTCACAGTCTGGTAGCTGGGAAATCAAGATCAAGGTGGTTCCCAATGAGGCTTGCGAATGGCCATCTTCTGTACGTGGCCTCATGTGGCAGAGATGGGAAGCAAGCTCTCTGGTTTATTGTTTTATAATGACACTAATCCCATTACAAGGTTTCCAGCTTCATGATTCCATCTATAGCTAACTACATTCTGAAAAATCTAATCTCCAAATACTATCATATCCAGTGTTAGAGTTTCAACATATGAATTTTGGAGTAATAAAATTCAGACCATAGCAGCCAACAATGAAAACCTTTTCAGAAGCTACTTATTTTAACCTAAGTAGCAATTTAAAAACTCACATTCAGAATTGTTCTCATTCTATCTCTGGGAAAAAGTATCTGAAAATCTTCATAGAAAAAATAAAAATTACTGTTGCTTATTCAGCTTGAAATATGTAGTTAAATTATCCATTATTGACATAAAATGGAACCATGAAAATGCTTAGATGATTCATCTGCAAATGTCTTATAGTATCTTTTAAAATACTTTAAAAGATGAGGCTGGGGCTCAGTGGTAGAGCTCTTGCCTGACATGCATGAGGCACTGGGATCAATCCTTAGCACCACATAAAAATAAATAAATAAAATAAAGACATTGTGTCCGTCTACAATTTTTTTGAAAAAAATATTTCAAAAAATACTTTAAAAGAGAAAAGAGATTTTAAAGAGTTTCCTTTTCCTACTTGGAAAATAATAGCCAATTTTATGGATAATTACAATTACTTACTGAAGTTCTTTTTAACTTTAGTCTCATTCTCTCAACAAATAAATAATGCAACCAAGAAAGAAGATTTACTATATTTTATTGCTTTATGCTTTTAAAAAATTCATATGCTATCATTTTAAAAATTTGATCTTTTAACAACAGTGTCACTAGGATAGAATAAGTACAATTTTTATTTAATATTTGAGAAACTTGAAGCTTGGAAAAATTAAATTTACCTGTAGTCAATAATCCAGTTTGGGTTGGTTCTGCTACTTCAGATCCTATCTTCTGTGAGTTCAAAGAACATGGGGAGTTTTTATATTACATTTCTCTGAGAAATAGTAATTAGAGAAAAATACTAATTTATATTGAAAGATGAACAACTAGAAGATACTATATCAAGTTAAACATAACTTGTAAATTCATATACAGCAATCTCATTTTAAAATAATGTAACTTCATAATGATCTATTTCAAATGGTCATCAGGATTTATTATGCTTGGCATCCTTTTATTGGTTCTTTTTAAGTTTTTACAAGCATTTAAATATTAGTTTCCCTGGAAGATACTAATATGTGTTCATTATGAATTTCTGCTTCTTTTAGGTAATATACTTTCAGAATCACATAATTCTTGTTTTCAATGTATAAGTTTTAGAGGAGGAAATTCTAGAAGTTTTGGTAGAGAATAAACAAAGCTAGTATAAATTCTACTCTTTCATCTTTTTAATTTTTGGCTACCAATTTTGACTAAGGTGACTTGCCTACATATAGATTTTAAATTGATAATGATCTTTTTCATAACTTCTCAACTCTGGCTTGTATAGTGTGAGAGCAATTGTAGGCAATACATAAACAAATGTTTTGTAAATGTTGGACATAGTTTTGCTCCAATAAAACTTTATTTACAAAGACAAGCAGCGGCCATATTTGGCCTTGAAGTTGCCAGCCTGTAGATAAGAATTTAAGGTGAAATAAAACTCCTCACTATATTATTTTTGTATTAGTTGTTACATTATTTTGTATTAGTTGTTAAATTTTTCTTTTTGCTTTGTGTAAATTCTATTCTTTTTAACTCTATGTTGATAATTCCTTTCTGTGTCCCCTTTAATTTCACACTTTTATTTACCCTTTTTGGGTGGGGGAGGTACCGGAAATTGAACTCAAGAGTACTTGGCCACTGAGCCACATCCCCAGTCCTATTTTGTATTTTATTTAGAGACAGGGTCTCACTGAGTTGCGTAGTGCCTCACTTTTATTTATTTATTTTTTTAAGTTTATTCATTTTTATGTAGTGCTGAAGATAGAACCCATTGCCTCACACATGCTAAGCAAGCGCTCTACCACTGAGCCACAACCCCAGCCCATTGCCTCACTTTTGCTGAGGCTGGCTTTGAACTCATGATCCTCCTGTCTCAGCCTCATGAGCCACTGGGATTACAGGTGTGCACCACTGCACCTGGCCTTTACTCACTTTTTTTGAGTGCCATTATGCTTTTATATCTTCAGTTTCTTTTCTAGGCTCTCTGACATCCTCATATATCTTTCCAACCTTGTTATCAAGACTTTTCCAATCTAATTAATCAAATATTTATTGGATTTCTAGAGAGAATAATATTAAAGAAATGAACATGCTGGATATTAAAAAATGATAAGCCAAGCCAGGATGTGGTGGTGCACACTTGTAATTCTGGTGATTGGGGAGGCTGAGGCAGGAGGATTGAAAATTCAAGGAAGGCACAGCAATCAAGCGAGACCCTATCTCCAAAAAAAAAAAAATGAGGAGGGCTGGGGATATAGTTTAATGGTAAAGTGCTCTTGTGTTCAATCCCCAATACCAAAAAAGAAAGGAAGGCAGGCAGGTAGGCTTCAGTTGACTGTTAAAAGGTTGGAGGGAAATTAAATATTAGAAAAATAGTGTTTCAATAAGTCACTCACATAATACCTCCCTCTTTCATTTCTTCCGCCAAATAAGGAATCCCACCATGGACCGGTCATTTTTAAGATCATTTCCCGGAGCAAGGTGCTAAAGATATGGTTTGCTTTTCTCTTGGGAGTTTATGTCTTTGAATTTTATTTTTCTTCCCTGTGGTGAGTAAGATAAAGTGTCAATGGGTGTAGACCTGCCCTTGAAAGTCCTGAGGCCAGAGGTCTACACCAGCTTTACCCAGGCATTCTGGCAAATGGGCTCCTCTCTGACTGGTTGACTTGCTTTTTTTTTCTTTGTGACTCCATTTGGTATAAAACAAAATGTTTTTCCTACTTTCACACTTAGTTCTACACTGAACCCTTCACCTCTGGTCACCAAAATGTATGATTTTTCTCCCTATGAACAACCAATTCTCCAGTGTACACCAACTGAATGTCCTATAATTCAATTCATTTATGATACTAACTACCTGGAGATAGCATCAGATCCCACAGGTTGACAGTTCAGTCCTACAAGACTATGCCCACTTCAGATGCTATTTGCAAGCCTCAAGTTGTGACCTGTACTTGTAACAGACAAGCTCTGAATCTTAGGTTCCCACTCCCCACTCTTGCATTCAATTAATATAGCTAGGGTGGTTCACAGAACTGAGGGAAACACATTTACCCTTTTCTTTAAAATACTACAGATAACAGCCAAACAAAAGAGATGCATAGGGCAAGGTCTATGGGAAAGGGCACAAAACTTTCTGGGCACACCACTCTCCCAGTACCTCCATGTATTCAGCAATGTAGAAGTTCTTCAAACCCTGTCCTTTGGAGTTTTATGAAGGCTTTATTATGTAGGCATGGTTGATAAATCCTTGATCATTAATAATCAAAGCAACCTTTAAGCCCTTTATCCTCTCCTTAGAGGTCAAGCAGGATGTGCGGATGTGGTTGAAAGTTCCAGTACTCTTATCACGTATTTGGCTCTTCAAGCTGTCTTGCAGCCTACCAAGGTTACCTCCTTCGAACAAAAGATTGTCCTATCACCTAGGAAATTCCAAGGGGTTTAGGAGGTCTAGGAGCTCTATGTTAGGAACCAAGGGCAGAGACCAAATGTGTATTTCTTATTATATTGCAGTATCACAGACCCTTCCAGTCTTTTCTGGCCATTGACTTAGGCAAGTATGAACTCAAGAGATAGGAATAGCAAGCCACCCAACTTTTTTGGATTATAGACTATCTTTTTAAGCTTCAATGCATAGATAAAGGAATCTTCCATGGAATTTGTGTTAGCTCATTAGGAACATAATTTGAGATTTGGAATTAGGATTTAAAAAAAAAAAACAGACTGAATCAGCACTTATTTTTCTTCCGTGCACATATTTTCCTATGTAAGATAGATGGGTTCCTACCACCCTTCAATCTTCTTACCTCTAATGATTGCATCTCAAAATAGTTACAGCAGACCAAGTGAGTATATGGACAGATTACTGGATCTGAAAGCAAAGCCATATGTGCTGTGAGTGAGCCCCTGCAGTGGGGTAGAACTGCACTGCCTGTTTTATGCCTTCTGCAAGGTAGGCAGGCCAAGAGGATGACAGCCTGTATTCAGCAAGTAGGGTCTGGAGTTATCAAGAATATTTGGAGAACAGATGAGTCTGCCTCAGTTTTCCCAGGCTGCATGAATGAGTTCTCTACAAAAATTTAAACTTTCGTATCCTAGTTTTTATTTTGTTTTTGTTTTTTTTTTAACCAGTTCCTGGTATCTGATGCTAGAATTTATTTCTAAAGTCAAAGTAAGATCACACTAAAATAAACAGGTATCCAGGATACCAGTTTTTAGCTTCTTGTTGGTTTATATAGTATTTACTTCTTATTGCTTCAGGAGAAATCAGGCACAACTCTAAGTCTTAAGTACTAGTCATGGAAGTATCCATGTACTAAATGGTTTGGCCACAGTGGTGTGATAGAAGGCATCAAAGGAACAGAGAGGAGGGATGAGAGTGTTACTATATAGAGACTATGTTGTCATGTGGAATTAAAATAGGGGAAATCTCAGTGGAATCATTAAAATACAGGGACTAAAAGGAAAGTAAAGACCCAGCCCCATAGCACTCTGGTTCTAGTAATTGGCTTTTTTGAAGGCAGAGGAAAAATTAGACAGTGAATAAAATCACAGCATTTAGTATGTGAAATGTTCTAATTGGATCTTGAAAGGTGACCACCAGCTTGAAAAAGAAGAGGATCCACTTTAAAAACAAACCTCAGGCTGTGTTGAGCAAAGATGTGCCAGAGGACATAGGTGTTCAAGGAGCTGAGCCCAATGCACTGGGATCAGACTCTAATACCTAAGCAGAGAGCACTTCTGATGCCCATAGGACGCTCTAGAACACAGGGACAAGACGGGAGGAAAAGGACCAAACCCCTTTGGGCCCTGTATATCTGGGGCTCTCCCAAACTGGAGTTCTGTTCACTGGCGTTTTGTGGAGCCACAGGGGAACCAGCCCAAGTTGGGAATAAATTCCATGAGTAAAACTTGTTCTCTTAAAGAAACAAGGGAAATTTCCATTTACAGCAGATTTTGTTCATTATTGTAAATAGAAGTGGAAGTGTTCTAGAGCCTTAAAGAATTGGAAAAGGAAATTTAAAATATTTAAACAGACGTGAGGCTTTGGGGAAGACTAAGGGACCAGGGCTCCCATTCTCTTTCAGTCAAGTCTCCTTTGTTCTTTTCCTCCTCCCGCTTTAATTTGTAGTACAACATGCTTAATTTTGAATGCTTTGAATCATCATTTAAAAGTCTGTGCTAGGATAGAAATTTCTAAGCAAATCAATTTATGAGTAAAAAATTTGAGGTTTCATAGTAAATATTAATATTTACATAACTAATATTATGTGCATAAAAGTCAATCCAAATGAAAGAATAAGTTAAGGTTGTAAAAGAATGTGGTTTACTCATTTTTCTCCCTTAAAACCATACAGGTAATATATGCTTTGAACACTAAAAATGATGAGCATGAATCTGCAATTCAAGCCCTAAAAGATGCTCATGAAGAAGAAATCCAACAAATTCTTGCAGAAACAAGAGAAAAAATACTGCAGTATAAAAGCAAAGTAACAGAGGAGTTAGAGCTTAAGAGAAAGATTCAAGTTTTAGAAGCATCCTTAGAAGATCATATAAAAATGAAGCAACAGGCTTTAACAGAATTTGAAGCTTATAAGCACAGAGTTGAGGACATGCAACTTTGTGCAGAAGCCCAGCATGTCCAACGCATAGTAACCATGTCTAGAGAGGTTGAAGAAATTAGAAGGAAATTTGAAGAAAGATTACGGAGCTTTGGACAGCTCCAAATACAGTTTGAAAAAGACAAACGATTGGCACTGGAAGATTTGCGGACTGCTCACAGAAGGGAGATGCAAGAGCTGTTGAAGTCACAGCAGGATCACAGTGCCTCAGTAAACAAAGGGCTGGAGAAGACAGAGGAACTACACAGGATGGAGGTGGAGGCCTTAAACAAAACACTTGAAGAGCTAAGGCTTGAAAAGAAAAAACTCATTGAAGATTATGAAGGCAAGTTGAATAAAGCTCAGTCTTTTTATGAACGTGAACTTGATACTTTGAAAAGGTCACAGCTTTTTACAGCAGAAAGCTTACAGGCTAGCAAAGAGAAAGAAGCTGATCTTCGAAAAGAATTTCAGGGACAAGAAGCAATTTTACGAAAAACCATAGGAAAATTAAAGACAGAATTACAGATGGTGCAGGATGAAGCTGGCAGTCTTCTTGACAAGTGCCAAAAACTGCAGATGGCACTGGCCACAGCAGAGAGCAATGTTCAGGTAAGTCAAGAGTTGTATTCCACACATGAATTCTTTCTCTTTTCTCTTTTAAATATATTTATTTTGTAGACTGGAGAGCACCTAGCTAGTTTAGGATCAGCTTCTTTGCATTCTCATAATTTAAATTTTTCTTTTTTCCATTTTTGCCTTTTCCTTTGTGAGAAAAATCAATGAAGTGATGATTTTTATTACCCTGAACCTGTTCTGTCAGAATCTCAGATATCTAGGGCCTAAAAAGATAAGCTTAAAATTCTATAGATTTTTTATGAAGGTATTTTATTTAAATAACATGTTAATATTTTCCTAAGTGGTTTGGGAGAGTTAAAACATTGGGCTTAGGGTTTAATTATGTTTTTTCCTTCCTCTTCCAGTGGTCTGCCCATCAAACAAAAATTAATTGTTTTAATGGTTCTTGAAAATAGCTAAAAGTCTCTAGAAGTTTTATCTCATTAGCATAATGAGTTTAATAACTTTTAAAAATATCTATGTAGCATAGAATGTATTAGAAAGGGTAGAATAGTCTTTCCTGACTGGGGCATATAATTTGTGCAAATAAAAAGTTATAAGTGTCACCATTGTGTACAGATCTAAAACTAGGTATAGTTAAGTAGGAATTTTCAACAAGAGAAAGCTTATGCTTATAATTTAAATAAAGGATTTAGCTTAGTGTCATTTTTGCATTTTAATATGTCTCTCTAATCTTTCTTAGGTTCTTCAAAAACAGCTTGATGATGCCAAGGAGGGAGAAATGGCCTTATTAAGCAAGCACAAAGAAGTGGAAAGTGAGCTAGCAGCTGCCAGAGAACGTCTACAACAGCAAGCTTCTGATCTTGTCCTCAAAGCCAGTATGTCTGACCATAATTTGTTATAATTATAGCTCAGCTAAAACCAACACTAAAATATTCTTTCAAAACAAAATTTGAATATTTAACAATTTTTTCTGATTTAAGATTTAAACATTTTACAAATATTTTTAAAAAATATTTATTTTTTAGTTGTAGTTGGACACAATACCTTTCTTTATTTTACCTATTTATTTTTATGTGGTGCTGAGGATCGAACCCAGGGCCTTGCATGTGCTAGACAAGCACTCTACCTCTGAGCCACAACCTCAGCCCCTTTTACTAACATTTTAAAATTATTTGGATTCTATGTTAAAGGACTCTGTTATCTTATTAGTGAACCATAAGAAGCAAATATATTTTTGTAGAAGCAAATATATTTTTGTAGAAAAACTAAGATTTAGCTGGTAAAATCACCAATAAATAAAGCAGTAAAAGAAAAATCAAACATTCTAAGAGACTTTCATCCTTTAAAAGCCTACATTTTAGAGCATTTAAATTAGTTGAACTATATGCAACTTTCATTTGACTTGTTATTAAGGATTGTTTTACATGCTAAAACTGAGTTGTCCATTCTCAAGTGGCTGAGTTGCTCATTTCATAGCCCTTACTAGAGGAGGTAGCTGACTTATGTCAGATCCAAAGTTGTGTTTTGTTGTAGTGTTTAATGTGCCCAGCAAAGCTGATTAACACCTTTTCTGATTTTCATTGGCTTATTGATAAATCACAGATTTCTCTTCCCACAAAGTAGTAATTTTTAATAACCTTCAACATGCATCAGGATCACCTGGAGGGTTTGTGAAATCAATGATGCTTGGCTTCATCCCTAAGAGTTTTTGACTCACTGGGTCTGGGGCAGGCTTTTTTCTCACATGATGTTGGTCCTGCTGGTACTTTGAGAACTACTGCATTAAACCATGCTTTCTATGAGTCTCTGTTTTCAAAATCACATCTGCTCTCTCATTTTCCTCCCCTTCCCCATGCATTTTCACTGCCATTTATTTCATTCTTTCATAACTTTGCTGTTCTTACCTGTTTTTTTTTTAATCTAGTCTCTTGTCTAAAACAAATTCAGTCTCAACGAAACTGCTATCTGCCACCTTTGTTCCCTGCATACAAATTCTTTCTCTATTAAAATTAGAAAAAAGAAGCAATTAGAAAAGAACAAATTGCTCATTTTGGCTTCATAGTGTTAGTCTGTGCATCCTCTTACCTTGTTTTACTCCCAGGAGACTTTTACATGAACCAATGAAGAGTTGCTTCTACTTCAGCTTGTATAGCCTACAATGTTAAAAAAGAAAAAAGACAAGACAGAAACTTATTAGGTACAGAGAGCAACTTCAGTGAAATGAAAATGGACTTTCTAATTTAAATTATTTTAGTTGGATAAGAAACATTCCCATGGTAAATATTTCCATTTTATACAGTGAAGAAACCAAAGAAAAAATTGTACATGCAGACCAATTTATTTTACTTAGGTATAAAGTACAATTGTGTAATTAAATACAAACTGTTTAGTATCACAGTAACTGATTTCTAAATTGAAAGGATTTTCTTTTGGGGGGGCATAGGTCATATTGGAATGCTTCAAGCAACTCAAATGACCCAGGAGGTTACAATTAAAGATTTAGAATCAGAAAAATCAAGGGCCAATGAGAGATTATCTCAGCTTGAGGAGGAAAGAGCTTTTTTGCAAAGCAGAACTCAAAGTTTGGATGAAGAGCAAAAACAGCAAATCCTGGAACTAGAGAAGGTAAAGAATAATAAGATACCCTACCTCAAAAAGGGAGGGGAGAAAGGTCAGTTTTGCTTGTTTTCAGATTTAAAGTATTTGGAGTGTTTACTCCTACTTCCACAGTAACAGTGCATTTCTTACTTCTGCAGTTGTTTTTATTTTTATCATGAGGAAATTTACAAAGTTAGAGTATTCCATAATGTGTACATATTCAAAATACTTGGGTAATAATCTAGAATATAAATACTTAAGACATTTCAACCTATTTCAAGCCAGAAACTGAGTGAACTCTGATTTCAATGGAAGGTGCATTTAGTTAATTAGATTTCTTTTTGTGTTAATTTTTTTTTCAATACTGGAATTGAACCCAGAGCCTCAAGCATGCTAGGCAAGCACCCTACCACTGAACTACATCACCAGCCCTTTTTTAAAACTTTTGAGATCTCACTAAGTTGCTCAGGCTGACTTCAAACTTTCTGTCCTCTGTCTCTTCCTCCTGAGTAGCTGGGATTATACGTATATGCCACCATGTTCATCTGCACATACACCTAGGAAATTTTTATACAACTGAAAAGGATGACAAGCATTAAGTTTTGAAAATTCATATATCAGAAAATCAGATTTCTAGATTAAATAAGTCAGATGTTATTTGTAGAGTCATTGCTGAATATTTATTTGTTTTTTTTTCAGATACCCACAGTACCATGTAGGAGTTTTGGTCATCCTTTCCTTTCTCCTTCTCTCAATAACTTAATATATGTGCATACACACAACCTTTCGCCTTCCATCCAGTTAAGCTCTGTTCCTGTGTATTCTCACAACACATGATGGACACCCCTTTCATAGGACTTATAAAATTATATTCTCAGTGTCTTTTAACATTTTTTTGCCACTAGACTTGTGAGTGCTTAAAGGATATTCAATTGGAACTCAAAATTTTATTGAATAGTATCACTTGAGATAGCTAATGAGTGAACCATTTTGCATGCTACTTTACATACAGGAGGTCAATCTCTTTTAGACTTCCTTTTTTTCGATTTATATATGAGTCTAACTTAATAATGATCTATTTTACTTCTTGATTTAAAATATTTTATTTTACCTCTGCCACCTTGTCAAACTGAGTATACCAGTGATCTATTATATTTCAAAAGTAGATCTCATAGCATTCAGTTTATTCAAGTTTACATATTTGTAAGGTGTTCAAATACTAATAGCAGTAATAGAAACTACTGACCTTTATTGGTTTTAATTCAAGAAAGTAAATGAAGCAAAGAGAACTCAGCAAGAATATTATGAAATGGAGTTAAAAAACCTGCAAAATAGATTGGAAGGAGAGGTGACTCAATTAAATGAAGCCCATTCTAAGACTTTGGAAGAATTAGCCTGGAAGCACCATATGGCGATTGAGGCTGTCCACAGCAATGCAATTAGAGATAAGAAAAAACTGCAAATGGTGAGTAAAAATTCAATTTATTATTGTGTTGTAAACTGATGAGAAATCCAACATAGCCTATATTATAGAGGAATAATTTGCTTCATTTTGATGGTTCCTGTCCTATAATCATTCTTCAAATCATAGTTCAAATAGAATCATACATGAAGTTCTTGACATGAGACATATTTTATTGAACTGATATATGGCATGGTTGTTTTAGTAGAAATACTGTCTTTGATCTTGAACTCTCTCTTCATGAGACAACCAACTAAGTGTACCCTTTAGGGAGTCTCAACTAGTTAAAGCATCTATTTTCCTTTCCTGTGAAAATGACTCAACTAAGTCGTCAGCTTACTAATGATTCTACATTAACAGTATTGGCACAGTAAAAAAAATGAAATATATGACAGACTTTGGCCTTACATGGAGCTCTTTGCTTATTAGCCACATTACCTTGAGCTCTACGAGCCATGATGTTCCTCTGAGGCTCAAGTTAAAGTGTTGGGTTTCCAGACATGTCCTAGCACGTGATGATGAAAAAATACTGGTTATTAATATTTCTTATCATGTGGCAGATACTGCCATGATGTTGTACATATATTTTTTAATTTAATGCCATTTTACTGAAGATGGGATGTGCTTAGTCATGTGTCATGTGAAACTAATGAAACTCAGGCCTTGAACTCAGGTTTCATGTATCCCAAACTCCAAGGCATTTAAACACCACCTTATGTAGGCATTTATTAATGATGACTGTTACCTTATATATAGTAGCATTTTGGAGTTTAAAAAGAGCTTTCCTATAGTATATTCCTTAATACTTAAGATTTGGAGATTACTATTATTTTTATTATACAGATAGTATAATATGTTTAATAAACCCAAATGCAGAGCCACAAACATGGTAAGTAGAACAAGTGGAATATGGATTTAGATCTTCTGCTTCAGTGTTCTTTCCTTTTGTGACACAACTAGTTGGAAAAAATATTTCAAGACCTTAAAAATTAAAAATTCAAGTAAGACTTTCTCTCAGAATGTTATTTCTGCCTAAGCTTATATAGCTAAATACTTATGTACTTTATGCACACTCACTATTCCAGGACTGACGTGTGCTGCTTTAATCATGTGTGCTTAGTGGCTCTGGATGTTCAGGATTTTATTGTAAAATGATAAATGGTACTTGCTACTTCTGTAATTTCTTTGATAGCTATCTTTTACTATTGTTTTTCATTTCAGTATCCCTCTCACTGTACCCTTCTCCTTTCTTATTGGAACATTTAAATGGTGTGTGTCTTGCTTTTAGTCTATATCTCTGTATTGTTTTAAGTGCCAGAATCAAATTATCTTTTATCAGTATCATTTTTACTTCATTATTTTACTCTTAATGATTCTTTTATGCACTATATTTTGAGGCCACCTCAGAAGCCTGCCTTAACCCACTTAAATTTCTTAAAGCATGATTGCTATAAGATTACTTGATGTTTCCTATATGTGAACATATTCAAAACATCTGTGGTAGCCTTATTTGTACTCTTCTCTTTTGTCAAAATAACTATTTGTAACTTGCTGCTTCATTTCCCTCCTGCCTTCTTGCTTGTCTGACTCTAAGCTAAAACCATGTTACTAGAATAGTTTTTAAAGAATATTTAGCTAAAGATGACTTCTCTGCTCCTCATTGTTAAGTTATCCCAAAGGATTATGTTTTTCATCCTAACTAGTTCACCCACATGAAAGTGAGTATACAGAGAACCCAAGCAGAGGAGTTGACATGCAGGCTTGAGACTGCACTGCCTTAGAAAGGCAAAGCAGCTCTTGTGTGGTATCTGGAACTTAGATTTCAGCAAGGTTCTCATAAGAATGACTCATTGTATCTAAACTGTTCATGCATACAGTGCCAGATCATAGGTGACCAGCTGCTAACAAAAACCTGGGTACCAAGTATTTCATGAACTTTCCTGGTATACAGCATTTCACAGTGAATTGTCATAAATTGCTACGAAATTGTATTCAATGTGAAAGGGTTCTTGGAGCTTTGCCTGTCTCCTTTAGACCTCAGCTCACATTCCTTTCCCTTTGCTAGTTGTACTTTGAATGATTTTGCTGTAATAAATCAGAGCCACTGTACAAGGAGTCCTGTGAGTACTCCTAGCATATCACCACGCCTCAGTTTGTCATGGGTACCCTAAAATTGGATCCATTTATTACTCTACTCCCCTCACAGTGTAGGGATGTTGAATGTCTTGTGACATTCCATGCTCTTTTTTGCCTCCATGGTATATCACTTGCTTTTCCTCTGCCTTTGCATTCCCTTCTTACTCCACCTCCTTTTCCTTCCTGCTGTAGCCTTTTTAAACCATACTTAGGAATTGCTTTCTTTCTAAAGGTTTCCCTACCAAACAACCTTATCAGTTCCCCATCCATATACTCCTGTACCCTCTCTGTATGTCTAATTCTAACTAATATCTTTAATTACTTGATTTTTAAAATTTATTTATTTATTTTAATTAGGTATATATCACAGCAGAATGCATTTTGATTCATTGTACACAATTGCAGAAGAACTTTTCATTTTTCTGGTTGTACATGATGTAGCGTCACACCATATGTATAGTTTTACATGTACCTAGGGTAATGATATCCATCTCATTCCACCCATCTTTCCTGTTCCCCTGTATCCTTCCCACTTCTCCCTTCCTTTTGCCAAATCAAGGTATCTACCTCCATATTCCACCCCACCCCACCCCAGTTATGGCTCAGCATTCACTCATCAGAGAGAACATTCAGTCTTTTTTTTTTTGGGGGGGGGGATTGGCTTACTTCACTTAGCATGATATTCTCCAACTCTATCCTAATTTACCTGTAAATGCCATAATTTTATTCTCTTTTAATGCTGAGTAATATTCCATTGTGTATATACCACAGTTTCTTTATCCATTCATCTATTGAAAGGCATCTAGGTTGCTTCTACAGTTTAGCTATTGTGAATTGAGCTGCTATAAACATTGATGTGGCTGCATTACTATAGTATGCTGATTTTTAAGTCCTTTGTCTTATAGACTGAGGAGTGGGATAGCTGTGTCAAATGGTGGTTCCATTTCAAGTTTTCTAAGGAATCTCTCCATACTGCTTTCCAGATTGGTTACACCAATTTTCAGTCCCACCAGCAATGTATGAGTGTGCCTTTCCCCCCGCATTCTCATCAACACTTATTGTTGTCTGTATTCTTGATAACTGCCATTCTGACTGGTGTGAAATGAAATGTTAGAGTAGTTTTGGTTTATGTTTCTCCAATTACTAGAGATGTTGAACATTTTTTTCCATATTACTTCATTCTTGAGCTTATTAAAGGCAGCCACTATGTCTTAATACGTTTGTTTCCCAAGTATTAAATAGCACACCTGGCAAAGAGTAGGTAGTCTTGAGTAAGTATCAGTTTTACTGGTTTTGCTATTCAGTGTCTTAATTTTGTACATGCTAATACTCTACTGTTATTTCTATATTAGACATCTGAGTTCCAGAAGTGTTACTGGATTTATTTAAATGTAAACATAAAAGAATTCTGAATTCTGGAGAATAGTAATGTTTTCTTTATTCATCAAATTATCATTGAAATCATACTTCTCAGTTTTTTTACTATAACAATTTAAACCAGCTACATATTCTTTCTATTCAAAAAACTACTTAATGGCTATATCATATGTGATTGAATGGTAGAATCTAAGCTACTGGGATTGAGCAGAGTCGCTGTTAATTCTGATACTGTTTAAAGGTAAGGCTAATTTGAAAATTGTCAAAATATAAGACAGAAAAGTCTTTCTTGGAATCTTAAGTTTATAATGTTTTCAATATTGTTTATTTTCTAATATTTCTTTTTCTAAGGAATTAGAGGAACAATATAAAAAGGAAAAACTAAACCTGGAAGAGGATAAAAGTCAGCTTCAACTAGAGCTAGAAAACCTGAAGGAAGCCCTGGAAGACAAGCTGAATACAGCTAATCAAGAGGCAAGAATTCTTTAGGCCTATCCCCTACACTATATATGTTTTTAATAATAACTTATTCTGGTGACACTGTGTAGGTAGTGAAGGTAACATATCTGGGACAAAAATAATTTAAAAATCTTGATGCTTAATTTTTCTTGAGTGTTTTCTTAGAAGGTAAAAATTTACTATCAAAAACATTAAACCAAGTTGTTTTTCTAGGGAAGAGTAAACAAAGGAGAATATTACCTTACTGGGAAATAAATGGAAGAGGCGCGTCTTCTCTTTTGCAAAATCTTCCCTACCGTATGTCTGGTTTTTAAAAAGAGAAATGTTTTAAGTTCTATATAATGGTATCTAAAATAAATTTTAAGGGGCTGGGATTGTGGATCAGTGGTAGAGCATTTGCCTGGCATGTGTGAGGCCCTGGGTTCGATCCTCAGCACCACATGTAAATAAAAGATCCATTGTCAACTAAAAAATATTAAAAAATAAAATAAATTTTAAATTCTCAAAGAAAATATCATTTATCCTGGAAAAGAAAAGGATATGATAAAAATGTTATCACAAATTTGTGAATAAAATCAATGTAAAGACTTTTTTTAAAATCACAACATTTTTCATCCCTTCTCTTTCCCTCTTTTGCCAGGTTGAGGTTATGGGCTAGAAAGCCTTTGTCCTGTCTTCTTCCCTTTCTTTCCTTTAATTCTTCATGTAGCTTGTTGTGTGATCTTCCTCAGACTCTTGACACCAGTGTCATCTTCCCCAATAGCCTTCAAGTCCGCTTTCTCATCACTCCACTTCTTCCCACAGAAACCACACCAAAATGCATGAGTGCCCCTGAGCAGGCTATTAATTTTCACTCAGTGATGTTATTTTTTTTTTTTTAGTTGTAGTTGGACACACTACCTTTATTTCACTACATTCATCCAGAGAAAGAACTAAGTGCTATATTTGGAAAGGATGGAGTAGTAATCAGACTGTTACTGAAATCAGCCCAGCTCATTTTCTATCCAGGGTAATCCACTGCTAGCTTCAGATTGCACACCTCTCTCAGCAGAACATGATCCTTGGAGTTACTGAATACTGCTCTCATTAGAAGACACTTTACTGACCATCTGTGTTTCTCATGCAGGCCCGCAGGGTTCTTTTCTCAATTCTAAATGGCTTATCTAAGTGTTCCTCCAACCTACATTCCTTAATTTCACTGAGGAGAGATCTAGTAAATATGTGACTTATGTTCCTTCTGGCTACATTTTCAATTATGTTTTAGCACCCTACTAGTGTTTTGATGTCACTTTAGATTGACTCCCCAAGCATCTGCCTGGCTCATTCCTCCATATGCTTGTACTTTCCCTTCAGTCTGGGACATCTTTTCTCTTGTCCTGCTTTGCTGACTAGGATCTCCAGAGATAGTAAACATTCTTATTTGGCTTCCTGCTATTAAAGGAACCATATCAACATTTCCCAGTTAACCCAAAATGCTTCTCCAGAGTTCTGTTTTATAAGAGCCCTTTATCAGGTCAGGGAAATTCTCTTCCAATTCTAGTTTTATAATTTAAAAAAAAATCATGAATAGATGTTGAGTTTTCTATAACTATTCAGATCATACTTTTTTCTTAATTAATGTTCTACTTTAATTAGTTTCCTCATATTAAATCAACATTGAATTTATACATTTTTGATATAATGTAAGATTCTGTTGGTTAATACCTGTTTGGGGATTCATGATCCCATATTTGTAATATTGCTTTGTATTTTTCCTTTCTCATATCTTCCTTTTCTGGTTTTCAAGTCAAGATTATACTGGCCTTATAAAATTAAATAAAACACATGCCTTCTTCTGTTCTCTGGAAGAGTGAGATTGAAATTATTTTTAACCTCATTTGCATTGTGGTTAGAAATTGTGGTTTGCATGAAAGCAGTTTTTGAAACTTGTTTAAATTAGCTTTGTGACCTAGAACATGAAAGTGTTCTGAATGATTTCAGTCAGTTAATGCAGTGAATACTATGTCTATCCATAAAATTAAGATTTTAAACTATTTCAAATCTTCTCTATTCTTTCTGATACTTATCTCCTTTGTTTTTTCCTGAGACTGACAAATTCATTTTATTTTAAAATTAATGTTTTTTTATTGGTTGTTCAAAATATTACAAAGCTCATGACATATCATCTTTCATACATTTGACTCAAGTGGGTTATGAACTCCCATTTTTACCCCAAATACAAATTGCAGAATCACATCAGTTACACATTCACATTTTTACATAATGCCATATTAGTGACTGTTGTATTCTGCTGCCTTTCCTATCCCCTGCTATCCCCCCTCCCCTCCCCTCCCATCTTCCCTCTCTACCTCATCTGCTGTTGTTCATTCTCTCCCTTGTTTCCCCCCCCCCTTTCCCCTCACAACCTCTTGTATGTGATTTTGTATAACATTGAGGGTTTCCTTCCGTTTCCATGCAATTTCCCTTCTCTCTCCCTTTCCCTCCCACCACTCATCTCTGTTTAATGTTAATCTTTTCCTCATGTTCTTCCTCCCTGCTCAGTTCTTAGTTGCTCTCCTTAAATCAAAGAAGACATTTGGCATTTGTTTTTTAAAGATTGGCTAGCTTCACTTAGCATAATCTGCTCTAATGCCATCCATTTCCCTGCAAATTCCGTGATTTTGTCATTTTTTAGTGCTGCATAATACTCCATTGTGTATAAATGCCACATTTTTTAATCCATTCATCTATTGAAGGGCATCTGGGTTGGTTCCACAGTCTAGCTATTGTGAATTGTGCTGCTATGATCATTGATGTGGCAGTATCCCTATAGTATGCTCTTTTAAGGTCTTCAGGGAATAGTCCAAGAAGGGCGATAGCTGGATCAAATGGTGGTTCCATTCCCAGCTTTCCCAGGAATCTCCATACTGCTTTCCAAATTGGCTGCACCAATTTGCAGTCCCACCAGCAATGTACAAGTGCACCCTTTTCTCCACATCCTCGCCAGCACTTATTGTTGTTGGACTTCATAATGGCTGCCAATCTTACTGGAGTGAGATGGTATCTTAGGGTGGTTTTGATTTGCATTTCTCTGACTGCTAGAGATGGTGAGCATTTTTTCATGTACTTATTGATTGATTGTATGTCCTCCTCTGAGAAGTGTCTGTTCAGGTCCTTGGCCCATTTGTTGATTGGGTTATTTGTTATCTTATTGTTTAATTTTTTGAGTTCTTTGTATATTCTGGAAATTAGGGCTCTATCTGAAGTGTGAGGAGTAAAAATTTGTTCCCAGGATGTAGGCTCCCTATTTACTTCTCTTATTGTTTCTCTTGCTGAGAAAAAACTTTTTAGTTTAAGTAAGTCCCATTTGTTTATTCTTCTTATTAACTCTTGGGCTATGGGTGTCCTATTAAGGAATTTGGAGCCCGACCCCACAATATGTAGATCGGAGCCAACTTTTTCTTCTATCAGGCGCAGAGTCTCTGATTTGATATCAAGCTCTTTGATCCATTTTGAGTTAACTTTTGTGCATGGTGAGAGAAAGGGGTTCAGCTTCATTTTGTTGCATATGGATTTCCAGTTTTCCCAGCACCATTTGTTGAAGATGCTATCCTTCCTCCATTGCATGCTTTTAGCCCCTTTATCAAATATAAGAAAGTTGTAATTTTGTGGATTGGTCTCTGTGTCCTCTATTCTGTACCATTGGTCCACCTTCCTGTTTTGGTACCAGTACCATGCTGTTTTTGTTACTATTGCTCTGTAGTACAGTTTGAAATCTGGTATCGCTATACCTCCAGATTCACAGTTCCTGCTTAGAATTGCTTTTGCTATTCTGGGTCTTTTGTTTTTCCATATAATTGGAAAAACAAAAGATTGCTTTATCTATTTCTACAAGCACTTATCTTCTTAATTGATCAGTTATTAAAGACCGGTATTATGATGGTGTATTTATTTGTTTCTCCTTAGATTTATAAGCTTTGTTGTATTCATATAAAAGAAAAAAAATATTTTAGATACTTAGTAAATCACACTTTTTAGCTTATATTGTATTATTTGATATTGTATAACTGCCACAGTCCGGCTGCAGCAAAATAGCCGGGGGGCGGGGGGTGACGAACAACTTGTGTAGAATGATACAGCAGGAGTAGGAGCCGTTTATTGTAGGACAGGAGAGGTATTTATACATTCCACACAGCTTATCTTAATTAACATAAACTCGATACAGCAGTCAACCAATAAGGAATCTCCACACTTAATGGCTCGTTGGCGTTACTTCACAAACCACTCCCTCTGGCATTTTGCCAGGCGCCATCCTGACTTGTTTACAGACTCTAACATATAACCTGCTTTCTTTTAGTTTGATGTGAATAGTATATCTTTTTCCATGCTTTGTCTTTCAGTTTTCTGTGTGTGCCTCTTGCAAACCACATATGACTACAAATCTAGTCTGAAATGTTTTCCTTTTAAATCAGAGTTTATTTCATTTTAATGGGAGGACTAGTAGATATATCTATGCAGAGAGAAGGAAAGGATTAGGAGATACTTTATAAAGACTTTAAAAGAGAGGATTTTAGAAAAAAATTAATATGCTCTTCTATAAGTTTATGGATCTTAATTACCCTTATAAGTGGTATAGCCTAAAAATAGACTATATGAGTTAAGATGATAAATTCAAAAATGCTGAAATCATAATATGATATTAAGTGACTCCAGCATCTCAGTTGAAGCATAAGTATGCTATCCTTTGAAATTTTATTTGGGATCGCCTTCAGAAACAGAATATTAGACTGAGAGTTAATAATCTGACCATTATGGTATTTTAAATATTCTTCTAATATTCAAGTTTATAGGTTTTCTTCTGGATATAAGTTTTTTATGCATATATATGTATATACACATACACATATACATATATAGGTATATGTATTTCAATATTTTCTTAAAATGGAAATAATTTGGTTTTATTATAAATGTTACTTCATAATTAATATATTGTCTGATACATGGTAACACATCAGTAAATATTTGTGAATGAAACATTAAATTAACACATATTACTGAAAACTAAATCAACTTTCTTGTAAGTAAGAGTATAGTTTTCTCTTGTGTAACAGATTTCCAACAAGTTTCGTGACTTAAAATGGCACGTCTTTTTTATCACACGGTTTTGTGGGTCAGGAGTCCAGTTGTGGGTTAACTGCATCCACTGCTCAGGGTCTTACTAGGCTGAGATCAAAGTGATAGCTGAGGCCACACTCCTACCTGGAATGAGAGGTTCTTTTTCAAGCTCGCTGGGTACCAGAAATCATTTCCTTGTGGCTGTGTGAATGAGTTCTCCATTTTTGTTTTATCTTTTTTTTTAGTTGTAGATGAACACAATATCATTATTTTATTTATTTATTTTTATATGGTGCTGAGAATTGAACACAATGCCTCGTATGTGCTAGGCAAGCGCTCTACCACTGAGCCACAACCCCAGACTGAGGTCTCCATTGTCTTGCCAGCTCCTGGCCAAGGAGCTGCTCTCAACTCTGAGAGTCGCCCTTCCCAAGCACCCTCCTCCCCAAGTGACCAGGTGAAGCATATTTCACCCATGAGTCCCAATATGCTGAGGAGCCCAGGGAATCAGAGATGCTCCTACTAAACCTTGCTCCTCAGGTTAGTGTTTTTCCTGGAAAACAGATATATAATTTTGTTTAGTTTTTTTTTTTTTAAATTATTGCCTTTCTATCTAGCTCTTGCTCTAAAGATGATCTTTTTAGAAAAAGAGCTGAGTTGTAGTCGGAAGATGAATTGTGTGGGGAGGGTGTTGGTAATTAGAGTTATTAGATAAATGACTTAAGATGCTATTAAATTAGTCCAGGCAAGAAATGATTTACAAATAAAACTGATTTAGAAATAAAACTGAGGGTGGAAATTGTATAGAAATAAGCAGGAATTTATGTGGTGATAGAAAGTGACTCAGGTAGCTAGCTCAGGTTTTTGGACAGATAATGACGCCATTATTGATTGATAGGCATTATAGGAGGAAAAGTTTATTGGAATGGCAAGACAATGATTTGTTTGTATATGTGACTTCAAACTGATTGTAAAACATGTAGGCTGGAAATAAGTGGAGTTCTGGCCTGGCGGATAAGAGTAGTCAGTTCCTGAAGCCCTTTAAGTGGAGGACCTCACCAGGTATAGCTGATAAGAAGAAGAGAACCAATATTGAGTTAATCAGGCCAGGAAAAGGTATCAAGGAGGAAAAATCAGAAGTCTACGAATGAGGATTAATAGATATCAGAAAACCACAAAAGCAATATTTAAAAGAAGGGGGAAGTACCTTGCAATTTCGTACTTTGCTTGTAGAGTATGAGTCCTGAAAAGATGGCAGTAGGTTGAACAATGATGAGTTCTCCAAGGACCTTTCTATGATTTCAACAGAAAAGTTGGGTTGGAAGCTAGAGTAAATAGATTTAATCAGAATAGTAATGGATGAAAGTGTTCTTTTAAAACTCTGTACATAGAAGATAAAGGTAAAATTAGATCCTTTTTCAGCCTTGTGCCAAAAAATTCCAAAATTACCAAACATCAAAATGAGGGGCAATTTGGATAACATTGTGTCTCTTGGCTCTTGTGTTCTCACGGGAGATTTCAAGCAAGACACAGAACATATTAAAAGTAGAGCAAATTTTGTTAGAGGAGAAAGGAAAAACACCCTAAAGGGGTGGGTCATCTCAGGGAGGAAAGTGACATTGCAACCGCTTTGTTCTCTAGTTCTGTTTGTAGAGAGCCCCACTCAGGTACTACCTCTTTTGACTGATAGTAGAATTGCATCCAATTATTAAGTCACAATATATATCATCAGGGGGTGGAGAATTTTACAATTATAATGAGATTAAAATGACATGCTAAAAATCTAAAGGCAGCTCTTAGTCACCTTGGCCCATGTTGACCCATTCTAATAATCTTGTTTTATAGGTTTTGTGATCATTTGGGCTTTGTTTTTAATTATCCTCTCTTCCTGAGTCTGAGAATCTTGAGTCTGTATGTATAAAGGTTATAAAAGTCCCCTTTCAGGGTAACTTGCATTCTTATCAGGGAGAGGTCTTGGACACTGTTGTGATTTGGTTATGAGGTTCCCCCTAAAACTTGTGTTAATTCAGGAATATTCAGAGGTAAAATTATTAGATTATGGGAGCTACAACTTAATTGATCCATTCTAATTTGAATAGAATAACTGGGAGTTAACTGTAGGCAGGTGGAGTGTGACTAGAGGAGGTGGGTCACTAGGGCATGCCCTGGAAGGGTTCATCCTCCCTGTGGCCCCTTCTTCTTTCTATTTCTTGGGCACTATGAACCAAGTAGTGCTTCTCCACCATACCCTTCCACCATGATCTTCCATCATGATGTTCTGCCTCACCTTGAACCCACAAGAGTGGAGTTAGCCCACCATGGATTGAACCTCTGAAACCTGAGCCAAAATAAATTTTTCCTCCTCTAAGTTGTTCTTGTTGGGTATTTTGGACACAGAAATGAAAAGCTGACTAACACAGACATATATTCCTTAGCTCTGAGAATAGCCCTACATATGACAGGTTGTTTGTCAAGGAAAAGTAACATTCTCTGTTGACTTAACAAAGAGCAGGACCAGAATGGCCTTGGGTAGATGGCTTTTCCAAGGAAAACTTGTGGAAGACCAGCATGTAGGCCCTGTCTATTTAATTATCCCCTTAACTTCATGCTCCTACTGCTCATGTCTACCTGCTACCTGACAATATGGCCTAGCAGTGATCCTGGTACAATTCAAGGTCAATAAAGCAAAGGCATTGGGGGTGGGGGGCTTTTCGAAGTTAGATACCTTCATATTGAGAGGCTAAAGGAAATTTTGTTTCTTTTTGATTGCTATTAAGTATACATGAACTTTTTCAGTAACTAACTCATTCATCTATTCCATAAATATTGAATGACTGTTAAGTACTGAAGAACCGTTAGGCACTGTGGTTAAAGTGGTGACTAAGTCAGACTTGGTTCCTGCTATCATGGAGAGAAACATAGAAACACGTACTTATAAGTCTACCCATATTGCAAAATGGTGGTAAGTGAGCTTGACAGGATAATAAACAAAGGAAAGCTTATAGAAAGACCCTGAGACATGAGATATTTCTAAGAATTGTAGAAATGGCCGTATAAATGGAGTATGATAGCAACTGTGCTTTTTGTTTAGTGCTTACTACATTCCAAAGTAAAGTTTTATTTAGCGTGCCCTTTTTATTTTTCTTTCCTTTAATCCTCACAACCCTATGCAGTAAAAAACTAGTTGAAAAGTTACATAACTTGCCCTCATCCAGTAGTAGGTGGGTAAAGCCGGAATTCCAATCCAGGCACTGAGATTTCAGAACTTAATTCTTAACCACAGTGCTTACACTTCCTTTTAGTAAGTATAAAGATCAGAGAAGGATAATTGGCCAAGCTGAGCTGGAGATATAGGTAAACTTTTAATCCATGCGAAATATTTTTAATATTATGCTAAGAACTGTGGGAAGCAACTGGAAAATGCTAAGTACAAATATGTGGATGCTTTCCTGAGGTTTAGTGCTTATACCTGTGGCCATATTTGAGATTTATAAATTTACTCTGGTGTTGCAGAAAGTAAATGTAGATGGATAGGTATTTCAGGGAGAAGGTTCCTACTAACTGCATTCTCTCAAGGTGCACATTAATAAAAGGAATCTGAATATTGATCCCTATTGCAAATCACAAAAATTCTAGCTCAAACTAGTCCAACAAAAAAGGAAATGTTATTATTTGGCATGACAACATTCAGAACTGGAACTCTGTTTTTTTTCTTAAGTTGGATTTGCTGTCTTTCTGTTGATTTCATACTTCAATCACAGATTCCCTTAGGTACATGTGCAACTGGAAAGGGTCTTTATAGGCACTCCTTTAAAAGATCCTAAGACTCCTTATTGTGAGTATATAAATTTAATCCACATGCCTGCCCTGAAACATTCCTGATAGCAACAGATTGAGACATCCTAATTAGTTTATAAGTTACAAGTTAGAGTATAAACTCTAACCAAGCTCTGCATACTAGAGTTTGGACTCCCTACTGAGACTATATGGACCAGGAGGGTAGGTTGCCCAGATGCCAAAGAGAGATTTTTATATTGGAAAATAGCAAATATTTTCCACACATATCCATTTTTATTATATTTTAGGAAACATTTTAATCAGCTGTTTGCCACTTACTTTTTATAGTATATTTAATTGTGCAAAATTTTAAAGTTTTTGCCTATTTAAATGTTCATTCTATCTCTAATTAGATTCTTAGTTTCTTTAACATACCTTCTCTTTAACTCTTTATGTGGTAACTAGAACACTGTTCTTTATAAATGTTTTCATGTTTCATATTACATATCTGAAATTTTTTTTAGTCATCTGAAATTTTTCTAGATTATAAAAGAATATTCTTTGTTGTTAAATTTTATTATTCCTCCCTTATTGATTGTTATTACTTCTCTTTTTTAGTGGTATACTCAGGTCTTGAAATTAGATTTTCTGCTAAGTTAAATAATCTTTGAATTCTATTGTGGCTGCTGTCCTTACAGTCATTCATTCACCATCATGATACATACTTATGGCAAGCCATAGAATATAAAATGTAGAGAAGATAAAAATAAGCAACATAAAATAGAGAAAGCAGGGCCATTTAATATAGTTAGTGACAGATAAAATTTTAGAACAGTGTAAGCAAATGCTATATATGAATATGCTAGTATTTTTTTAAAAGAGAGAGAGAATTTCTTAATATTTATTTTTTAGTTTTCGGTGGACACAACATCTTTATTTTATTTGTATGTGGTGCTAAGGATCGAACCCAGTGTTTTACAGTGGAAAGCAAATACTCTACCACTGAGCTACAGCCCCAGCCCCATGCTAGTATATATTTTAAATTAAGAAAGAAATTTTTGTGTAAAAATTTAAATTTTTAATATGACTCAAAGTATTTGAACAATCCAACCAAACCAGTTATAACCATGAAAGAAAATAGACTAACATATGCCTAAAGAGGCACTAAACCCATAGAATATAGTGGGTGAATTTTAATAATCTTTCAAGAAACAGGTAATTCTCTTGCTATGAAAATATTTTAAGTTACAGAAAAATTGGGAGTCTCCATATATCATTTCATGAGGTTAGCATCCTTTTAGAGACACTAACCAGATAATGTACTGCACCCTTCCCCAGAATTGGTGAGCATATACATATATCAGCATATACTTTCATGGAGGGCTGTGCGCCTAGAGAGGGCTATGGGTCAGAGAGGTGCTGGAGACCTTTTATTTTAGTTTTATTTGTGATACCTGTATTTATAATGATAAATATTCTAATAATATTTTTAAAATTCCCAGTTTAATTTTTGTAGGATTTTTATAGGCTTGTCCATTTTTTTGGTTTTAAAGTATTTCATCTACAATTTTTTCAATCTGTATTATAATTTTTATCTTGCTCCAATTCCTTTTTATAGGTATTTATTAAAAATGGAGTTTTTATTTCATAGCATTTTCCTAAATAATTTAAGGTCTTATTCATGGATTTATTTCCTATAATTAGAGGGTAGAGACCTACCTAATCAACAAATTGTCCATTTGCTTGTAATTTCAAGATTACATAAATTCAACTCTTAAAAATTTCACTAGACAAATTTTGTATGGAAACTCAGAAATCACAATTTATTCTCTAGGATACATACATCAACTTGTCAGTATTGACTTAAATTTATCACCTTTGTAAATAGCAGAAGAACTGGACTAAAATGAAATATATTTAGTTAAAGAATGATTTTAAAATATTTCATGTACTTTTTTTCAATATTTATTATAATTTTTATCTTGCTCTAAAATTGCTTTTTATCGGTATTTTGTTATATGATAATATCAGGAATTTTCTTTTTTTTTAATTGGTTGTTCAAAACATTACATAGTTCTTGACATATCATATTCCATACATTAGATTCAAGTGGGTTATGAACTCCCATTTTCACCCCAAATATAGATTGCAGAATCACATCTGTTACATATTCACATTTTTACATGATGCCATATTAGTGACTGTTGTATTCTGCTACCTTTCCTATCCCCTACTATCCCCCCTCCCCTCCCCTCCCATCTTCTCTCTCTACCCCATCTACTGTAATTCATTTCTCTCGTTTTTTTTTTTTCCCATTCCCCTCACAACCTCTTTTTTTCTTAAAACCAAGAGCTTGAGAGATACACCCATTTTTTTTTTTTTTACAAAGTTGTCTTAAAAGGGAAGCCATAAATATGGAGGTCTTTTCAAAAAACAGCAGATGAGCCAACGTGAGGGCACATGCCTGTAATATAGGCCAGGGGCTTGGGAGGCTGAGGCAGGAGGATGGCAAGTTCAAGGCTAACCTCAGCAATTTAACAAGGCCCTAAGCAATTTAGTGAGATCCTGTCTCAAAAAAAAAAAAAAAAAAAAAAAAAAGGGCCAAGGATGTAGCTCAATGGTAAATTGCCCCAGGGTTAAATTCCTAGTACCCTGTCACACACACACACACACAAAAAAAAAAAAAAAAAAAAAAAACAGATGATAAAGGTTATTATTATTCATTCAGTAAAATTAAAACTAAAAAAAAAATTCTAAAAAAGGAATTGTGAGACTGTTTTGCTAGTCTATTAAAATGAGGCCTATTAAAAGTGTTCTATGTACTTGCAGATTGGCCGCCTCCAAGATCTGGTAAGGAAAAGTGAACAAGGTCTTGGCTCTGCTGAAGGACTCATTGCTAGTCTTCAGGACTCCCAGGAAAGACTTCAGAATGAGCTTAACTTGACTAAAGGCAGACTGAAAGAAACCAAGGATGTTCTAGTAAATGTTGAGGTAATTGTATAATTCTAATGTAAGATAAACATCAGCAAAATAAAAAATATAATTTAGCCACTTTGATTACGACTTATTTAAAATATCAAATTGTATGTAATTAGTGTATTGATTCCTAGGGCTATTATAACAAAGTACTACAAAACCTGGTGACTTATGGCAATAAAAATTGATTATCTCACAGTCTCTAGGCTCAGAGTCTAAAATCAGGTATTGACAGAACTGTCCTCCCTCTTAAATCTCTAATGGAAGATCTTTCCTACCCTTTTTCAGCTTCTTGTTGCTCCAGGCATTCCTTCACATTTGGCTGCATAATTTCAGTCTCTCTCTGTTTTCACATCGTCATTTTGTAGGAATGGGTCATATTGGATTAAGGGTGACCTCATTTTAATTGAATACATCCCCAGTATCCAAAAAAAAAAAACAAAGCAACCTCTCTTCCTCCAGCCCAAAACATTCTAATAAATAATAAATGCAGTCTAATAAAATGCAGTTCCTGGAGGCAGGGGACTTGAAAAGAACAGTTGGATTAATTCAGTTTTCAATAGTTACTGTTTAATAACCAGGTCAGCAATGTTGAATGGCAGTTCCCATGACTTACTTACTTTTTTTTTTTTTTCATCTGGATATACTCCTCAAAACTGCTGTACCACATGCTGTTAGGAATTGGGTGGTCCAGAAAAGGTCACTGTGGTAGCAAGAAGATGGACCATCATCTGCTTTCCTACTACCTAGTGTCCTTAGAGTGGCTGCACTGCTGGCAGAGGTCCATGGTTGCCTGTGATGTCCAAATAGGTCATCTCTAGCCTGTGCTCCAGGGAGCTATATGATCTATGCTTATCAACAGGGATTTCATATATATCATATTATATTACCATAACAAATGAGCATGTGGACTACTGTCTATTAAAATAGTAGCCTAAGTTCCACATAATTCTTTTAATCAAGTTAGAGGGATGCAGCTATGTGCTTAAGCTTTGAAAAAAGAATGCTTTTTGAATATGAATATGAATTAATTTGAATAATATAACTGTGATGTTGTATATGCAAAAATTATTCAATAATCAATCTGTTGTTAAGTACCCATGGAAGAAATGTTTAGTTTATATGATTAATACCAACTTTGAACTCTTTTTTTAATTATTTTTTAGTTTTTAGTTTTGGGTGGACACAATATCTTTTTTTATTTTTATGTGGTGCTGAGGATCGCACCCAGTGCCCCACGCATGCCAGGCGAGTGCACCACCACTTGAGCCACGTCCCCAGCCCCCAACTTTGAACTCTTTAAATAACTTATACTATTTTATACTACTCATATTAATAGAGTTTATTTATTTATTTTATACTATTTATCTTAATATAGTTTAGACAAGCTTTAAAACAGAAATGTGTAGGGCTGGGGATTCAGCTCAGTGCCAAAAGTGCTTGCCTAGCATGTGTGAGACCCTGGGTTCAATCCCCAGCATTGAAAATAAATAGATAGATGTGTACTATATATTTTATTGTCAAAATCTTGAATAATTGTCATAGATAACATCACAGTTATTGTTTCATAAGAACTTAAAAATTGTAACACAAACACTTGATACTTACCTGAAATAACCAGCAGTGTCTTTGCTTTTGAAGATATCTTCAGTGAAAGGTTTTTATTCTTCAGGCTGAGCTAGAGCAGGAGAGGCACCAGCATGAAGAAACACTTGCTGCCATGAAGGAAGAAGAGAATCTTAGAGTGGACAAAATGGCCCATGACTTGGAGATAAAGTGGACTGAAAATCTTAGGTATATTTTTTATTCTGTAATGTCACCTTTCCAATACAGATGTGCAAGAAAGTTTTCCTGTCGTATGACTTACATTGTTAAAGATAGTATTTTAAATGATTTTTTTCTCCAGGATTAGATGCAGAGATTTCAGAATTTTTTTTTCCTGTTTGAATTCAGATTTTATTTTTTTCTGATTTTATTTCCTATTTTATTAAATAGGAAGAGAACTAATCAGAAGTTAACAGACTTATTTATTCTAGTACCTGTTCTGTCCTTAATCAGTGGATAAACAAGTGATGAGTAAGTTACCAGTTTACCTTATGGTCCTTAGCTATGAAATAATCAGCTCCTACTCTGAGTCACAGACATTTGAGGAGGATTAGGCATTTATAAAAGCTGTGAATGACTGTATGTCATTCACATTATTCACTTAGAGAAATAATTCTCTTTACAAAGTAAATACTTGTGTTTTTTTTCTAGACAGGAATGCTCTAAACTTCGTGAAGAGTTAAGGCTTCAACACGAAGAGGATAAGAAGTCAGCAATGTCTCAGCTGCTGCAATTAAAAGAGCGAGAGAAAAATGCTGCCAGGGACTCATGGCAGAAGAAAGTCGAAGATCTCTTAAACCAGGTAATTAAAGCCTGTACCTTCTAAAGATTCATTTTCCTTGACCCTCTTGAGCTAGGAAAATACTATAAAGCACTGTGTGCAAATTCACTGTATTTTGTTATTTTTCATAGGGCAAACTTAAAAAAAAGATTTAAAGCGAATAAAACTAAGACAACATATTTAAAAATTTGGGAAATGTTGAGCTAAGAAATTATTTTATATATATAGTCAACTGTGAATAATTGATAAGTTTCTTAGTTTAATATTTGAACTCAACTGAACACATTAGAGATTTTAAGTAGAGAAGGTAGCTGTTCTTTGAAAATATAAAATCTCCTTTAAGCTCTTAGATACCTTTTCACAACAGAAGGGAACATTTAAATGTACCTTGATTAATTAAAACCACTCTTCAAAAACAAGCAGTTAACTTCTTTCTCACCAAAGGGCTAGTACTTGAAGCCCCTTGGAGATAGTATCACATAAGCAAATGGTGATAATATTTTGAAATCTGTCTTTTTTATGTTTTCTTATTTCCAGAACTTTTATAACTATAATTAAAGTAATTTGTACATTTTTACTTATTTACATAACCTCTAACTTTATGAATTCTTAGCATTCTCCTACTAAAGCAGTAATTAAATAGACTACATGAGTCATCAGTTGATAAACAAGTGCAGAATTTGGGCAAAAAGCAGCTGGTGCTTTAGTGCTGCAAATCCACAATTATGTTTCTGTTTGTGATCATGATTAATTTCAAAATAAACAGGAAAGGCTTTTTCTAAGATTATTTGTCACATAGGTACATATGTACAGTGTCTTTCAAGAATGCTTGGGGTCTATAATTCACCAATTTTTTAAAAAAATGAATGCTTAAGGTCTGCCAATTTGTACCTGGTATTTCATAATAATTTACGATATTATTCTGAAATAGAATTACATACTACGTGTGAGAGAGAGCTTCGTGAATCATTTGAAACCTTTGAAATTCAGACAAAAATGGGAACAAGAAATAGTTATTAAAAGTTCTGGCCATATTACCTTGCTAATTACCATCTACACATTTGTTTTACTTTCTTTTTCTTTTTTCTCTTTTTAGACAGTACTGGGTGCTCTACAACCAAGTTACATCGCCAGTCTTTTTTATTTTTTGAGATTTTTTATTTTATTTATTTTTTAACTTGTACCTGAAACTTGTGTTTCTCCTGCCTCAGCCTCCCCAACACACTAGAATTATAGGCTGGAATTATATGTGTGCACCACTAATTCATTTTACATTCTATTTAGGGATCTGGAAGGACAGAATGTTACTAAGCCTCTATCATGTTCTGCACTTAGGAAAATTAATTAGTTCAGCAGGCTTGGGCTTGATGATATTAAAGGATTAAGAGTAGGGAATAAGTCTAGGGCTTGGGCAGAAGCATATACTATGAAAAAGTATCAAGAGTATCTGCATTTTCACATATTTAATAGTTTCTGAGTGAACTGAACATGAGACTATTTTTGTACCTTAGCATACCTGTATTTCATCCTCTTTAGAGCAAAGGAAAACATGAAATAACTTGTTTTGATATGAATTTAAATGTTTTTATTAGTTCTTTTAGCTATGCATAACAGTAGAATCCATTCTGATAAGATATACAAGCATAGGATATATCTTATTCTAATTAGGATCCCATTCTTGTGGGTGGGCACAGTGGTGGGATTCACTTAGGTATTTTCATATGTGTACATAAGAAAATTATATTAGATTTATTCCACTGTCTTTCCTATTCCTATCTGCCCCTTCTTTTTGTTCCCCTTTGTCTAATCTACTGAATTTCTCTCCCCTCTCCTCTTCATTATGGTTTAGCTTCCACATATCAGCGAAAATCTTTGACCTGTGATTCTTTGAGATTGGTTTATTACACTTAGCATGACATTCTCCAGATCTATCCATTTATTAGCAAATGTCATAAAATCGTTCTTCTTTATGGCTGAGTAAAATTTCATTATATATACATACATACGTATAAACATACATATTTATATGTGTGTGTGTGTGTATATATATATATATATACATACACACACACACACATACATACATACATATCACAGTTTCTTTATACATTCATCTGCTGATAGGCATCTAGGTTGGTTCCATAGCTTAGCTATTGTGAATTGTGCTACCATAAACATTGATGTTTATGGCTATGTCACTGTTGTATGCTGATTTTAAGTCTTTTGGATATATGCCAAGGAGTGGGATAACTGGATCAAATTGTAGTTTCATTCCTGGTTTTTTGAGGAATCTCCATAATGCTTTCCAGGGTGGTTGCACCAATTTGCAGTCCCACCAACAATATATGAGTGTTCCTTTTCCCCCACATCCTCATCAACATTTGTTGTTACTTGTATTCTTGATAATCGCCATTCAGACTAGAGTGAAATGAAATTTCAGTGTAGTTTTAATGTGTATTTCTCTAATTGCTAGAGATGTTGAACATTTTTCATATATTTCTTGACCATTCATACTTCTTTTGAGAAGGGTCTCTTCAGTTCCTCCCATTCATTGATTGGGCTATTTGGGTTTTTGGTGTTATGCTTTTTGAGTATTTTGTATATCCTAGAAATTAACACTCTATCTGAGGTACAGGTGGCAAAGATTTTCTCCCATTCTGTAGGTTCTCTCCTCACTCTTGATTGTTTCTTTTGCTGAGAAGAAGCTTTTTAGTTTCATGCCATCCCATTTATTGATTTTAAATCTTATCTCTTGTGCTTTAGAAGTCTTGTACAGAAAGTCAATTTCTGCCAATATTTTGAAGTGTTGGGCTTACCTTTTCTTTTAGTAGGTGCAGGGTTTCTGGTCTAATTCCTAGGTCTTTGATCCACTTAGAGTTGATTTTTGTGCAGGGTGAGAGATAGGGGTGTAATTTCATTTTGCTACATATCGATTTCCAGTTTTCCTAGAAACATTTGTTGAAGAGACTATCTTTTCACCAATGAATGTTTTGGGCACTTCTGTTTAGTATAAGATAACTGTGTTTATGTGAGTTTTTCTCTGTGTCTCCACTTCTGTACCATTGGTCTACATGTCTGTTTTCATGCTGTTTCTGTTACTATGGCTCTCTAATATAATTTAAGATCTGGTTTCGTGAGGCCTCCTGCTTCACTCTTCTGGCTAAGGATTGCTTTGGCTATTCTGGGCCACTTATTTTTTCAAATGAATTAGATGACTGCTTTTTCTATTTCAATGAAGAACATCATTGGAATATGAAGGGAATTGCATTGAATCTGCTGAGTGCTTTTGGTAGTATGGCCATTTTAACAGTATTGATTCTCCTTATCCAAGAGCAGTGTAGGTCTTTCCATCTTCTAAGTCTTCCTCTCAATTTTTTTCTTTAGTGTTCTGTAGTTAGTCATTATAGAGGTCTTTCTTCTGTTTTGTTAAGATTGATTCCTAAGTATTTTTTTTCTAGTTACTCTTTTGGCTGATTCATCATTGGAGTATAGGAACACAATTGATTTATGGGTGTTAATTTTGTATACTGCTACTTTGCTGAATTCATTTATGAGTTCTAAGAGTTTACTGGTAAGAGATTTTTTGGCCTTCTAAATATAGAAGAATCATGTCATTGGCAAACAGATACTTTGAGCTCTTCTTTTCCTTTTTGTATCCCTTTATTTTTTTTATTTTGCATAATTGCTCTGGCTAGAGTTTCAAGGATTAAGTGGAATAGAAGTTGTGAAAGTGGGCATAATTTTCTTGTTCCTGTTTTTAAAGGGAATGCTTTCAGTTTTTCTCCATTTAGAATGATGTTGGCCTCAGGTTTGTCATATGGCCTTTACAATGTTGAGGTATGTTCCTTCTATTCCTAGTTTTTCCAGTGTTGTAAACATGAATTGATGCATATTTTGTCAAATGCTTTTTCTGCATCTATTGAGATGATGTGTTCTTGTCTTTGAGTCTATTTATGTGATGTACTACATTTACTGATTTCTGTATGTTGAACCAACCTTGCATCCCTGGGATGAACCCCACTTGATCATGCTCTATTTTTTAATGTGTGATTTGCCAGTATTTTATTAAGAATTTTTGCATCTATATTCATCAGGGATATTGGTCTGAAGTTTTCTTTTCTTGATGTGTCTTTGAATGAGTTTGGAAGAATTCCCTCATTTTCTATTTCATGGACTAATTTGAGGAGGATTGGTGCTAGTTCTTCTTTAAAGGCCTGGTAGAACTTAGCTGGGAATTCAATCAGTCCTGTACTTTTCTGTGTTGGTAGGCTTTTGATGGCTTCTTCGGTTTCATTTCTAGAAATTGATCTGCTTAAATTTTAATATCCTCCTGGTTCAATTTAGGTAGGTCATATATAGAGAGAGATAGATAGGTAGATCTATCTATCTATATATGAGTGAATTTGTCAATATCATCAAGACTTTCTAGCTTATTGGAGTTTAATTTTTCAAAATTGTTTCCAGTTATCCTCTGTATTTCTGTAGTGTCTAGGGATATTTCCATTTTCATCATGGAATTTAACAGTTTGAGTTTTTCTCTTTTTTTAGCTTGGCTAAGGGTTTACCAATTTTGTATACAAGTTTTCTTTCATTGCCTTTTTGGGTTTTTTTTATCTCAATTTCATTGGGTTCAGGTCTGATTTTATTTTCTTGTTCTGTTGATTTTGCTTTCTAGTCTTTGTTTTGTTTAAACCTGTGATTGAACCCAGGGGTGTTCAACCACTGAGCCACATCCCAGCGCTTTTTGTATTTTTATTTAGAGACAGGGTCTCATTAAGTTGCTTAGGGCCTCACTTGAGTTGCTGAAGCTGGCTTTGATCCTATCCTCCTGCCTTAGCCTTTTGAGCCACTGGGATTACAGGTGTGCCCCACCGTGCCTGGCCTTTCTATTCTTTTAATGAATGAGCTCAGTGATATGAACTTTCCTCTTCAAATCACCTTATAGTGTCCCAGAGGTTTTGATATGTTGTATCATTATTCTCATTTTTATTTCTTCCCTGATTTCTTCAAATTTGTCTTTGATATGTATTTAAACTTTTAAGAATTAATTTTGACACATGTCAGCCTTTTCATCTACCTATCTAAAAATGGGCATAGAGGAACATAAAATTTTCACTTTCCTTGCATCAGATATTTTTTTTATTTTATAGAATTTTCCAAAAGCTATTATCTTCATTCTGTGCTTTAGTTTAGAGTCAGTTTTAGATACTTTAGGTATCTCCCCCATCCTATTGTGAGTAAACATCCACAAATCAGAGAGCACATTCGGCCTTTGTTTTTTGGGGATTGGCTTATTTTTCTTAGCATGACAGTCTCCAGTTCCATCCATTTTCTGGCAAGTGCCATAATTTCATTCTTCTTTATAGCTGAGTAATATTCCATCATGTATATGTAACATATTTTCTTTATACATTCAGTTGTTGAAGGGAACCTAGGTTGGTTTCATAGCTTAGATATTGTGAATTGAGCTTATATAAACATTGATGTGGCTGTGTCCCTGTAGTAAGCTGATTTTAAGTCCTTTGGGTATATGCTGAGGAGTGGGATAGCTGGGTCAAATGATGGTTCCATTCCAAGTTTTCTGAGGAATCTCGATACTGGTTTCCAAATTGGTTGCACCAATTTTCAGTCCCACCAGCAATATATGAGTGTGCCTTTTCCCCCACATCCTTGCCAACATGAAATAGAATTCTTGAATGCACATCATCCCTCCACACCTCTCCACCAAAGTCAAACTCCTCCACCTAGACACTACCATCCATTTGCCACTCAGCCATGTCTGACAATTCTCTCTTTCTGACATTGTGCAGCCAGTCCACAGCACTCCCTACTGCTCTACTTTCAAAACACATCCAAAACCTGCCCACTGCTTACCAGTTCCTCCACAATCCCACCTTATATCCCAAGCCCCTTATGCTGCTCTCTTTACTGCAACTATAACTCTCTTTGGATCTCCTACAGCAAAGTACTGCTTATGTATTTATCTGGTCCAAACTCTCCAGGGACTCCCTGTCACCTTTAGATTACAACCTACACACTTACCATGGCCTCTGAGACCCTCACAATTTGGTCTCTGGCTGTGTTGTTAACGTGATCTCCTATCACTTTCCCTTTTCCTCTTTTCCTCTTTTTACAGCCATCCCGGACTGCTTGAAATTCTTGGAACACACCCCCCTACAAGCCTAATCCATCTTGAAGTCTTTGCACCTGCCAGTCCCTCCACATGGAACCCATTTTCCCTATCTTTGTGTTTTTTTCCCCTTTATTTTGTTCAATTGGTTACTCAACGTTTTAACTCCTCAAAAATTTTTCCTTGACCACTTTCTTTAAAATAGCAGCCTGCATTATTACCCTTTGCCCCTTATTCTGCTTTGTGTTTCTTCAAAACATTTGTTACTACACAGCATTACATTGATTCTTACGTTTACTGAGACCTGGACCTTTGTGTTGTTCACTGTTTATCCCCAGCAGCTAAAACTGTGCCAGGCATTTAGTAAGTTAGCACTTCATAGGTATTGAACAGAGTGAACCGAAACTGAGGCACAGGGACCAAAGAAGAAATCGTTGAATACATGAAGTACAAATAATTCTGCCCAGTTAAAACTTGACTTAAGTTTATGTCATTGAAAATGGAAGAGAAACCTTAAAGAAAAATAGCACACAATTAAATGGTATACTTTGGTAAAAGAGAAGAAAATGTTAAAGTTGACTTGAGATTTAGCCAGGGCACTGAAGAGGAGTCCATCATTTAAGATCAGCTACTTATTCGGGGTGGGGAGAGGGAGTGGGAAGCTGCGTTTTAGTTGTATTGATTTTATAATGACCAATATTTTTAGAATTTTTTACATTCAGTAGGAAAGAGCAATGACTGCACTAAGAAATGGAGCATCAAAGTAAATGCTCTTCATCAGGAGCAGTTAAAACCCTGTTTTTATTAAGGTTTATTGCTGACTGCTTTGTGATTGCTAGACCAGTGCTGCATAGTATGGTAGGTACTTGCCACAGTGGCTATATAGCACTTGCAATAAAGCTCATCAGATCTAAGTGTAAAACATACTATGTATCACAAAATTGTCAAAAAATGAATGTTTTGCTAGTATTTTTGTATAGTTACATGCTTAAATGGTAATTCTTGAACATATTGGGTTAAATATCATGACTAAAGTAATTCTACCTTCTTTTTTTACTTTTTTTTCATGTGACTACTAAAAATTTAAAATTGCATACATGGCTCACATTTGTGGCTCTCAATGATATTTTCATTAGATAATTCCAATCTAAACTATCCAGATCCTGAAACTGTGGGGTTGGTTTGGACTTAGAGCTCAGTACTCATTCTGTTGTTCCTTCTCTTTGTTTATGTTGGCAATGAAAATATCCTTGCTCTTTAGAAATAGTATTTGCGCATATAAGAAAAACAATTCCTCGGTTTTTAGACACCTTTTCTTAAGTGCTTAAGTTTTTAAACAAGAAAAAGTACTCCCTTTCTTTTCCTCTCCCTCTACCAGGGATTAAATCCAGACCTTGGGTATGCTGGTAAGCACTTTCTCACTGAGCTGCATTCCCAGCCCAGCAGCATTGCCTTTTCATGGAAGTATAAAAGGAAGCAGAATTTGACATAAGGGACCTGGAATAGTCATCTCTTCCCAATAGTCAGAGGTCTTGGTCAATACCCTGAGGACCAGAAGCTGAGCCAGAAGATTTTTAATCCTGTGCCTAGAATTGGGAGAGCAAAAAACTATGTAGGGTTTCACTTGAGCTCTAAGAAGAGATGACTGGAGGAAGGGAAAGGGAAGTCAAAGGCAATAGAGGCTAAAAAGGTAGAAGGAGATCACTTGTTGCTGGGGGATGAAAAGCCAATAGCTGACAAGACTTAATTTTACTCTCTAAGAAAATGTGAAGTGACAACCTCAAAAATGGAAAGTTATACTCCATGTATGTATGATATGTTAAAATACATTATACTGTAAAAAGAACTAAATAGAACTAAAAAGAACAAATAAAAAACTAAAAATAAAAAAAAAGAAAATGTGGAGTGGAATTGGTCTACCAAAACCTATCCCAAATCCATTATTCTTCCTCATTTCTACTTCAGTTCCTTGCTCAAAGTTAATTTGTAGTATTTTACTTAGTAAATGTGAAAGTGTGTCCTTAATTTATCTTCAGTGAAAAAAAAAGTCATTATTTCAGCTACGTTATATCCTCTTTCACTAGACTTAACGTGGTTTGTATTCTTCCTCCTGAATCTTTTTTTCTTTGAAGATGCTAAACAGCTTTCTGAATCAATCTGAAAGTATTTCATTATTAATTTTTAATTTTCCATGCCAAAGCCTCCTCCCTTTTTAGAATTGTTCAGTTCTTAAATTGGTACATTTAAGAGATGGAACTTCAAAATCTATATAACTAGCTTTAAAATACAGGCAGTCAGCTAATGAGGACTTAACATGTGGCTTTTCTGTGATGCAGGACATGCCTTCCCAGGTGCTGGTGCCCATGAGCACACTCAAGAAATACATTAGAGCAGTAATAGTAATCAATCAGCTTAATTCATTCCTACATCATATAAGATACTAAAAAGAAATTATTTTACATGCAAGGTTTCAATCAATCTATAATTGTGAAGCTTAGACTGAGTCTCTGAGAAAAATGTTAAGAATAACCTGACACAAGGGCTGGGATTGTGGCTCAGTGGTAGAGTGCTTGCCTAGCACGTGTGAGGCACTGGGTTCAATTCTCAGCATTATATGTAAATGAATAAATAAACAACAGTCCACTGACAACTAAACAACTACTAAAAAAGAGAATTACCTGACACAGTAGCTTTTTTCCACCTAAATTTTATTCATTCATATCTTCTTCACTATTTTAGTTTAAATATTGAACAATGGTACATAAATTTTTATTTTTTGCTTTAGGAGAATTATTAGAGCTGTGAAATCTTATTTCTAAATCTTAGATTTGTTAGTTGCTTTCCTCTAGATATTAGTATACTTGAAATTAACATTAGAAAAATGTTAAAAATTAAGAAACTATGGTATTACATGCTAAAAAATGAATTAGGAATTTTTTTAAGCTTTAACATTTTATTTGCATTGCAGTGTATCAATATTGTCTCAAGGAAGTAAGAAGTTTAACAAATAACACATCTTTTGTCAGTAATGAGAATTCTAATTTATTTATCTTTTATTCAAACTAGAATTGATGAAAATCAAGCAATAATTATGAAAGTCATGCATATATATTCCTGTGGCATATCGTCTATGTATAAAGCATTAGTTGTGCTTTAAATTTAGCCCCATAACAATGGAACACCTTTGATAATACAGTAGTATGGTGATTCTGGTAAGTATAATTAGTCCCCAGAGTACCTCATTTCCCACTAACAAATTTCAGTCTCACTTTAGAGGTCTTTGTGACAAGCTCCAGGCTTTTTAAGCAATTTTAGTCTTGGTCCATCACCCCATATTTCTTTGTCTTTTTGTCTTTGTTTTTGTTTTTAAATCCCTGTGTTGAGGCTGGGCACTATGGCACCTGCCTGTAATCCCAGCAGTTCAGAAGGCTGAGATTGGAAGATCACAAGTTCAAAGCCAGCCTTAGCAACTTAACAAGGCTCTGTCTCAAAATTTAAAAAAAGGCAGGAGAGGGGGATGCTTGGGGATGTGGCCCAGGGGTTAAGCATCCCTGGGTTCAATCCCTGATGCAGGAAGGAAGGAAGGAGGGAGGAAAGGGAGGGAGAGAGGGAAGGAAGGAAAGAAAGAAGGAACGAAGGAACGAAGGAAGTCAGTCCCTAAGGGCTGAAATCTAGGGTAGGAATTGCTTCTAATCTCCTTTTCATGCATTTATCTGTTTATTCAAAATTGAGTGCCTCTTGGTATGCTAGGCACTATGTCAGACCAGTCAGTACTGTGGGGTCAGAGTGGTCTTTGCCTTCTTGGTGCTCAAGGTCTAGAAAGGAAAACAGCTGTTAAATTTCAACTGTGGTATATGAGCATGTGTAATGTGAAGACCTGACCTAGCATGAGAATTGGGGGAAGGCTTCTCTGAATGCAGGATTATTTATCTGTGGCCTAAAAGGAAAAAAATCAGGACAAGAGGAGAGGAGAAGCACATTTTGAGCAGAGGAGACAGTGTATGTGAAGGCCCTCAGGCAGCCCAGGCAACACCTTTGTTCTGCAGAGTAGAGAGCTGGGTGGTGGGAAGGCAGGCAGGGTCAGATGGTCTGGGGCTTTGTTTGCCTTTTTAGAGATTTCGGACTTTATCCAAAGAGCAATGAAGAACAGTCAAGAGGTTTTAAGCAGGAGTGTGAAATATTCAAATACTGTCCTTTCAAAACTACAGTTTGGAGAACAGGTTAGAGAAGGACAAAATTGGAGTCATTAGTGAATGTTGCTTCCCACTTGGTAACCTTTCTGTGTTCAGATTTATATATTCCAGACAACTATTTAGTATATGTAGTGTACTCAGTATTCATTTCCCAGAGGTTACATTTCTAGGTCTTAGAATCTGTTGACTTTTGCCAACAGGATTTTTTTTTTCTCTTTCTCTCTGTGTCTCTGTGTGTGTGTCTCCCCCCCCCACACACACACATATCCATTTCTTTTTCCTAAATAACATTTCTTTTTAGTTATCTAGAATTTTTTTCTGTTGCTTCTGTTAATTGTGGGAAAGAAGAGAAGTAAAATAGAGCAGTGCAATCTAACTGGGTGTTTTAGGTCCACATGATTCACTTAGTCTTTAGTAAGCATTTATTGATCATTTACTCAGTGTCAGGCTCCTACTTATGTATTTGGGATGCAAAGCGTGAAGATAGGTTTTCTGTCCTCAAAAGGTTATAATTTAGTGGATTTCAATATTTATATACCAACATTAAGTTTAATAGCTTTTAAAATTATTTTCAATTTTTCTTCTTATCTGAAATTCTGATTATATTCATCCTTCAAGAATAGAAATCCTGAAATAAATTTAGTAAGTTTTCTATGTTGGAATCTCTGAGTGCTCTCAGTCAGTTGAAGAAAAATCTCTTGAAGCCCTTTCGCTCACTCAAAAATTAACAACAAACTTAAAAAGCTTTAAAACAAATTGGCTATTATATAGGGCCAATTTGTTAACACAGATCTTGCTGCTTAGTTTCCTGGCCAGGAGTTTTGGCTCTACCACACAGTCCCAGCTATTGCCAACCAGTATCACCACCAGAGGCCTAAAAGCAATAGGTCTATCTGGTCATGGACTGGAACCTCTAAAATTGAGAGGCAAAATAAACTTTTTGTTTTTATAAGTTAATTATCTAAAGTAGTTTGTTCCAGTGACGGAAGGCTAACACACTTGATTTTATAGGTTTGTAACTGGAAACATTTGTCTCAGCTCACTCATTATCTGATTTAAATGATATTTATATTTTAGACTTTAGGGTTTATGCTGGAATAAGGTTAAGTCTTCTGGAGATAATAACATGTAATAACCATATTTTGCATATGAGAAGGACATGAATATATCGGACCAGATTGAATGTCTATGTCCCCCACCAATCCATATGTTCAAACCTAACCCCCTATTTAATGGTGATTAGGAAGAAGAGCCTTTGATAGTTGACTAGGTCATGAAGGGGAACCTTACAATGAGAACTAGAAGTGTTCCTCTGGCCCTTTTATCACATGAAGATACAATAATAGGGCAGCTATATATGAACCAGGGAGTAGGAACCCACCAGATACCAAATCTATGGGCATCTTGAACTTGGACTTCGTACCCTCCTAGAACTGTGTGAAATAAGTATTTGTTGTTTAAGCCACCCAGACTATAGTAATCTATTTTAGTTTAAACCTAAAACTATAAATGTCAGCTCAAAGGAATATTGAACAAACTAAAATCTTGTATGCAAAAATGATCCTATTTAAGGACACACCCCCAGTGATGTCCCACTGGGCCCCACCTCCCAAAGGGACTACCATCTCTCAAGAATACCAAGCTAAGACCAATCCTTTAACACATTAGCCTTTGGGGGATGTTCAGTATCCAAACTATGTAGCACCAAGGAAGTTTGTGTTTCCAAAATACAATGATGGGACAGGAGCAGGATAGATATTCTGTTCCAAAAGGGATAAATAGGAAAGAAAGGAGTAATGAATCCCAAATAAGTCCAAACTACAAGGCTGACTTCATGAGATATTAAGGCTTGAAAATAATCTTTTGGCTTAATACTCTGCCTTCAAGGCTCACTGGAGGGGAAGTCCTACCTTCTTGTCACACTGGGCTGGAATCCTGCCTTTTGAACCCACTAGATTTGGCACTTCTGCCCCTGTAACTACCAAACAGCAGTTAAGTCCCCAAGGCTTCAGGTGATCCCACCCCCATGTCCTTAGATAGTTTCTCCCCCACAGCTTTGGTGGAAATTGTCTGGTCTGTTGAAAATGAGGAAGTGATCCCTTCTTTTGAAACCAAGGATGCAGCCCTGCTGATCTCTGAATCACCTTCAGGGTCTGTCATCATCTTTTTTTCCCAAAGAGTAGTGTCTGCTGAGGTAACTCATCAGGCCCATGATTCACACCTACTCTAACCTCTTTATTAAACAGTTGCTCTTCTAAATACACTCTTATTTTTGTGATGTGGGTAAGCTGAGAGTTTTCCATATCTTTACATGCTAATTTCTTTTTTCTTTTGGAACCAGGAATTGAACTCAGGGGTGGTTAACCACTGAGCCACATTCCCAGCCCTCAATTTTTTACTTTAAGACAGAGTCTTGGGGCTGGGGTTGTGGCTCAGTGGTAGAGTGCTCACCTAGCACGTGCGAGGCACTGGGCTCAATCCTCAGCACCACATAAAAATAAATAAAATAAAGGTATTGTGTCCAACTACAACTAAAAAAATATTTTAAAAAATAAAAGACAGAGCCTTGCTAAGTTGCTTAGGGTGTCACTAAATTACTCAGGCTAATTGGGAAATTGCAATCCTCCTACCTCAGCCTCCTGAATCACCAGGATTACATGGTGCCCAGTCATTCCTTTCCCCTTGCATTTTTCCATAAAGGAGCCAACCAAGACCTTCAGAACTTTGCTTAGAAATTGCTTCAGCTAAATATCCAATTTCTTCACTTTAAGTTATAAGACTCTAGTACACGAGCACAATTTAGCCAACTTCTTTGCCTCTTTATAACAAGGATTCTCTTTCCTCAGTTTTCAATACCATGTTCTTTATTTCTGAGAATTTATCAGAATGGCCTTCACAATACATATTTCTACCAACAATTTTCTCAGGATTCTCAGGTGTTCTCTAGAAAGATTAAGGCTTTTTCTGTATTTACCCTCTTTACTTTTTGAGCCCTTACCAGAATCACTTTTAAAGATTTGCTCATATCAAAGTAGGATTTTTCCTAGCATGCAGCTAAAAACTGTTTCTCCTCTTATTACCATGTTCTAAGCCTTTTCCACATTTTCAGTGTTAGAGTAGCACCCTTATCTCTTGGTATAAATTTCCTGTCTAAGCTTGGACTGTAATAATAGTCTGGGTTGCTTTAAATATAAATTTGTTTCTCATAGTTCTGGAAGCTGGGAAGACAAAGTTCATGAGACTAACAGATTTAGTGTCTGGGGAAGGATCACTTGTTGGTTCCTTGACAGCCATCTTCTCAGTGTGTTCTCACATGGTATGTGAAGGACTGCAGGAACCCTCTGGGGCTCTTTCTAAGGGCACTAAGCCCACTCTGGAAGGCTCTGCCCTCATGATTGAAAAATCTACCAGACCCTACTTCCTGATGCCATCATGTTAGGTTTTAGGGTTTCAACAGGGGTGGGAGACACAAATAGTCTATAACACTTGGGATCTCAACTAGTCTTATGATTTAAATACTGTCTATGTCAATGATTTGCAAGTTAAATCTCTAGGCATGACCTCTTCCCTCAAGTCAAATTCACTTGGATGACAAATTGGCATCTCAAACTTAGCATGTCTGACTCAGAAATATTGATTTTCACCCCCAACCACTCTCCCAGCATCTTAATTTATTGGCACTGTTTGTTGTTCAAAATAAAACTTAAAGAGTAATGTCTTATTTCTCTTTCCTTTGTTTTACATGTAACTTCTCAATCCTCTTTATTCTACCTCCAAATATACCCCAGTTCTATCTTCTTCCTTCTTCTCTAGTAAACTCTAGTCCAAGCCACTGTTACAGTGGCCTTCCTCCCCTTTCTCCCCAGTTTCACTTTTATGTTAGTCAGGTCATGCTGTTTACCCTGCTGATGATCCTCAGGGCACCTACTTGGTCAGGCTCTTAGTCCTCCATTGTACCACTTGAACTGCACTTCACAGACATGCTCCCCTCTTCATGCCCAGCTCACTGCCTACTTGGGGTCTTTGTCCTAGCTGAACTGTTTGCCTAAAACACTCATTCCCAAGGTTTTCTCCTGTCTGCTTCTGCAGGGACACCTAGTTTCAATGTGACTTCTTCCAAAAGGTTTTTCTTTACTATCAACCCAATATTATCTCCAGTTATTTCCTATCATAGTTGGCAGCTCAGTGGTAGCGTGCTCGCCTAGCATGCACAAGGCACTGGGTCCAATCCTCAGTACCACATAAAAATAAAATAAAGATATTTGGCCCACCTAAAATTAAAAAATAAAAAAGTCATATTTATAATTTTTCATATCATTTATCATATTTATTTTGGGTTATCTGTTTGTTGTTTGTTTTACCTGGCTCTGTATCTCACTCAGCACTTATGATATTTTCTGGAATATAGTAGTAATCTAATATTATTAAATAAAAACACAAATCTCACTTCACTTTTATATTAACCAATTGTAGTAACATTGCTGCCCAACAACACTGTGGTAGTGTCTTCATGTAAGCTGACCCCTTAAATCATAGCTTAGCATCATACCTACATCATACCTACATAAGATAAATATAAAAGAATGAAAAATAAAACCTACCTCATAAGTAAATAACACACTTTTTAGATTGACTTCTAGTTCTAGAACATTGATTCTGAGAAATACAAAGAGGTAAAAATATTACAGCTGAAGATCCCTCCAATTTTCTTAAGTTTTATCAAGTCTGGAAAGATTAAATTTCTTATTATTATACAAATGAGTGTTTAAGTATAAAGAAAATTAATGTAACTAACAAAATAATAAGATAGTTGATAAACTGTGTAATCAAATAGGAAGTATCTTTTTCTCACCTTATTTTTTTAACTCTAGTAAACTAAACCCTAAAATATGTTAAACTAAACTATTAGCAAAAGTTATTTTCCATGTAAAAGTTATCTTCAGTTTGTGATGCCTTAAGGAATATGTAAAAAATAATAATTATGGTCTTTCTGAAAATTTGATGTGTTCAGAGTAAAAACTACCATTTTACAGAATTTTTTTTTATGTGTGCTGGGGTCAAACCCAGGGCCTTGTGTGTGCTAGTCAAGCACTCTACCAATAAGCTACATCCCCAACTTTTAAAGGAACTTTTAAATTTAAATTAGTCAAATAAATCGAAAATATTACTTTGTATTTTGGAAACACTTTGTATTTTGTAAAAGTAAACAAGTGAGCAATTGAAAATGAAATCACTCACATTTCTCGCTATATTTGAAGGGAAAAATATATCGCTTTTTCCAATGATTTATCACTTAAAATTTCAATGAGCTTCTGAAGAAATGGAAATAATTTTGCCAAATATAGCTTAGAAAATGAATTAAAAATATATAAAAGCATCTCACCTTCCATTCCTCTCAAGTACAAAAGCAGATTATTATTAAATCTTCACATTTTTAATGATTATCTCATGTTTATTTCTGGACCCAAAATAGTCATTCAGGTTAGTATTGTGATTCTTCTTGTTTCTCCCTGGAGAAATCCTTCCTGAATCTCTAGTCGTGCTTGGTGTAATGCTTTCAGTGGTCAGATTTTAAATGTCTGGGAAGAATTTACAGCAATAATAGCCTTTCTAGGTTCTTCAGTAACCATCATCTTTTAAACTGAATTCTGGTTTGCATGTTTTAGCCTTTAATATTTTGCATAGGTAAGTCCGCCAGCCGCACAATCAATCATACAGTTTAAGAAACTGTAGATAATTTAGAATGTGTCTTAAAATTCTTTTTGTCTAACTTCTCTCTCAGAACTGTTTTCAGCTTATTTTTTTCTTGAACATATTATAATTAATGTTCTGTGTTTTACTCTCCCTTTTTATCCCTCTTTCTTTCGCTTTGTTGATTTCTGAATGTTTCCCTTTATTCCTGTGATCTTTTCTTCATAGCGGCATTCTCTGGGTGAAGCTTTGCATAAATCTATCAACAATGTAAGTGAGCAGCACTTACAATTTATACACAAGGGCATGTTGCACTTTTGATTTTGCATAAATGACATCACTGCTTTAAAGCTTTAACTTAAATAAAAATTTGGAATTCAATAGAATATGCTTTGTTATATGGATACTAATTGCTTTTAACTTTCAGCCACTCATTTATGTATGTACATACATCTACCACATTGCATTAAAAACACAATTTAGTAATAAAGTCAAACAAGATCTTAGCTCTCAAACATAAAATTCATTCTTTAATGTTAACTTTGAAGGATATAGCAATATTTTTTAAACTATTAACTAGTTGATTATCATAAATATGGAAATGAATATAAATATTTATTTTTGTTAATCTTTTTTTAAAAGTGGTGTTAGTGCACTTTTTTATTTAAAAGGATCAGGAAGTTATGAAGGCTCATGAGGTTTAGAACGTAGTTTACATAATTTTATAATTACTAACAGAAATACGTTTTCACACACTGAAACAGTTCACCAAAAACAAACCAAAAAAGTTTTATTTTCATACCAAACCCACATTTAACTTGTCCTTTAAAATAACAGAGTTATCTTTGAATACTTTTCTTGATATCCTAAAGCAGGGGGCTCAGTATACTTTTCTGTAGAAGACCAAATGGTAAATACTTGTGGCTCTGTGGGTCGCTACTTGACTGCAGTTGTAGCATGAAACACTCACAGATTATGTATCAACCTGTTGGTATGACTGTGTTCCAGTACAACTTAATTTATGAAACAGGCTCTAGTTTACCAATCCTTTCCTGGAGAGATCAAAGCTTCAAGTCTAGAGATGTCCTGTGAAGTCTAATCTTCAAATCTAGAGAATAACCTACCCTCTCTGCACGCTATGTCTATCCAGCCTCCCATGTAAAAGTTAAGCACCTGGCAAAAGGTTTTTTTCTACATATGTCATCTTTTTAAACAAGTGATTATTGATACATCTCTTCTTTATAGATGCTTTCTAAATAGTTTTAGTTCTGAATGAGAATGTGATTGGTAACACATTCTACAAGTATCTCTAGGAAATTATGAAGCATTATTGTGGTTCTTAATTGATAAATTCAGTTTACAAGTCTTAAAAAAAACAAAAATTATAAATTTTTTGAACCAAAATTTTTTTCAGAATGATTATTTTGCAAACTTATTTTTCTTAAGTAGATTCTTCAGTAATAGCAAATTAGAGGTTTAAAAGGAATTGAAGTATTTAAGCACCTTTAAGTGTTACACATGAGCATTTACATAAGTCATTGATGTATTAATATTCTTTTGTGTATTACCATATCCTCTACTAAGCCTAGGTTGGCAATTTCTGTGTTAATGTATATATTTGAAAGCATCTAACTAAATATTAATGCCTAAATTAATAAGGACAATTTTATCCTAGTTATTTTACTAAAGGGAGGTACTTAACCTTTTTTAAGATGGGGATTTCCATTTAATCCCATAACAAACTTGAAAGTTCATTTAACTAGAAAGAAAGAAAAGGGGAGAGGCAATGAACAGTAATTGCCATAAGAAATGTGTATAGTCATTCAAAATAATGGGTAAGGGGTACCAGGCATGGTGGCCCATTTCTGTAAATTCAGGCCAGCTTGGGTAACATAAACTTTGTCTCCAAAATAACAATTAAGCAAAATGGGGCATATCTACATACCATGTGTACCCTATGAATGTTATTGTAAGGAAGAGGAAAAACTGCAAGCATAAATTCACTGGCCTTCCTAAAGGAAAATCACCAAATATCATTAAATAATCCTTGATCATACTAATTTTGAGGAAGCTACACAGAATTGGCTCTGTGAGAACCACTCTATTTACACCTGCAGGTCAGGACACCTTCATGACTTCACATCTGAAGTCATATTTACTTCTCTGATACAGATGGACGGTCTGCCGCCATCAGGAGCTCTAAGGGTATCTGTTTCTTCTGCTTTGGACAATAAATGCTGATCTTGTTGAAGTATGCCCCATGACCACCAAGAAACTTCTGTGTAGAAGACAGAGCCAATATTTTGTCAGATTGTGGTAGATACAGTCTCTACATTTAGTGAAATCATCTATTAGTTTACACATGATACAGCAAAAGAAACCAGGCAGTTTTATCAAGGCAGACACCAGGAGTTAAAATCTACAGAGATACATAACAAGTGTTATAATTCGTTTCCTCTTGGGATTGGGACAAGGAATGGGAATAAAGAGACTTTACTTCTTATTTTATATACTTCCATATTTTTTAGTTTTTCCCACAATAAATGCTTTTTACTTTTGTAATTAGGAATAAAAATATGCTGCACTGCCTGGCCCCAATTGCAGATTAAATCATAATCTCAAGGGGTCAGAGTCTAGCAACTGTGTTTATTAAAACCTGATACGCCAGGTTTGAGAACACAGAATACAGATATTACCTTAAGACATACTTTATTTTTTAGAACAAATTGTATACTTTTTGTATTCTTTGATTTCTGCTGTAAGACTGATTTGTAGGGGGCTACCAACATTGCATCAAAAAACAAACATTGTAGTATACAATGAATCAAAATGTATTCTGCTGTCATATATACCTAATAGTTAATTTTAAAAAACCAAAGGTTGTAGATTAAATGTACAAAATTAATAACAACGTCCCATGTTAACATTCTACATATCCAGTACTTCATATTTGATGTTTCAGTTTTATTTTGAGGGCGTTCTACAAGTACCGTAATGAGGTACAGAACCCTTGTGAGTTAACCCTTGTCTCTCTTTTTTTAAAAAAAGTATCCATATATTTTAAATTCTAATTATTTTATTGTAACAATTTTACAGAATTCTGTCTTCTGTACTATATTTTCAAAGAGACAGCAACATTTGATTTTAAGAAAGATAATAGTATTTAAGTGGTAGAAGTCAGAAGGGGGCAGTTACTGTCAGTGTAGTTTTAAATGTGAAAAATATCTGATATTAATCAGTAGAAAATATTACATAATTTATATCTAAATTGCTGTGGTAAGAGTTTAAAAAATAAGAGTCAATTCTTTTCTGAAATAAAGATTATCTTTTATTTATTTAAAATGGATAAGAATATTAAAATTTTTGAAGCTGTAACAAATGTGTAGAAATGTTCTACCCAATTTGAATATATTATACAATTCAAAGCATCTACTATTTCTTATTAATTAACAAATGCCTTTCTATGTATTGTATAATTCTACAATGAAAGTACTAATCTAGATTATTGCCCAAATCTTTTGATGGAAAGTTAAATCTTTGTTCTTGGTTGTTTTGAATTAATGAAGTTTTATATTAATATGTACTTCCATAAAATGTATTAAACCCAGCTGCTTAAATTATAGCTATAAAATATTAGATCATTTTACATTGCTTTGCTCATTGTCTTTTAAAATGCCATGTAATTTTTATGCTGAATAAAGGCTGATTTATGTATTGTGATTCTACTAATTTATTTATTAAAGATAAATGAGTTTTGATGCTGCATTGCATGATTTAGGCTTTCTGCATATCATTCACATTACTGTCGTGAGCATGAATTAAAATATTTTAGATTGCCTTATTATTTTGGTACGCTTTTCAAAATTAAGAATACAAAAATAAGTATATTTAAATATTAAACTGCATGATAATGTCTTTTGCATATAGCTTATATTATTTTCTTGAGTATAGATTTAAAGACTAATTATACATTCTAAGTTGGAAATTATTATTTTGGAGTTCTTACAAGGTAAAGTATATTATAATACAGTAAAATATTTAAGCATATTTTAACTGGAGAAGTTTAAAACTGGTTAGATTTTAAATGCATGGCTATTATATGTTACTGTGATATTTCATTCATTCATTTTAATGTCATATTTCTTCAAAAGTTTTTTCTTAAATATTGTAGTCAGATTAACACAATTTGACACTATTGTAGTCAAAGTGACACAATGGAAGATTATTGACTCAGTGAACTTTTAAAGTAGATATTGCAGAAAACAAAATATGTACATGCTGTGAAATGGTTGACTTCCTCACTGACCTAAGTGCACACTCAATTAGAGGGTAGGATTCAGATTCATTGCCTGCCCAAATGGTGCTTGCGTGCAAAAAAGAAAATTATGCCCATTCTTTTGGGGTGGACACTATCTGTACCAGGGCAGACACTTGGAGAGCAGAATGCTAGGTCTATTTTAGTCCCCACTTAGTCACGTGCTGACCTTCAATGATACACAAAATTATAAGAGGTTATGAGGGGCAAGGGGGAGGGGGAAAAGGGAGAGAATTGAACAACAGCAGAGGAGGTAGAGAGGGAAGATGGGAGGGGAGGGGAGGGGAGGGGAGGGGAGGGAGGATAGTAGGGGATAGGAAAGGTAGCAGAATACAACAGTCACTAATATGCCATTATGTAAAAATGTGAGTATGTAACAGATGTGATTCTGCAATCTGTATTTGGGGTAAAAATGGGAGTTCAAAACCCAATTGAGTCAAATGTATGAAAGATGATATATCATGAGCTCTGTAATGTTTTGAACAATCAATAAAAAAAAATAAAAAAAAAATCTTTGAGAGTATCAACCATAATCTCACATAAAATGAACACTTTTCCCACCTTTCCCACATATACTCTAACCAGTTCTTACTAGAGATAACTAGGCATCACCATGGGTTGCGCACCTGGAAATGACTAATGCTGAACTTGGGAAGAGAATGGATAGAGTTGCTTTTTCTACTTCAAGAACCAGCTGGCTGGGAAGAGAATTGCTCTACTATTCACACATCAGCATTCAAAAACATTTTTGTTGCCTCTTTTTATTGTATTTTATATAATTCTATAATTTTTATATGATCATTATATTTTATTTTCTCTAGGATGTCCTTAATATTTTTTCATCCTGATTATCCTTGCATAAAATGGTGAGAAGTCACATGGAATAATTCTTACTCTATAAGTCTGGCCTTAAATGCAGCTGTGCATTCTCATGTTATTTCCACATTTGTAGGACTCATTTCAGACTCTAAACCATGGGTTCTGGTGCCATTCAGAGGAATGGGGAGTTGCATTGCCTAGATTCACAGCCTTGCAATTCCCTCTTTGCTCTAAACATAAAATAACCTCTGAAATCTTATATTTGCGTAGAAATTAATGAGTAGAATTCCTAAACTTTGAACAGATACAGTCACTTCTTTGGAAATAAAATTATAACATTGAATATCTATGCCAGTTGTATCATTTCTCACCAGTGCTTGACTGTTTCCATAAAAGCATATGCTAACTTTTACAATTAATCCTGATTTATAATTTTATCCAAAACCCTTCCTAATGATCCACCTAAGCTCACTGCAGTCTATGACTGTTTCCTGCTGATTTAAAGGAAGATAGCCACTTGCCTTTGGCATTTCCAGTTCCAGTGGGTTTTCTTTCCTCCTTTCTTGCTTTGCATTTCTGGTGAGACCCGACCCTTTCTCTGCCTTTCCTTGTAAGACATGTGAGGCAACTTACATCTGCCATCTGGCAATGAAAGGAAGGTCTTTCCCATTATACAAACTCACTTTAAAGTTTCCTCTTTCCTTGGCTTTCTTGGCCATGGAAACAGTTTTACTATACATAAACACATAGGATGTCTTAAGATATTTATGGAACTTATGGCTTTTTATCTGGTTCCCCTAAATTCTTGTTCTCAGACTTTTAGAGTATGGTTGAATTACATAGTTTCAAATTTAGTAGTCTTACATGAGAATATAAATAGATCAAATTACATGGTTTCATCAAATGCATATATGAATATGTACAATATATACATATATGATTTTTATTCTTATAAAATATTTCATTTTAAGTATATTAAAACTTCCAAACAATGCTAACATATTAGGGCTGATGTTTGTTTTCAAAAGGAGTAACAAATCAGTTTTCCATAGTGAAACAAAAGCACCTGATGTTAATGTAAAAATATAATTCCAGGATTAAGGGATGTTTGTTTGTTATGATACTAGGGATTGAACTGCCCTGGCACTGGCACTGAGCTACATCCACAGCCTCCCCTGGCCCCTACTTTTTTTCTTTTTTTAAGACAGAGTCTTGCTAACTTGCTGAGGATGGTCTCAATTTATGATCCTCTTGCCTCAGCCTCCCAAGGGACTGTGTGACTATGCCTGGCATGTTTGTGATTTTTTTTAAAAAGCTTAAAGGCTTGCAAATCATTTGAATTAAATCAAAATGCAAAAATTTCAAAAATGAAATTCAAAACAATGTTTAAAACAATGATTCTAAATTATTTTTTTGTCATGAATTAATTTTTTTATTGGTTGTTCACAACATTACAAAGCTCTTGACATATCATATTTCATACATTAGATTGAAGTGGGTTATGAACCCCCAATTTTACCCCAAATGCAGATTGCAGAATCTCGTCAGTTACACATCCACAATTTTACATAATGCCCTATTAGTAATTGTTGTATTCTGCTACCTTTCCTATCCCCTCCTATCCCCCCTCCCCTCCCCTCCCATCTTCTCTCTCTACCCCATCTACTGTAATTCATTTCTCTCCTTGTTTATTTTCCCATTCCCCTCACAACCTCTTATATGTAATTTTGTATAGCAATGAGGGTCTCCCTTCATTTCCATGCAATTTCCCTTTTCTCTCCCTTTCCCTCCCATCTCATGTCTCTGTTTAATGTTAATCTTTTCTTCCTACTCTTCCTCCCTGCTCTGTTCATAGTTGCTCTCATTATATCAAAGAAGACATTTGGTATTTGTTTTTTAGGAATTGGCTAGCTTCACTAAGCATAATCTGCTCTAGTGCCATCCATTTCCCTGCAAATTCTATGATTTTGTCATTTTTTATTGCTGCATAGTACTCCATTGTGTATAGATGCCACATTTTTTTTATCCATTCATCTATTGAAGGGCATCTGGGTTGGTTCCACAGTCTAGCTATTGTGAATTGTGCTGCTATGAACATCGATGTGGCAGTATCCCTGTAGCATGCTCTTTTAAAGTCTTAAGGGAATAGTCCGAGAAGGGCAATAGCAGGGTCAAATGGTGGTTCCATTCCCAGCTTTCCCAGGAATCTCCAAACTGCTTTCCAAATTGGCCGCACCAATTTGCATTCCCACCAGCAATGTACAAGTGTACCCTTTTCTCCACATCCTCGCCAGCACTTGTTGTTGTTTGACTTCATAGCGGCTGCCAAATGATTCTAAATTATAAGCTGACAAATCTTTTAAGGAGTAGGTCTTTAATTCTCAAACAATTTTAGCTTATTTATTGAATTGTTCATGTCAGAAGCACCAGCCCTTTTTATTTTTTATTTTGAGATAGGGTCTCACTAAATTGCTTAGGGCATTGCTGAGTTGCTGAGGTTGGCTTAGAACTTGCAATCCTCCTCCTCAGCCTCCAGAGCTGCTGGGATTACAGGCATGCACCACTGTGCCTGGCTTCAGGAGCTGTTCTAGATGACTCTGTAGTAACACAGTTCTAACACAGTGGTGAGGTGTAGATGCAAACACATGACAGAGCTAGGATTTTAGCTCAGTCCATAAAGCTTAACTATTTTATTTTATTTCTTCACAAATAATTGCACTTAACTTTTCATACTATCTCCTTGAAATGACCATGACCTTATAAATATGTTATTTCATATTACTAATTTTTATTATGTTGCAGCAGGGGTGTTCATTGAATTTCTAAATATAGGCTATCATGTTCCTTAGATAGTTTTTTACAAACAAGACATCTACTGAAAATAGAATTTTAAATGAAGATAGCTCAGGATTAGATTTTACTATAAAGCATTTTAAACTTTCTTAAGAGATTATTTTATAAAATGTTTTTGAAATGCTTTCAGCAATGAAAGGAAATGAGATTAGCAATGTGTGAGATATGCCTTGTATTTATTCTTCATTGTATGCCATTCTGTGGTGTAGATTTCTTTGCTGAAACAGAATCTGGAAATTCAGCTTTCCCAGTCTCAAACTTCTTTGCAACAACTGCAAGCCCAGTTTACACAAGAACGACAAAGACTTACCCAAGAGCTTGAAGAATTAGAGGAACAACATCAGCAGAGGCATAAATCCTTAAAAGAAGCGCATGTTCTCGCGTTTCAAACCATGGAAGAAGAAAAGGAAAAGGAACAAAGAGTAAGTTTAATATGACATATGTTCAAACGTAATTAACCTTCAAATTCTTAAGAATTTTTTTTGCCCCAAGGTATTATGTATTATTTTTATTTAAATAAATTTTCCAATGGGGAGGAAGAGCATGAGAAGAAGATCACCATTAAACAGGGTCGAGAGGGGGGAGGAAAAGAAAGAGAGAAGGGAAATTGCATGGTAAAGGAAGGAGACCCTCATTGTTATACAAAATTACATGTAAGAGGAAGTGAGGGGAAAGGGGGAAAAAAACGAGAGAGAAATGCATTACAGTAGATGGGGTAGGGAGAGAAGATGGGAGGGGAGGGGAGGGGAGGGGGCATAGTAGAGGATAGGAAGGGCAGCAGAATACAACAGACACTAGTATGGCAGTATGTAAAAAAGTGGCTGTGGAACTGATGTGAATCTGCAATATGTATACCGGGTAAAAATGGGAGTTCATAATCTGCTTGAATCAAATGTATGAAATATGATATGTCAAGAGCTTTGTAATATTTTGAACAACTAATAATAAAAAAAAATAAAAAATACATAAATAAATTTTCCAGGATGTGACTTCCTATGATTATCAGAATTATTAAACATAAACACTAATCAAACACTACACTAGACTAGATTGGGGCCAACATTTTATTTGTTTGTGATCATAATGCTAAAACTCATACACTCTCTAGTTTGTTATATATTGTGATTTTTTTTAAAAGCTAAAGAAGAAATAAATTCAATTAACCTTTTTAGCATGGTTCTGCTAAATACAACAATTCTAATCATTTAGTACTCTTCGTATTTGTAATAGTCTTCCCTCAAATTTTTAATTTTTGTCTTATGTCTACAAAAAATAAGGGTATCCAAAGGATTTATGTTTTTTATCCCACCCAGTTTATCTTCACATTCCTTTTTCCCCATGTACAAAAAATTCATAAACAGAGAAATTGGAAACATTTCAAAATATTATAATTTCCTTATTTTTATCCAAAGGTTCTATGAAAAGTAGTGTGACACCAACAACTCAGACAGAAGGGATTTAAATCAAGTTGATACATTATTATATTAATCATATTACATGTCTGAATCTTCATGTATCCACTACTCAGTTTTGTGTTAAAATATTAGTTTGAAATAGTCTTAGTCTAACTTGTTTTAATTTAATTTCCTAACACTATGTTTTTCAATTTCTTTCAAGGACCTTATTTTAATGAAGACAAAGATTTGACAGAAGAATACAGTTTAGATAGATTGTTTCTTAATTTTTTGACAGATACAAGCACTACTTTTTAAAAATTTTTTTTGTAGATGTATATGGACAGCATGCTTTTATTTTGTTTATTTTTATGTGGTGCTGAGGATCGAACCCAGTGCCTCACACATGTAAGGCAAGTGCTCTGACACTGAGCTACAGCCCCAGCCCACAAGCACTATTTTAAGAAATGATATGTTACAAAAAGAGGTTGCTCACAAAAAGAACTTATTTCTAAAACAAACAAACAAACAAAAAAAAAAAACAGTTAACTTGCTTGTGGTCTATGGATTTTGTCCAGAAAGTCAAGGAAGTTCCTTTTAAAAAAATTATGCCTGATTGCAAACAGTCTATTCATTGGATACCGCTTGTGCACTAAAATAACATAAGAGTTCTCATATCAGTAATTTAATTTCACACAGTCTTTTATCACTTAACTTGAATCCTTTCTCAAAGAAAATTAGAACCTACGATTTTATTGTATTCATTAGATAGGCAAACTACCTAAGTAGCATAAATCCTTTATTTTACCTATATTAAAAGAAACCCAGGGCTGTGGTTGTGGCTCAGCAGTAGAATTCTCACCTACCATGTGCATGGGATGCTGGGTTCGATCCTCAGCACCACATTAAAAATAAAAAATAAAGGTGGGGCTGGGGCTGTAGCTCAGTGGTAAAGTGCTTGCCTCGTATGTGTAAGACACTGGGTTCGATCCCCAGCACCACATAAAAATAAAGATACTGTGTGTTCATCTACAACAAAATAAATATTTTTTAAATAAAAAAGGTAAAGTGTCCAATTATAACTAAAACAAAAAAAAATTAAAAAGAAACCATGCTTTATTTTTCAGAAATAAAATATTCTAAGACAACATAAGTAGTCAATTGCTAATTTTGAAAAATAGTGTTTTAGGGCAATGGTTAGAGAAATGCAGCCTTGTTATAATCTTTTGTAGGATTGCTTCATTTTATAAATTATGGTAAAACAAACAAACCCTTTCGAACAGTTCAGTCTCTTAAGTTTGAAATACTCTGAGCTCTTCTTTTTCCTATGGCACAGTTTTTCTCTTATGCTACTTGTTGTGGTCTGTTCTTTCTGGCTAGGATCTTTAAACTAATCACATGGAAGTCTTTAGTTTACTATCCTATCTACTTTCTCCCAGGAGATTTTGCTTCTTCACACAAATGCAGGAGCAAAGAGATTGAGTGTAAAAAAAAAAAAAAAAATCAGCTACAAGCGAGGCCGTGCTGGGCCTCAAGCCAGCGCAGGGCACACTCCGATATGTGCTCCTGCAGACGCCTGCCACGTGCCTGATGAGAGGGACCAGGGAAATGGAGCCAGAGCTGCTGCTGCAGCAAGAACGTGGAGGCCATGCAGAGCTACAGGCCTGAGTTGAGTCACCTGCTGGAGGGGCAGTAGGAGGTGCAGAGACAAGTCAAAGAGAGTGCATCACAGACAAGGGATGTCCTCAAACCACATTTTAATGATTTAAAGGAAACCTTTGGGAAGCCTCTCAATGAAGGATTGGTGACTCTTTTGCAAGAGGTGGACACCATTGAACAAAACACCATTAAGCCACTAGATGACTGCCAGAAGCTGACATGGAGTTAACACGGCAGAGGACTTAGTGTAAGAAGGTGAGATTGCCGTTCTTGGTGGTATAGAAGAGCAGAATGAGAAACTGGAGCTTCACCACAAAGGCCTCACACAGACAACTGGAGAACTTACAGAAGTGCCTTTACTGGTTGATGTGCCTTGTTTATCTGCTTAGTTGGATGATTCAATTTTTAACATATTAAAGATAACATTTTGAAGCATGGAACAGTAGCATCTCTCCCACCAGTGCAAATAGAAAAACTAATAGAGAAACCTGAAGGCATCATAGAATGATGGCGTAAGGTGCATGACGATTTCGCAGACTAAGATTACAGGCTTCAGTTCCGAAAATGCTCTTCAAAACATTTTGAAGATATATATGTAGATTCTGAAACTGAATTCATAGTATTGCACATAGACCCCAAAGTTGATTATCAGTTCAGAGTCTGCACCTGAGAAGATGTCCAACAAGAGTGGAGTCCATGGAGCATCCCCCAAATAGGTCATTCTACATTGGTGCCTCATGAGCAGACAACTGGCTTTGAGGGATATCACCTGAGCAGTCGAAGAAATATAGCACTCTGGAATGATTCTGAATCCTCAGGTATACTCTACTCCAGCACTCCAACCTATATCTGTGGGCAGACATTAACATTCAGAGTTGAAACTGTGGGACAGCCAGACAGAAGAGATGGTATAGGAGTATGTGCAGAGAAGCAGAACAGATATAACTCTGCAGCGAGATCAGGCTACATGCATTAGTATCAATGGTGCAGTTTTTGTAAATGCACAAGAAATGACTAATCAGTTGCCTGCAGTTGCCTCCTGATCCACTGTCACATTTGACATCGAAGATGTGACTCTGGGAACTACTGATAATAATGAAGGCGAAAACTTCAAGCTCCGAACTATTAGCTCAAATTATAGACAAGTGGTTTTTGATTGGTTGCTTGATCAGTCTTGTGGTTCTCTTTACTTTGGATGCTCATTTTTTTTTTTTTTTACTTTTTATCCTGGATGGAATGTATTCATGTGTTTTAAAGTTTTGGATGCTTGGCTTGGTTTACTGTCTCTGTCCTCAACCCAGTTAGGTTGTTAACTATATTAATGTTGTTGCTATTGTTTTAAAGTTAAATTAATCTTTCAGGCAATGGGAAATGAAAAGTGTCTACTGGATTCACTTTGCAATATTTTACCAGAAGAGAGTTTGAATGGTGTGGACAAAACCATAATTCAGTGAATTTTGTTTTTAATCATACTATTAATAAAAATAGCAAATTATAATAAAATAAATCAGCTTTAAATATCTGGGAAGATAACAAAGTCCTGTGCCCTTCCACTGTACTTCTTAAAGTTGGTTAATGTAACATTTTATTAAATCTCTTTCAGCATCCAAGGCCATGTGAAACTTTAGAATAGAACAGGAGCAGACCAGATAGAAGCCAAAGTTCTGTAATATTCATTCACTTGTTTTTTCCACATGAGTGCATTGACTGTGTACTGTATATTCAGGAATTTGAAAGCAGTGTTGGCTTTTATCCCATTTTCAATAATCATTAAGTCTAAAAAGCTTTATGATTTTTGCCTTTTTTTTTTAACAGTGCCTGAGTAAGTGCCTAAAATGGGCAAGTATTATCTTTTGTTCTTTCTTTGCAGTTTGATTCAAGATAGAAGATACAGGATGCAGTGGTTCACAGCTATAATTCTAGCAAATCGAGAAGTTGAGGCAGAAGGATCACAAGTTTGAGGCCAGCCTTAGCAACTTAGTCAGACCCTGTTTCAAAATAAAAAGGGCTGGGAATATGGCTCAGTTGTAGAGTGCCCTGGGTTCAATACCTAGTACTGTTAAAAAAGAGGATTTGTACAGGGTGAAGCTACTTATAAAAGTAGTAAATACAGCAGTGTTAGCCATTTCACAAGTATATGATATGCACATATGTGCCTCCAGGGTCAATGATATGCATATTACTATTTGTAGTTATGAGCTACAGTCCAGTTAATGTCAGTTTGATAAATGGTCTATTAGTGGACCAAAGAAATACAGGGTAAATACTTGATTGATTTTTTTAAACTTAAATTTATGTAAGATATTTATTTGAAGGACTTAATATGAAAAAATAATAGCCATAATTTGATATACTAGCTTGTAGACTTTTTAACATTTGAAAAGCATTTTTTTTCATTTTTACAGGTAGTAGAAAAATGGAAAAGCAAGCTTGATTATTTTTTGTAAGATAATTTATTTTGGAGCTCTTGTTCCCTGTTAGATAATCATGACCAATTTTCTCCTTGCCTTTTTATGTATAAGTGCCTTTCATGTGTTTAGTGACTATAAAGAGGTTCTAGGATATAGACACCTTGCCCAGCCATCTGAAACAAATTTATGCTAAGTGAAGCTAGCCAAGCCCTAAAAACCAAATGCCAAATGTCTTCTTTGATATAAAGAGAGCAACTAAGAACAGAACAGGAAGGAAGAGCATGAGGAATAGACTAACAGTAAACAAAGACGAATGGGGGGAGAGAAAGGGAGAGAGAAGGGAAAGCATATGGAAATGGTAGGAAACCTTCAATGATACACAAAATTATAAGAGGTTGTGAGGGGCAAGGGGGAGGGAAAAAAAGGGGGAGAGAATTGAACAACAGCAGAGGAGGTAGAGAGGGAAGATGGGAGGGGAGGGGAGGGGAGGGGGGATAGTAGGGGATAGGAAAGGTAGCAGAATACAACAGTCACTAATATGCCATTATGTAAAAATGTGAGTGTGTAACAGATGTGATTCTGCAATCTGTATTTGGGGTAAAAATGGGAGTTCAAAACCCAATTGAGTCAAATGTATGAAAGATGATATATCATGAACTCTGTAATGTTTTGAACAATCAATAAAAAAAAACTCAAAAGTTAAAAAAAAAAAAAAAGCTTCATTGCTCTTTTCCGACAAGAAGGGTATCTTTTCTTGGTGATGCTTTCCTCCTGTTCTTTTCTAGGTCTGAATGTGCTTACAGAAGAATTGTCTATTAGTTTTAGGTAATTTATAACCATTAGCAGCTTTAGAAAATTATTTTATTTGAAAACTACCATAGGTAAAAGGTTCATATTTCCAATTCAAACAAAATATGTTGATTCAACCTGGTTTGGTGGTGATTCTTATTCTACTAGACTGAGTCTACTATTTTTTTCTAATGGTGATTATCTTATATTTAATTTTCTTGAAAATGAACTAAAATACCTTGTACTTCTTAACTAGTAACTGAGTTTTAGTAAGTATTTCCTGTCTTATTTGCATTTGTTCCCTATATTCTAACTTAATCATTTTAAAATTTGTTTTTCCTGTCTAGGCTCTTGAAAATCATTTACAACAAAAACATTCTGCAGAGCTTCAGTCATTGAAAGATGCACACCGAGAGTCAATGGAGGGCTTCCGGATAGAGATGGAACAGGAACTTCAGACTCTTCGGTTTGAATTAGAAGATGAAGGAAAGGCTATGCTTGGTATTTTGGAAGGATTATAATTTCTCATATTTATTTGTATATTTTTCCATTTAAGATTCTTGTGAAGTAACACTTTTATTTTTAAATTTTGAAGCATCAAAATAATATCGAAATGCATAGCATATTTTATTTAAAAAGGCAAGTGAGGTAGAATAGAGTGGGTAGAATAGAAAGTTTACTCAGATTTCTCTATACTCTGGCTATGAAAGCAGTATTCATTGATACTTGGGACTGAGTCAGGCATCTCAGAATTCAGTCACTGTCTAATGGACAGACCCATGGAACCATATATCTTTTAACTACATAGTCATATTGATTTTTCCACTTCAGGATTTTCTTTTAATGATTAGGTCTGCCTTTTTGTCAAGATATATTTTATATGGGGTTTAAATCTACAGAATGGATCTTTTCATAGAAAGAAGTTTATTTTTAAAGAAAAACTATATATGTGTGTGTGTGTGTGTGTGTGTGTGTGTTTGCTTTGTTTTTTAATGTTGTTTTTATTTGTTTGTTTATTTTCAGTGTCATTTGGCAACTTGTTATTCCCACCATCCGATTTTCTACTGTTTGGTTTTATTCTAAATTCTACTAATATTTTTATTGCATGTTTGTCACAGTTCAGTGCATATTGTTTCCAAGTAGGAATTGGGAGCAAACAAGAACAAAGTGTTATAAATATTTGGGGCCTCAAAGGGAAAGCCATTTGACCCTCTTCTTCTCTATTGCTACTGGGAGTCTTTGGCCAAGTCATTACAGTTCTCTCTCCTTTCTACTTGAAAAGACACTGCAATAGCTAGCACTAAAAGCATATTAAGTATGAACATTTACTAAAGGTCTGTGAAGTACCTGAGTATATGCTAGAGATTTTGCTAAGCAAAGAGAACTAAAAAATGAACTCATGCTCTGAATTTGCACAGAGCTGATTGTCAAAAGCAGAGGTGGCCTTTATATAATTATGGCCAAAGGGAGTCTACATAGCCATATCACCGTGAATGTGCCCAATCTTGTCTTTTCTTGGAAGCCAAGCAGAATAGGGCATGGCTAGTACTTGAGTGGGATATTTCTGGCCAAAGGGGAATACACAGTTCCACAGCTATGTGAGGAGAGATTTACAGGCCAGGTATTGTAACTATTAGTGTTTAACCCATTGAAACATTATTTAAATATCTTTTTAATGACAAGGAGTTTTGAGTTTTTTAAAAAATGTATTTATTTTAAGGTAATTATAAATTCACATGTAGTTTTAAGGAAGAATACAAAGAAATTCCTTGTACCCTTTATCCAGTTGCCCTGTGGTGACATCTTTTAAAACTATAATATAGTAATATATGTAAAATATCATATTATAATAATGATATAACCACTATGTTGACATTGATACTATCAAGATACAGAACATTTGCAGCACTATGAGAATTCTTCTTGTCTTTTTGTAGCCTCACCTACTTCTCTCTCCTTCCTATCTGTAATTCCTGACAACCATTGATCTATTGTCCATTTCTATAATTTTGTCACTTTAAAATACAACCAGTTTTATAAATGGAATAATACAAATATTTAACCTTTAGATACAGGCTTTTTTCACTCAGCATAATTCTCTGGAATCAACAAGGTGGTTGTGTGTATCAGTAAGTTTGTTCCTTTTTATTGTTGCATATTATTCCACAGTAAGGACATACCATTGTTCATTGTCCTTCACCTACTGGAAGTCATCTGTGCTTTTAGTTTGGGCTGTTTCAAGTAAAGCTTCAATAAACATTATTTAGCCACCCACCTTTACTTCCAGTGGTGCTTCCTGGAGCCAACATAGCCATTATAGCTTGTGAAGTGCTGAGAGAGGTCTTAGGTGGCTCAACCTCTATGGCTCTGTGGCCGTCAGTGACTATATGCATGCTTTTTAGGAGGGACTCTGGTAGACTCCAGAAGTCGGAAAATGGGGCCAGTGACCTTTGAGGATGTGGCTGTGAACTTCACCCAGGAAGAGTGGGCATTGCTAACTGGTTCCCAGATGAAGCTCTGCAGAACTGTGATGCAGGAAACCTTCAGGAACCTGGCCTCTGTAGGACAAAAACAGGAAGACCAGAACATTGAAGATGAATACAGAAATCCCTGGAGAAATCAGTCAAATGATAGAGAGACTCAGTGAATATAAAAAAAAAGTAGACAATGTGAAGCAATGTTCAGCCAGATTCCAGATCGTACTCTTAACAAGAAAACACTTCTTGGAGTAAAGCCATATGAAAGCCACGTGTGTGAAGTGGTTATTTGGTCATTCATCCCTTAAGAGGCACATCGCATCTGACTTTACACATGGATGATGAGTTGGTGTCCTTTGAGAATATGGCTGTGAACTTCACTGTGGACAAGTGGGCTTTGCTAGATCCCTCCAAGAGAAAGCTCTACCACAATGTGCAAACCTTTAGAAACCTCTCTAGGAATAAAGAAAGATACCACAAGACCAATGAAGATTCATGTAAAAATTCTAGGAGAAATCTATGTCAAGTGTTAGGGAGACTCTGAGAGAGTAGTGAACATGAAATATCTTGAGCCAAACTCCAGAACAATAGAACAATACAATATTGAGAACAATACAACTCTTCTTAGTGTAAAACGTGAAAGCTTTGAGTGTGGAGAAGTCCTCATTGGTGATTTATCACCAAATATGCTCTTCAGATCTCACACTGGACATAAACCATATGAATATCAGAAATATGGGAAAACTATTATTTATCACCAATGCTTGCAAAGCAGGGGAAGACTCAGAGTGGAACACCATGAATGTAAGCAATGTGAGACAGTCTTAACTTGTCCCAGTCCCCTTCTAGTACATGAAAGGATTGACACCCGAGAGAAACCACATATATGCACACCATGTGGTATAGCCTTCACTAATCACAGCAATCTTCAATACCGTGAAAGGGTTCACAGTGGCAGAAAACCCCATGGATGTCAGCAATGTGGGAGACTCTTTAGTTCTTTTACTAGTTTGGGAAGACATGAGCAAAATCACAATGGAAATAAACCCTGTGGATGTAAGCAATGTGAAAAAGTCGTCTTTTCTTTGAGTCACTTGCAAAGACATGAAGGAACTCACAATGGACAGAAATCTTATGTGTATATGAGCAATGCAGGAAAGCCTTTCATTTTTCCCTGTTCCCTCAGAAAACATTGAAGAACTCACATTGGAGAGATACCCTATGTATGTATGGATTGTAGGAAAGCCTTCAGTGACTCTTTTTTTTTTAAAGAGAGAAAGACTTTTTTAATATTTATTTTTTAGTTTTTTGGTGGACACGACATCTTTTTTTTTTTTTTTTAATGTGGTGCTGAGGATCGAACCCAGTGACCCGCACATGCCAGGCAAGCGTGCTACTGCTTGAGCCACATCCCCAGCCCTTCAATGACTTTTATAGACATAATATAATTCACACTGGACAGAAGCCCTATATATGTGAACAATGTGGAAAATCACTCGGTTGTCTCAGTTTCCTTAAATTACATGAATCAGTTCACACTGGAGAGAAACCCTATGTATGTAAGCAGTATGGTAAAGCCTTTAGTTGTTCTAGTTCCTTTTGAACCCATGGAAGAATTCACAATGGAAAAAAAAATATGAATGTATGCATGGTGGCAAAGTCTTTAGTTCTTCTTTTTCCCTTAAATATCATGAAAAAACAATCACTAGGGAGAAACCCTCTATATTCAAAGAGTTTAGAAGAGCCTTTAATTCTTTTTGTTACCTTAAAATATGTTAAGGGATACACAATGGAGAGAAATGCTATATATATATATAAGGAATGTGGAAAAGCTTTCAGTCAAACCAGGAATATCATCACACATCAAAGGACTCACCCTGGAGAGAAACCCTATGTGTGTAAAGATTGTGGGAAAGCCTTCAGTGAATCTAGTTCCTGTCACAGACATAAAAGAATTCACACTGAAGAGAAACCCTATGTATGTGAACAATGTGGAAAAGCATTCACCTGTTTCAGGTCCCTTAAATTACATGAAAGAACTCAGACTGGAGAGAAACCCTATGTATGTCAGCAATATGGAAAATCCTTTGGTTATTCTGGTTCCTTTTGAGACCATGCAAAAATTCACAGTGGAATAAAACCCTATGTCTATAAACAGTGTGAGAGAGCCTCTAGTTTCTTTCAAAAACAAAAGAACTCACACTGGAAAGAAGCCCTATGTATGTATGTGATGTGAGAAAGCCTTTAGTTCTTCCTTTTCCCTTCAAAATCATGAAAGAATTCACAGTAGAGAGAAACCCTATTATGCAAGGAGTATAGAAAAGCCTTTAGTTCTTCCCATTGCATTAAAAATTTAAAGAACTCATACTGGAGAGAAACCTTATATATGCACATAGCATGGAAAAGCATTTAGTTGGTCCAGTCATGTTCTCAGACATCAAAGAACTCACACTGGAAAGAAACCCTATGTTTGTAAGCAATGTGGAAAAGCCTTTATTTCTTCCAGATATATTAAAATACATGAAAAAACCCACAAATCCCATGTATATAAACAGTGTGGGAAAGCATTCAATCCTACTATGTTCTCATAGATGAAAGAACTCATGGGAAAGTAATCCTGACCAAAGACTGTGGTAAGACTTCTTTCTATCAAACATGAACAGTGAAGATAACTCATATTAATGTAAAGTATGTGAGGATGCCTGCAGTCACTTTGTCCAGCATATACGTATAAATGAACGTAGTATGGAAAGAAACATGGAATAGAAGAGATATGCAAAAGCCTTCAGTTGACCCATGTATAAGTATTTGCACCTAACAAAAAGTCTGTGAATGTGAAAAGTACAAGAAAGTTGTCATTTAAAAAAATACATAAATAAACAATTATGTGTAAGTTTGTATATAAACATAAGTTTTCCTTTATCTGAGATAAATGCCCAGGGCTCAAGAGTGCAATTGCTGGGATACATGTTAGTTACATATTTATTTTTTTTTAAAAAAAATGCCAAAATGTTTTCCTGAGGAGCTATGTCATTTTGTACCCCACTAAGTATTGTATGAATGACCCTGTTCCCTCACATCCTAGCCAATCTAAGAAGAGTATAGTGATAATTCATTGTGGTTTTAATTTGCATTTTCCTAATAATGATACTGAACATTTTTGTGTTCTCATTTGCCATCTGAATATCTTCTTTTATAATTGTTTATTTTTATTATTGTTTTGAGCATTCTTCATATTCTAGATACTAGTCTTTTGTCAAGCTCCTTCAGGTCTGTTTTACCCCCATCATTCCACTGAAACTGCTCTTCATGAGGCTACCATTGACTTTTGAACTTACAAATCTAAACTATTATGACTTACTAATGTCACCTTATTTTCCCTGTGAGCCCTTAGACCATCTCCTTCTTGAATCTTTTTCCCCTTGATTGATGTCTATGATGGTTTATATACTCATGGTATTCCTATTTTTTTGACATCTACCCTATAATCTCATTTACCATTTCTGTTTCCTCATGTATTATTAAATATTGCCATTTCCCAAGATTTAGCCCCAGCTGTCTTGTCTGTTTTCTAGTCTTCAGACTTTCCCTTATTGGCTGAATTCACTTCCCTGGCTTAAGCCACCATCTGTGTGCTGGGGCTCCAAATTTGTATTTCTAGACCAAACATCTTCTCTTGTCCACAGATTTATAGTTCTTACTACATGTTAGATAATCCATCTTATACTCAGCAATTTAAAATATGAGCTCACTATCTCCCTGCAAGCCAAAATGCGTTTTCATTCCTGGACCTCCCATTCTAATTAATGATATCACCATTTACTCAGTTGCCAAATCTTAGAAAGTAGAGCTTTATTCAATTTTTTTTTCTCTTTCACTGCCTCATCCTTTTTGTCAGCTCTTCTTCTTCAGTGGTTCTTAATCTCTTTCCTCATCTTTAGTCCTTTTGCTACACTTGGTTCATGGTCATGTCATTTATTACCTTGATTATTGCCATAACCTTCTTGCTGATGTTTCTTCCTGCTATTCATCCTCCAGACTACAGTCATGGTGAGCTTTGTAATGCTTAAATCTCACCATATGACTTCCCAGTTTAAGTCCTTCAGTGAGTCCCCATGTCCTACCTTAGGGCCAGACATGTTATTCTTTAAAGACACCCTCAACACCGGAGGAGATAAACTTATGCCCTATGTGGAAGTCTTTACAGGAGCTACAAGCACAACATTTCTGCAAAGTTTCTGTATTTTAGTTTAAAACTTATAATTTTTATTTTACTCATTTATATCACTATTCATATTTTCATATTAAGATAAAAGTAATGGGGCTGGGATTGTAGCTCAGTGGCAGAGCACTTGCCTCACACATATGAGGCACTGGTCAGCCCCACATAAAAATGAAATAAAGGTATTGTGTTCATTGACAACTAAAAAAAAAATATTTTTAAAAAAGATAAAAAGTTATGAATTTCCCAAAAAATCATCAAGTAAAATTCATGTTTCAGAAGATAACGTGTATTCTCCAAGCTCTTATGGGAGTATTATTGCCACTTATTGCAGTTTGAGAACAAGGGACCTATAGTTAAAGTAAAAACCATTTTCTACTAAAATTTTCTCAGATTGGGTTTCATTTTATTCCAGTATCACCACATGCACTGCAACCTCTACCATACCAAATCTCATAGTTTGTCAGACAGACCAGGTTTTTTCTGCTTTTGCATATGTACCCTTCTTTGTTTTTTAATATTTTTCTTTTTTTATTTGTTTTAATTAGTTACACATGACAGTACAATGATCTTGAAATATCATATATTTGAATCAAATGGGATATAATTTCTCATTTTTCTGAGTGTACAGGTTGCAGAATCACATTGGTCATGCAATCACATATATACCACAGCAATAATAATGTCTATTTTAATATTTTTCTTTAGTTGTAGATGGATACAATGTCTTTACTATCTATTTAATGTGGTGCCTCACGCATGAGAGGCAAGTGCTCAACCACTGAGCTACAACCCCAGCTTCTTGATGAAGACTTTTTCTCTGCTTAGAGAGCTCTAACTCAGTCTTTTGTCTTTAGAGTCATTTACTATGCTGATCTCTTTGTGATAACATCCCCACTTTCTTGCTCCTGGGACATCTCTAATAACCCACTTACTTCCATAGAATAATGCCTTCCCTTCTAGCTTGTGCAATTACAAGGACAAGATCATATTTTATTCTCCCTTAGAATAGTGTCTGGAATTCAATAACTGGATTGTATGAAAAGGTCAATTCTAAACTCAAATGAAAGTGATGACCTCTAAAAGCATGTGACTAGCCAGTGCCTAACATATTTCAGAGCTGTTGTGGAAGAATTCTTACTTGGGTGGCAAGTTAGTGCCTAAATATTTGTTATGGTATCATTCAACCCCTAAATTTTATTATTTTAATAGTAAAATAGAAGAGCTGAAAACATTTCATCTCCATTAACACTTTGTTTTTAAACCGAACACATACCTTGAAAATACCTTGATCACTTAACCATTTGAAATTTTTCTTATCTTTATCAATGCCACATAAACTTCAATTTCAGAATAGTAAATAACAATCTATTTCAATTCATGATAGTTCCTAATAGTCTGTTAATAATAATGTAATGGGCAGGGAATGGAGTTGTGGCTCAGTGGTAGAGCACTTGCCTTGCACGTGAGGCACTGAGTTCGATCCTCAGCACCACATAAAAATAAATAAAATAAAGATACTGTGTCCATCTAAAACTAAAAAAATTAAATTAAATAAATAAATAAATAAATAATGTAATGGGCATACATGTGTCCTACTTTGAAATAATATTCTGTAACTTTTACAATTTTTATCTAAAGTATTGATAATACTTTGGAATTTGCTAAACTTTTGTCTTTGCATTCCAGCTTCCTTACGCTCAGAACTAAATCATCAACATGCAGCTGCAATTGATTTGTTACGGCATAATCATCATCAAGAATTGGCAGCTGCTAAAATGGAATTAGAGAGAAGCATAGACATCAGCAGAAGACAGGTAAGTGAAAATATTCTGATTTCTGAAATATGAGTAAACCGAATTTTCACAATTTTTTGAAAATTATTTTGCAACCAACATCATTTTCACTAGTTACAGTTTACTATGTGTTGAATAGTTTTGTTTTTCAAGGGAAGTAAATGATTCTATTCTATTCAGCATACTGATCACAAAATTATATTTTATTTTTTTAACTTTAATTGAATTTTTTGAATTTTATTCACGTTTGGAAAGTGAACAATGAAATATAATCTGAAGAGTGAGGATAATACTACCCTGAAGAACTAACTATCCATGGTGGTGTGTACTATTTGTGTGTGTGTTGTCATTGTAGCAGTCAGTAGTCATTGAGGCTAAATATGTCTTGTGCAACCAAGAAACTACATTTTCAGTTTTATTTAATTTTAATTAATTTAAACTTGACTTTAAACACGTACATTAGATAGCACAGCTATAGAAGGAGTAGTTGCTCAAGGAGAAAAAGAACAATTTATATTTCTATAGCTTTCTAGCAGAGCTACTGTTTATACTTGTAAAACACTGTTTACTGACCCAGTGTACTTTCCTTTAATTAGGTAGTTTGTGAACTTGAATGTATATATCTGGATGGATGGATTTTTAGGCACCATGCAATAAAAGCTGTTTTTTATTAGTTTATTAGACTTATAATTTTTACTTTGTCAGTTTTCACCTGTATTAAATGTTCAGACCAAATTTTTTTTTCATTGCTAGGGAGTTTTACATGCACACTTTATATTAACCATGGAGGCAGATTATATTCTTTCAATTGTCACTGAAATTGACAGTATCTAGGCTTACAGTACTTATAGAAAACAGAAGGTAACTTATTTATCAGATAACTACGAGACTACCACTAAAGGGGCAAAGTATGATTTAAACACCATGAGATATGTGCATGAGTTGGAGGACTTCTACAGATGTAGATCCTTTTTAGATTAAAGGACAATCATACCCAACATTTTACTGCAAGACCATATAAAGCTTATTAAGTAAGAGACTTGTACTCTATTCTCAACTCTGCCATTGATTACAGATTACCTTTGGCCAAATTATCTCTTAGGTATTGGTGTCCTTATTTATAAAAAGAGAGAGCTGTGCGTTTGTGATCTTTTGCGTCTCTTGCAGCCCTGATTTTATTGAAATTGTAACCATAGAAGTATTTCTTAGATATAAGGAAAGAGAAGGAGGGATTGATGTTTTTTCATTTTAACAGTTTGCTTTTGAAGTATATGAGAATGATTACATTTAGCATGCTAGGATGTCATTTTCCTTCCTTCCTTTAAACACAGAAAGCCAATATGTAAAAAAACTTTTCAGAATTATTTGTGTTTTACAGAATAAGGAGCACATGTGTAGAATAACAGATCTGCAGGAGGAATTACGGCACAGAGAGCATCACATCTCTGACTTGGATAAGGAGGTACAGCACCTTCATGAGAACATAACTGCCCTCACCAAAGAATTGGAATTTAAGGGGAAAGAAATCCTCAGAATACGAAGTGAATCTAACCAACAGATGAGGTATGCTGATAATTACAACAGAAGGAATATACAGTATTATCTGAAGGATGGTTGCAGTGATATTTAGAAATATGTGCCTATTTTTGCAGCTACGTGGACTTTTAGTAAGATACTGAAAACCACTTTTTCTTTATTTGATGACTATGTTATAACCCAGAATACAGATGAAATGTTTGTATTTTGAATTATATATATTATGTATTCACTAACTTTGGAAATTGTGTACATAATTAACTAAAGTCTTTTAAAAATTTTATTAGTAAAAGCATTAAAGGAGACAACTTTAACATGAGCTAGAAGATTAGTCACTTAAATTAGGCTGTTTATGTTATGTTTTCATATATTTTCCAAAAAAAATTCAATTCTGGTAGAATATAGAAAGTATTGAAAGCTCAACTTCAGAATAACATTTTCTTAACTAAAAATAAATTAAACAGGTTGCATGAACAAGATTTAAACAAGAGACTTGAAAAAGAGCTGGATGTCATGACAGCAGACCATCTCAGAGAGAAAAATATCATGCGGGCAGATTTTAATAAGACTAACGAACTACTCAAGGAAATAAATGCAGCTTTACAAGTGTCGTAAGTCATATTATGTTAAAGAAAATTCATGTTTAGATAATAAACTGAGGAATACTGTTTCTAAGCTCTGATTAGCTACTCTTTTGAATCTAATAAAATGATACTTAAAAAGGAAGAATAAGATGGTAATTGTAGTGTGATACGTTCTTTCATTAGGATAAGGCAGTTAAATGATTATGTTTCATCAGCTGCTATTGCTACATTTCTTCCAAGACAATACTTACTGTAAGAATGTCCCTCATAGGACACTGATATTTTGGCAACAACTCAAAATATACTCATTATGTATTTTAAGTAAAAAGACCATATTATGATCAATAGGAATGTCATAATCCTATGCACACAATAATAATACATATCTTATAAAAATAAAAATATCCTAAAAAACAAATACAAACTTTGGGGAGTAGAATAGGAGGTACTAAGGGTGGGAAAAACTTTTTCTTTTAAATAATCCTCTAAGTATTGCTAGAATTTCTACAACAAGCATTTAATTGTTCTACAATTTTAAAAATCCGTAATGGAAAATCATTACTAATGACATTACTACTGATAACATGGTAAATCCAGTGTTGTTAAAATCAAAATTTCTAAACATTACTTAGTATTCCTTAAAAAATATTTTTAACCACTTCTAGATACTTATAAACTGGGCTAGTCAAGGCAACTTGTATTCAGTTCATCTTTGTGACCTAAAGCCTGGTCCACTTTAGGTTATTTTAGAATTAACTAACTCTAAAATCCCTCTAATGGCTTATTCACCTTATGTCTCTCCTCTTCCAATTTTTAAAAGTTCATACACCTATATTTCACATTAATAAAATCATAATTAGTGACTAATCCCATTACCCTTAGAGTCGAAATCAAACTTGAACTTAGTTCCAATAGATCTTATTCTGCATCATCAAATAACATCTCTAGGCTCCCTGGTGACCATGTCCTGAGCTACTTTCCTCCCTCACATGCTTCTGCCATGATATGCTGCCTCATCTCAGGCCAAAGCAATGGAGTTGGCTGACTCTGGACGGAGGTCTCTGAAACTTGCCGGGAACTGATGCTTTGCAATGCTGGGGGGGCCTTTGTGTCCTTTAGGCAAGTGCAGTACCACTGAGCTGTGCCTTCAGCCCTGGGTCAATTTTTTCTTTACACTTGCATACAGGAACTCCCAATAATGGGAAACTCATGGAATGGCCCAAAGTAAAGGTTTACATTATCAACTCAACAAAAAGGGGTGGTTTAGGGCTTCAATGGGAAAATACGGAAGATTCCTTTTGTAAGGTGTTCACTTAGCAACTAGATGGCCATCTTAAGTGACAGCCGCCATTTTAAGAAAACTTTTGCTTTCCTGCCCAAGGGCCTTTCTGGGAAAGGCTCACCACTCCCTCTTACCAACCCAACCCTTCACGCCTGCGGTTCTTTCCCACCCTAAGGCATATCACCACTCCCTCATACCAACTCCACCCTTAACTGCCTGCTTTAGGACCCGCCTGTCTCTAATCCCTGAACCTGCCCCATAAAATTCCCAAATCTCAAGCCCCTATTGCCTCTCTCGTCTATGGAGAGATGTGCCTTTATCTGTCAACTCTGACAAATAAACTCTCATGTGTATCTCTAAAAAATAATAATAATAATAACAGCTCTATGTCCTGTCTGCTGTCTTTTGTATCAGCCAAGCCAACCTTCTCAGTTTCCTTCTAAGAGTCTCCTGTGTTGTCCTCTAAAGTCTGGAATAACCGCCTATATTCTTACTATCTGATTACCTTCCTCAAAGCTAAAATGTCTTCTCCTGTTTCATCCATGTCAGCAATTCAGTCAATATTGTTACTTACATAAGTGCAAGCGCGCTCACACACACGTGCACGTTCTCTCTCTCTCTCTCTCTCTCTCTCTCTCTCTCTCTCTCTCTCTCTCTCTCTCTCTCTCTCTCTTTCTCTCTTTCTCTCTCTAAGAAAAGACAGACCCCTGGTCATTGGCATTTACTTGCATGTCCTCTGAGGTGAGGTGTTCTTTCTGTTGGACCAGTCATAATCTTCACATCAGTAGGCACTCAGTGAATGGTCATGAATGAATTTTATGAAGATTCCCCATCATATTGAAGTTTTTGAAGGTTCACTTTTTGAAGTTTCCCTTGAAATCATGAGAGACTTAGGTTATTATTTCTTTGATCACAGTAATTTTGATGATTGCTATTGTTACAATTTTTAAAGCCTTTTGAGCCACAGTAAAAGCTCAAATATCTGCCTTGAAGAAGAGGTTATAACCCCATGCATTCCACAGAAATGAGAAGCAATAAACCTCTATGATGTCACTATCGCTGTTTCTAGCCTCATTTTGTTTACTGGGCAGAGACTGAAATCTTGCCATCCCCTTATTCCTACTCTGAAAAAAAAAAAAAAAACCATGCTCACAAAAAGAAAACACTTTTGTCTGTCTATGTGTCCTATCCCCTTGAGAAGGTTAATTTATAAAAAGTAAAGTTTGTGTCAAATGAATATTGAACACTTGAGCTTCAGCCAATATAACAGAAACTGAATTTTTAATTTCATTTTAATTAATTTGAATGTAAATAGCTTCATATCAACTAGTGACTACTATATTAGCACAGTTTTAAAGTTTTGGACACTTCTGGCCACATTCTTAAATGTAGTCCTCTTGGATCTGCTGAGTAGTTTGTAGTTGGGTAGTGAGCTGAGACAGTCCTTCATAGTTTGTGGAGCTGGAGAAAGAAGATCCGAACCATTCCCAGCCTGTTCCAAAGGACTAGGGTCACCTTTTGAAGTTCCTAATTAATTGCCATGGTTTTAAAACTTCAAAACCAGGAAAACCCATGGATTCTTTTTTTTTTTTTTTGAATTTTTTAATATTTATTTTTTAGTTTTCGGCGGACACAACATCTTTGTTTGTATGTGGTGCTGAGGATTGAACCCCGAGCACGCTACAGCTTGAGCCATATCCCCAGCCCCAACCCATGGATTCTTAGAAGGTGTTGGTGAAGGGCTCAAAGCAATGTGGGTCAATCTTTTAGGCCAAAGCATAGAGCTGAGGAAACTCTGAAGCAGCTGCAAGTTGCTTCCTCCTGCTGCTGCCCCAGCTCCTGCTGGACTCCAGGGAAGAATGGGTTGTCTCTTATGGAATTATTATTGGAAATCTTCTATAATGTTGGGTATTAAAGTCCTTTTAGATTTTCGGGTAGTTTTATAAAAATTTTATTTTCTTTAGTATATTGTATCTATTTAATAAGAACCTTGTATATAATTAAAATGTCTTGTTTTTTGTTTTAATGAGAGAACAGGCTATTCAATTTTACCTAAATGATGTATTATGGCAGATCTTTATTGTGCAAAAAAACCAAATGGATTAGAGATTATTCCTGATTGTTTAGGTTTACTTTACAAAATTCACTTGTTACTGTACTTAACAAAAAAAAAAAATCATTTCCTTATGAAAGAAATGTTGAATCTGTACTTGGACTTTAAATAGGTCAGTAATTGCTAATTAAAATAAAACACTCTACCATACCATAATTGATTATTATTTAAAAGTTTAGCTCCTTTTATCTATGATACCACAACAATTTTGTTTGATTTTTAATTTATTATTCAGGTGGTTTTCATGAATTTGTGGGAAGTGAGGAAGTAGTATTCTAGTCCTGTTGTTGCAAATCAGAGTCTTTGCTCTGAGTTTTTTGGAAAAGTTCATTATTAAAATGCTTAAGTCCTATATTTTCTTTACTTGGCATAATAGATTTCTTTCATCTCTATAAACTTAAATTCTAGAATACATGCGTGCCTCCTAATATTGTTGTTTAGCTCTAAAGTCTTAATTCACTGCTTTTTTTTTTTTAACAAAACATCTGTTTTTTACGAAACATAGTGGGGGGACTATTTCTGGTGAAATATTTTGTACAAGTTTTTAGGCATTCAGATCATATGCCTTTTTTGTTCATTGACTGTACACATTGACCTACATATTCCCAAGACAAAAAAAAAAAAAAAAATCAGGGCATGTATGCCTGTTGAGAATCCAACAGTGACCCTTAATTAGTAATTTTATGTGTTCTACTTTTCCTTTCTATTCTGTCTTTGTGTTACTTTTAATGAGAATCTGTAATTTAAATAGAAGGTTGTGTGAACTTGTATGGTTCCCTCAAGGAAATGTTTTCCAGGCTTTAATCATTCTTTTTTTTTTTTTTTTTTTTTTTAGCAGGGAGAGAGAGAGAGAGAGAGAGAGAGAGAGAATTTTTTAATATTTATTTTTCAGTTTTGGGTAGACACAACATCTTTATTTTTTATTTTATGTGGTGCTGAGGATCAAACCCAGTGCCCAGCGCTTGCCAGGCGAGCGTGTTACCGCTTGAGCCACATCCCCAGCCCCAAGCTTTAATCATTCTTATACAACCTTTAGGCATTTGGTCCTTTCTGGCTACCTATACTATTATTTTTTAATACTTTTAAGTTATTCATTTTGACTTAAAAATTTAACAGGATAATATTTGATATTCCTGTGGTAGCACTATAGTAAAACTATGATCAGTATTGAAAACAATCTTACCCATTCTCTAAGTAGGAGTTAAGCTCTAATTGTGCATATGTAAATTCTGTGAAAATAAAATAGTTCTATTCTAGCTAGCCTTAATGCTCAGGGTCTGTCTGAGTGTTGTAAAATGGAGTAAAAGCATATGTTAGAAGACCAGTTATGTATATAGAACCAAACAGGCACTCTCCTTCATGTGATCAAAAAGATTAAAGAACAAACAAAGAATCATTTCATAACCAGTCAAGTCAGTCATAGCTGGTCTTGGAGAAGCCACGCTGGTTTAGAGAGCTTCCTGGATACCTGAAACAAGGGAAAATGTTGATTAGGGTTGGCTTGAAGTACATACCATAAGAGAACCAAGATTTCTCTCCATTTGAATATTGAAAATAATAATTCTAGAGGTATATCTGCAAGTTAAATCTGTATCCTATTACTCGTTCTCTCCTTTAATGCTTTCTCTTTTATATTTATATAGCTTTTTTTTCTGATCCATCATTTTTTCTCTTTAATATCCAGGTACCTTTTTTATTAAAATGTTTTGGAAATGTAAAGATAGTTTGTGGAGGGGATTAACTGTGATAATTCTGTAGGTAATGAATGTTTATGCTTAATAAGAACATGCACTAGAATGTGGGTTCAGCACAGACCTTTATTATGCAGTGAAGGAGGTTCAGAGGTTTCAACTGATTTATACTCACTTTACCTTAACTTCTCATTGCACTAGAAATAATAGTTTTAAATAATAAATAATGGAACTAAAAAGAAATAATAGTTTTAAATAAGGCTGTCAATTTAGCTTTTTAACTACTGTTTATATCAAATATTCTTATTCAGTACAGGAAGCAGCTCACAAGTCTTGTACTTTGCTTGTAGTGATTAAAATAAAGTACTCCAGTGACATCTTGTGGCTACCCCAGCACAAAGCCCAAATGTCATTTCCTTGAAGAGATAGTATTTCTTAACCTTCCTAAAATCATTGCCCATAAAATACATAAGAGTAAACCCTTCCATATCATGATGTAATGGAGGGCCACTCTCCAGCTCAGAGAATCACATTAGTTTTCTCTTAGTCTGCATTGTCCCAAAAGAGGAAAAGTATAGATAATAAAAGATCCTTAGGTGGTTATTTTCTAACCCCATGTTCCTCGTCACCCTTAGCCCTCCACACATGTAGAGCTTCAGTCAAGGCAAGGTAGGTAGCCAAATGTGTTATCTTCAAATCTTTAGCTTAGACTGAGTTGAGGAGGGCTTTTATTCCTAGTACCCTTCTGGAATTTGAGAATAGTGATGCAGGGATAGATCACTGGTTTCTAGATAATCATTTAGAAGTCACTCAATATTTGTTGAGTGAATAAATTTTTCTATGAATCTTCATTACCCATGACTTAAGCTTAAATTCTGTCCTTTATATTCTGAAAACAATAAAAATGTTTAATAATTCTAATTATTTATATTTTCTAAAGCTGAAAGTGCTTTTTTCTTTCAAACTAAGCCAGAAGTTTCCATTTGCATTCATTTTAATCTGCCCTGTCCTATATTCTCAGACTTCTGATTTATTCTTCAGTGGCATTCAGTCTTATTGCTGTCTCTTACCATTCAGGGAAAAAAATAGGCATACAAAGAAAGAAGATTCTTCTTTTACTTGAAGAACCTTTTTTTCCCACTGTTATTTGTATTGGCTGTTATAGAATTTTTAAACTGCATTTCTCATAAATAAGGAGAGAATGATGTCATATACGTGTGTCTTTTCATTCCCATTTCTGTGTATATTTTCTTGTTCCTTTTATATATGTCACCAAACCTTATGTCATCTCACAATATTGTATTTATGGTAACCGAGCCCAATAGTAAACCTGTATTGCTAGCATTAAACCCATGTTTGTTAGGTTAGTATCATTCAGCATGTCATTTCTTTTGCAGACTTCACCTCACCTTACTTCACTTCATCTCTGGATATTCTTCAGTGACTTAAAATGAGCAAATTCTTCCAAAAGTAACCTGCAAAGCATTAAATGTTATCTGTCCCTGCAAAACTGTTAATATAACACTATAGCTCTTGAGGCAATCATATGATTAGGTTTGAAAGTTTTTTTATTACAAAAAAAAAGGGTTTTTTAAAAATTTTTGTGTTTGTTTACCTGGACTAATTGGAAACTAGGTTATTACAAAAGGATGTGTTTGAGTCATATCAATGAGCTAAAGGTTTTCTTGTTTTTAGACTAGAAGAAGTAGAAGAAAAATATCTAAAGAGAGAATCAAAACCAGAAGATATACAGATGATTACAGAACTAAAAGCCATGCTTACAGAGAGAGACCAGGTCATAAAGAAACTAATTGTAAGATATTTTATTTTGTTATAGTTATCAATAGACTATTGTTTGGGAAAACATGGGGAATATTTTTAAGTAATTCTAAATGAAAACAAAAAGTACAGAATATCTCCATTGCAATTGAACATTTGACACGTCAAGTATTAAATATGTCATTACCACTAAACACTTAATATACCAGTGAAGTATATATATGTATGTGTATTATACATATAGAATTAGAACTGGCTGGGAAGGAACAGTTAACACATCCATGCACATTTTAGGAAATCATGTTAATTTCCTAAACTGTGTTCCACCACACACTGATCCAGAGATGCTATATAAAAAGGATTCCAGGTCTCTTGTGGACTCAATAACATAGAAGTGCCAAGGGCCCTGAGAAGGGTGTCTGGGAAGAAAATACAGATTTAACAATAAATAAATGTCCTTCATTAAAGCCATTTTTCCTTAAGGATGAAAAAATATACAAGTGTTTTAAAATTTATAAAACATTTCAGAGTCTTCTAAAATGATATGTCAATAATTAAAATACTGCTTTTTACTGCTACTAGTAAATGAACATTTTTCAAAGTAAAACAAGAAATAGAATCCTAATCACTGTACATGTTCATTGATTTATTCAACTAAAAACTTTAGATATTAGCATACAAAGAAAGCATTGAGAGCAGCATTTATTTCTTAAGTCCTTTTATTAAAAGTATGTTTCTTGGGCTGCAGTTGTGGCTCAGTGGCAGAACACTTGCCTAGCACGTGTGAGTAACTGGGTTCAATTCTCAGTACCATGTACCAATAAATAAAATAAAGGTCCATTAACAACTAAATATATATGTGTGTGTGTGTGTGTGTGTGTGTGTGTGTGTGTATGTGTGTGTGTGTGTGTGTGTGTGTGTGTTAGAATTTAGGAAACTCATTCTGGATGTTTTCTGGATCTAGAAGTACCACTGAAAACAAGAAGGTAGATTAGGTTCCATAGATGGAACTTGGGAGGAGGCCTTGGGTAAATAGTGTGGTACACTGTTTCTATCCACCAATCACCCAGTGATGTAAGCATCATACACATGAGCACAGGCTTCATAGATAGCTCTATCTGGTAGCTTTAGACTCATGGAAAATTAGTATCTTTTCACACATGCAATTACCAGTTTTGATAAATATATTTTATGGTCCATAAAGTAGCTGTTGGTTTTCCAGTTCTTACTCAGGAGGGGTATTACAGAAGCATAGTTTATCTTCACAGAAGGGTAGGTTTTAGGCATCAAAGAATAAAGAAACTTTCCAAAGCAACACAGTCAGTCACTAGCAGGCCTAGAAATGCAGCCAAGGATTGTTTCACCCTCATGAACACCATAGTTCTGTAAGACTGTAAAACAGCATTTATACATTTAAGTTTCTAAATACTCAACAGAAAACGTTGAAAAGATGTTTATAATTCTTTTGCACAGGAGGATAATAAATTTTATCAGCTGGAATTAGTCAATCGAGAAACTAACTTCAACAAAGTGTTTAACTCAAGTCCTACTGTTGGTGTTATTAATCCATTGGCTAAGGTATGTACTATAAACACTGTAAAATAGGGGCATGACTTACACTTGATTAAAAATTTACTAAATTATTTGGAGAGGCAAAGAATAAAAATCTCAAAAATGTTTTTTTAATTTAATAATCTGGCACCAGAATTTATGAGTTCTTTATTAGTTTCAGAATGAAACTGTTTAATATTTATTTGCTATGCCTTAAAATATTTTACTAATAAAACCTTGGTTCTATCTTTTTGTTTTTTGTATTTCCAAAGGAAAAAAACTACTAACTCTCCTTTTGTAGATTTCTTGTCTTGTCCTTACTGATCACAATCCTTCATGGGGTCCAGAAAGACACTCCAATCTTGGAGACCCATTGCTATCCCTAGCTTAAAGCCTACAGTCTTGGGCTGGGATTGTAACTCAGTGGTACAGCACTTGCCTCTCACATGTGAGGCCCTGGGTTCAATCCTCAGCACCACATAAAAATAAATAAATAAAAATAAAGATATTGTGTCCATCTACAACTAAAAAAAATATTTTTTAAAAAAGCCTACAGTCTTAATGGAATTTATTTTTGTTGTCCAGAAAAGGGCTTTAGTGGGCTGAGCACTTGTCTCACATGTGTGAGGCACTGGGTTCAATCCTCAGCACCACATAAAAATAAATATAGATACTGTGTGTTCATCTACAACTAAATAATTTTTTTAAAAAAGAAAGAAAAGGACTTTACTTCTTGAGTATCAAAATTAAATATAGCTTATTCTCATACTTTATTACTCTCCTAAGACATATATAGAAGAGCCTTGAAATGGACATGGCTAGATCTTATACTTTCTTTTACCCCAGTTTCCATGCCTCTGATTATAGTGCTTTGACTACGTGGGTATTCAATGAATATTTGCTTAGTTGCAAAATTTCAACATATTTTTGTCAATTCACCATATATTATTCTGGAAATAAAGCAAGTGATGAATAAATAAATGTGTATCGGCTTCCCAGGGGTTATGAATCTTTGGGGAGAAGTCAGTAGTAGAATAAATAAAAGTGCTAATGATAAAGTTATTTTTTCTTAAATATTTTATTGTTTCTCATCATGATAATTTCTAGTAGGCCCTTACTCACAAATTTTCCTTCCAAAGCTCTTAAAACTTCTCTGTTAAGAATACTGAACCCATCCTTCTTTTTACAAGTTAAAATGCTTCAAACTTTGAACTTAAAAGTGTTTTGTGCAATGAAATGACTAAAGTAGAGACTTAAGAAATTATATAGACTGTTCTGAAGAAATTAACAGGTGGATGGATGAATAGAATTATTTTTAAAGTGATAATTTAGGTTGTATAACCTTTTTAGTTGTAAATCAAAATTATAAGACTTGATGAATTAAGACAATAGAAATATGTTTTCATTTGTTATTTTATTGGAATGAAAATTTTCAACTATAAAGCCATTACTGTAGAGCTTCACAAAGGATGCTTTTGATTTCTTAAAAATAGAGTACTTAGTATGCCCTCTGGTGATTAGAATAAGAAAATGCAAGATAGATTTATAAGAACTTCTCAGCTACATTTGAATCCCTAACAATGACTTCAGTTTTCCCAAATAGTTCTGAAGAAGGTATTACTCTTCCTTCTTTTTTTTTAACAATAATGTTAAAATAGCCTCCTTGTCATACAATCTGTAAATCACAGAATATGACACAAAGGAAAATGTCTAGATAGTGAGAAAATTACTTTATAATAAGTGAAAGAAAAGTACTATTGTGTACCCTAGTTGTATTTTTTCAAACTCAAGTCATTTTGAGAGAAAACCATAAATTTAATTAGCATACATCTAATTATTAAAAAGTAAAAATATTCTAAATATCTTTTAAATTTTTTTTAGTTGTAGATGGACATAAAACCTTTAAATATTTATTTGCATGTGGTGCTGAGGATTGAACCTAGCCCCTTATACTTGCCAGATAAATGCTCTACACGTAGTTTTTATTCTGCATAACAATATTATACTCATTGATTCTAGAAGTATGAATAAAATATTTTGAGACTAAAAGATAATGATTTGCAAGCTGCTAGGTTTTTGACAGTCTGCAAATGTGTTCTTTTTATCTCTATTAATTTTATTTTTTTCTCTATTAATTTTAAAGACTGATTAAAATTTTATGTAAGAGAAACATTGACTGCTGGGCGTGGTGGTGCACGCCTGTGATCCCATTGGCTTGGGAGGCTGAGACACGAGGATCACAGGTTCAAAGCCAGCCTCAGCAACAGCGAGGTGCTAAGCAACTTGGAGGAAACCCTATCTCTAGCAAAATACAAAATAGGGCTGGGGATGTGGCTCAGTGATCAAGTGCTCCTGAAAAAACAAAAAAAAGGGGGGGGGGAACATTGATTACTTTTGTTTTCTAAACTTTAAATTAAAAAAAAAAATTATGAGCCAGCCAAAGCTTCTGCCAATTAATTGAGAAATTAAACTGTTTTACAGATTTAATTTTCTTTCCTGAGAAAGCTGACACAGTGAATTTAAAACCAAATTATCTCTCTAAGGTTTAGGTCTTAAATAGAAATGTGAGATTTGTTTCAAACTACATTACCAAGTATTTTCTCACTCCTTTTTTTTTTTTCCAGGCAAGAACTGCCTCCCTTTGACAGATGATTAAAGTTCATGGACTTCTCTTTTAAAATTATTTTTGACTTTATTCCTTCTCCTAATTTTAGCCTAAATCCATGTAACCTGATGATATCTGCAAGACCTACTCTTTCCCCAACTTGTTTCCCTTTTTCCTTCCAATATTCTCTTTTCCTTTCCACATCCTTCTCCTCCCCTAATTTCACAATTAGTGGTTCACAATTAGGAATGAACCACTCCTGAATGTTTCTACCTCATTCTTTCTGTCCTGGTAGCATGTCTGTCTTTGAGGATTCCATGTAGATAACACTTCTAAGGATCCCCAGACCACACTTTGGGTAACACTGGTTAATTTTTAACATCCTAATTTAATACATACAAAGCTTCCAAAATTTTCCCATGCCAAATTTACATCTTCTACTGTTGTACTGTTCTTATTATTTTCTCATTTGTCCTTATGCAGGGACTGTCCTCACATGTATTATTTTTAAAACAGCAAAAGAAGAAGAATGATAAATCACCAACAAACAGGTTTGTGAGTGTTCCCAATCTAAGTGCTCTGGAATCCAGTGGAGTGGGCAATGGACATCCTAACCGCCTGGATCCCATTCCTAACTCTCCAGTCCACGATATTGAGTTCAACAGCAGCAAACCACTTCCACAGCCAGTGCCACCCAAAGAGCCCAAGACATTTTTGAGGTGAGCCCTGTCTCACCAGTTATTTTTTTTCTTTTCTTTTTTAACTTGAGATAATTTATCTTCTTACATTACAGAAATCCACTACTCTAGGAACATCCTAAGAAAAGAAATATTACTGTGAAATATTTTTAAAATATCTATATCACCTCTCTAGTGAACTCCCTTTTTATTCTGTTCAAAGAATTTTTTTTTTATTTTACTGTCAATCCATTTTCAAATGATGGAAGAGGTGTTCATGTAATTCACGTGTTTAACATTTTAATATTTATGGATGAATTTGCTTCATTTTTAGTATTGTCACCAGTTTTTTATTAATAATCTATCCTTATTGCAGAACTTTAAAATAATTTTTATTAGTTGGTTTTGTTTCTTATATTTTTTCTTACCTGTTTACCAGACTTTTTGTATATGAATCTCTGTAGAACTATTGATTAAATATATTAATGAATTAATTTTTAAGTGAAGTGCAGCTATCCAGCCATTAGATAAAGGCAGAAAAATGTATTTGTTTTATGCTCACCTTACTACAGCTTTTTTAAAGCTCCTTTAAGTTCAATATTTTCTATTTTTATAATTTTAAATTTTAAAGACTGTAAATGTCAGGTAGTACCACTAATAAGAGTCTTATAAGTAGAAAAGTTTTCTTTAAAACTAAGTGATTTATGATGTAGTTAATGACTAATTTTAAATAGTGAAAAAATAGTCAAATAACATCTCTGAATGTGACTTCTGCTAAATACTTTGTGTTGCTTATTTTCCTTTGTGCATGGGTACGTTCAGGTATCAGTAAGATGCATGTGCATGAGCTCAAGGAACATGACTACTGGAGTTTCCATTACACATTGTTGCGTGCCTTGTAATTTCCCCCAAAGACGGTAGGGATTCTTTTTTTTTCTCAAGTAACCTGAAGAATCTTTAGTTAAAATTAAGATAGTATAAATTATGTAACTTTGAAGACAAAGGAGAAATTCTATTTTTAATGCACTCCTTTTCTTGGAGTATCTGCTTATAGAATTATGAAATGAAAGTCTAATATAAATATGCAAATAGTAAAAAATACTATACCTTGACTTAGTTACTTTAATTCAATTATATATGGACATATCTGTGAAAATCAAATGTTTTTGTCAGATTCTGAAATTTTAATTAACTAAAGGGGAAAGGTGCTCAAAGAGAATGTTATTTTATTCTCTCTTAATTCCCACAATTTTTCCAGAATTTTTTTTTCCAAAGGTGACATTATTTTTCTCAATTGTTTTGTTTTTTGATTTTTAATATTTGTGATGGGGCTCCTCCTTAACTGACTGATGCACTCTGGTGCTCTCATGAGTGGAGAATTGATCATAGTGTAGAGGGAGTAGCAAGTCATTAAAACATAGCTTCTGACATGGGGAACCAGTTGGGAAAATCTACATTGATATTTTATGTGCCTTTTCCCTTTATTTTGTAAAACCTCTTAATGTTGGGTTACATTCTCTCTTTTTGTGAATTCAGTCCTCCTCAGAGTGAAGCTTCCCCGGTGGCTTCTCCAGATCCCCAGCGCCAGGAGTGGTTTGCCCGGTACTTCACGTTCTGAAAGAATTGTGTTGACACAGCTCTGTGTGGACTGTTACTAAGAGCATGACTTTATACAAATCCTTTTGTGAACAGGCTTTCCTGTGTCAAACACTGTGAATGAGAAAGTATTTGTTTTCCAATTTAAAAATCCACTGTATTTCCTGTCATATTTATTGGAATCACTCTATAAGGTACTATAATATGTGTGTAATTATAGCAGTTATTTTTATTTGAGATGGAAGAGTCTTTAATCTTTGTAATTACTGCATAATAAATTTTGTTAAAACAAACAAGAATTCTTTCTTTTTTTCTATTAAATTTGCTTCCATTTTTAAATAACTTTTTAAATTCCAAGTGAGACTTAACAACAAAAGTATATTGCATTAATGATTATGAAATCAAGTTATTTGACTATATTAATTATAACAAAATGTGATAATTTATTATTATGTATAATTTTAACTAAATTGTTCAAATTTACAAGGCTAGAATTGAAGCATTTGTGTAAATTCTGGACTTTGAAGAATGTAAAATAAAACATTATTTTAGTAATGCATATTTTTGAAGAATTTGGGTGAACTTGATGAATACAAATAATACATGACCAATGGGTGATTATAATAATGTTAAATACCAACTTTTTTAAAATGGTTACATAATAGCCTGTGCTAAGGAGCAGTGTAAGGATTATCTCATTTAAACCTCATAAAATCCTGAAGGAATAAACCATTGCCTATGAGTTTGCACAGTTGATAGCTATCTCTGTTATTTTCCTGGAAAAATGTTTCTACAAAATACTTAATTTAAATTGGGGTTTTCTTTCCCTTTAACTAAAAAAAAAGAAAGAAAAATGAGTTTATGCTTATTGTATTTATTTATATTTTAGATTTTAAATATTTTACATATTTTTATTATAATTATACATAATATGAGGGTTCATTGTTACATAGTTATACATGTACACAATATAACCATATGATCTGATTCATATTGTTGCCCAGAATTTCCCCTTTCCCTTCATCTTCCCCCACCCCCATTCCTTTCCTCTACTTTACTAGTCTCCCTATAATTTTTGTGAGATTCTCCCACCTACATTTTCTTTTCCTTTTTCCTCTCCACATATGAGAGAAAACATACAACCCTTAACTTTCTGAGATTGGCTTATTTCACTTAACATAATGTTCTCAAGTTCCATCTATTTTCCCACAAATGACATAATTTCTTCTTTATAGCTGAACAAAACTCCATTGTGTATATGTACCACATTTTCTTTATCCGTTCATTCATGAAGGACACCTTGCTGTAAACGTGGTTGGGCATGTATCATTATAATATGATGACTTTAATTCTTTAGGATACCAAGGAGTTATATAGATGGGTTATATGGTGGTTCCATTCCAAGTCTTTTGAGGAACCTCCATATTGATTTCTATAATGGTTGTCCTAACTTAAAATTCCACCAGTAGGGTAAAACTGCTCCTTTCTCCCCATATCCTCTCCAGCAATTTTTTATTGTTAGCATTCTCAGTGGTTGGCATTCTAAGTGTGATTTGCATTTTCCTAATTTGATTTGCATTTCCCTAATTTGATTTGCATTTCCCTAATTGCTAAAGATGTTGAACATGTTTTTATATACTTGTTAGGTCATTTTTATTTCTTCTTTTGAGAAGTGACTGTTTAGTTAAGTGGCCCATTTATTAATTGGGGATTTTTTGTGTGTAGCAACTTGTTTTTGTTTTGTTGGCGGGGGGGGGGTGGGTGGGTGGGTTACTTAATTATATATTTTTCAGTACTGGGGATTGAACTCAGGTGCACCTTACCACTGAGCTACATTCCTACCCCTTTCTATTTTTGAGACAACATCTCACTAAATTGCTGAGGTTGGCCTTAAACTTGCAATCTTCCTATCTAAGCCTTCCAAGTTGCTGTGATTACAGGCTCACTTAGGTGAACTGCAGGCATACCCTGCTGGGTGGTAAATATTTTTTTATATATATTGTGGATGTTAGTAGTTAGCAGATTTTTTCCCTTTCTGTAGGTTCTCTATTCACATTCTGAATTGTTTCCTTTGCTGTGCAGAAGCTTTTGTAATTTGGCATCATCCATTTTTATAAGTCCTGGTATTATTTCCTCTGAGCTTTAGGAATCTCACTGAGGAAGTTGTTGCTTTTCCCTATATGTTGGCATGTTCACCCTATTTTCTTCGAGAAGTTGCAAAGTTTCTTTTATCTGTGTATTACTTTTGGTAACATGGCCATATTAACAATATTCTCATATCCATGGACATGGGAGTTCTTTCCATATTCTAGTATCTTCTTCAGTTTCTTTCTTCAGTGTTCCATAGTTTTTATTGCAGAAGTCCTTCACCACCTTGAATACATGTATTCCTAGGTATTTTTTTGTTTTGTTTTGTTTTGATGCTATTATGAATGTAATCATTCTCCTGATTTCTTTATCAGATTAGTTTTAGTTTGAAGTCTGCTTTGTCAAATGTGACAGTAGCTAATCCTGCTTGTTTGGGGGCTCCATTTGCATATTATAATAAGTCTCTATCATTTCACTTTCAGCCTGTGGCTATCTGCCTCTATATAGTTGGGTTTTGTTTATTAATCCATTATTCCTGCCTATGTCTTTAATTCAGTGTTATTTATTTGTTTGTTTGTTTATACTGGGGATTGAACCCTGGGACACTCAAACACTGAGTCACAACCCCAGCCCTTTTATATTTTATTTTGAAACAGGGTCTTGCTAAGTTGCTTAGGGCCTCACTAAATTGCTGGGCTCACTTTGAACTCAGAATCTCCTTCCTCTAGCTGGGATTACAGGCATGCTTCACTGTGCCTGGCTATTCAGTATCATTTTAGAGACATGTTTATAAATTTCTGTCATTTTGACTTATTTATAATGTTTATTATAAATAAATGTTTGGCCTTTGGTTACTTACTCTTCAAATGAGATTTGTTCATTTGTGATACTTGGAATTTGTTTTTGATTCTTCCTTCTGTATGTAGTATTTTTTTATATTTTCTATAGTCCTGGCTTAGTAGTCCTGAATTCTTTTATTTTTTGCTTATCTTTGAATGTTTTTATTTCATTAGCAATTCTGGAGGATAGCTTTGCCATAACAATGTTCATTAATGATGTGTTAATGATGTGTTCCAAGCCCTCCTGGATTTTAGAGAGTGTGCTGAGAAATCAGAAGTAATTCTGATTGGCTTACTTCTACATGTGACCTGATATTTTTCTCTTGAGACTTTTAGAATTCTGTCCTTGTTCTAAATATTAGGTATTTTAAGTATAATGTGTTGTGGAGATTCTTAGTTCATCTTGTCTATGTTGGGTTCTGCATACCTCCTATATCTGGATATCCATCTCATTCCCAGGATTTGCAAAATTTTCTTTTATTTCCCTGAAGAAGTTATCCATGCCATTAGCCTAGAGTTCATAAACACTCTTTGATCTCAGTGATTCTTAAATTTGGTTTCTTAATTTTGTGCGAGAGTACTTGTATATTCTGGTCATGATTATTTTCTCTGTTTTTCTTTCTTTCTTTTCATACTATCTGAATGTTCAAGGCTGGCCAGTTTGTCTTCCAGCTCTGAGATTCTCCTACATGGTGTACTCTATTAAGAGTGACTTTCAACTGAACATTTTATTTTGATTTATTGTTGTCGTGAAAGCACAGCCCAACTAGCAGGTTTCTATGAGGGGTGCAAGAAGATAAGAAAAATAAAGACTCACATTTAGATGTTTTTGAAGATAAAGCTGGGGTCAGGTGGAGTGCTGCTCTCTGATAAAGAAGCAGGTCTAAAGAGTTACATCAGCAATCTTCATTTATATATGTCTCATCAGGTTAAAGACTGTACAAGCATTATGCATTATTCTTTATTCAGGAAAGTTACAAGGCTAACAACATTATGACTTTTTCATAGTTGCATTCTTCAGTTGCAATGTGCAATGTTAGGAGCTTTGTGTAGCTCTCAAGAGAGTCCATTTTTTAAAGTTAGTGTTATGAGGGCAGGTTCAGGAGCTGGTGAAACATTGTGATTGTCTAGCAAGAAAGTTCCTCTGAGGTTAGGGTTGTGGTTCAGTGGTGGAGCACTCGCCTAGCACATGTGGGACGCTGGATTCGATCCTGCGCACCACATAGAAATAGATAAATAAAATAGAGGTATTTTGTCAAACTACAGCTAAAAAATAATTTTAAAAAGAAAAAAGAAAGTTCCTCTATTCCCAGAAGCTATGTGCCTGAGCAAGGTCAAGGCTGACAGGACTCTAGCAGAATCTCCTCATGGAAAGCATTACCACAGCAGCTAGGCAACCTGCACCTTTGTACAGAAACATTCCCAGGCACCAGGCATGCCACAGCCATAAGGGCATCAGAGACCCCACATGTAGTGTCTTTCTTTTCCAAGATTTCTCTTTGGTTCTTTTTCAGTGGCTTGTTCTTATTGGATTTCTTGATATCCTATATTAACTTCCTTAATTCATTCATTTGTTTTTCTGTGGTCTCTGGGAATTCCTTGATCATTTTGTATTCATCCTTTTGAATTCTTTATTGATATTTCATCCACTTAGATGTCTTTGAAGTCAGTTGTCCTAAATTAAGAACTTTAGGAGGTATCAAGTTGCCTTATTTTTCCTATTTCTTGTATTCCTGTGCTGAGTTTTGTGCATCTGTTGAGATAAACTTCTCTTCTATGGTTATGTGTATGTTTTTAGGACACACACTTCTCTTGGCAAAGCACTCTGGGATACCAGGTATTTATGAATTTTTCAATTCATTTCCAAGTGGGTTGTATAGTATAGTTTTCCTGCTAGCTCTTTGGTGATTATGAGTATATTTCAATACAGCATGTGCTGTGTCAGAGTTTGAGGATCCCACTTTCCCTGTGGGTCTCACAAGAATGGGATTCATGGGCTGAGATTGTAGCACAGTGGTAGAGTGCTTGCCTAGCACATGTGAAGCAATGGGTTCAATCATCAGCACCACATAAAAATAAAGAAAAGTATTGTGTTCATATACAACCAAAACTGTATTTTAAAAAAGAATAGGATTCTTTTTTCAACAAGTTTTGTATCCAGCAAGATGTATGAGGTACACCTGTTCTTCCTCAGTTAATAATACTACATTCCAAAGGGATATGGAAACAATATACATTGAGACCCCTCATAGTTGTGGTGCCCATAGTCTTTGTGGTTCATTCTGTTTTTGCTGTAGAAGTGGATGTTCATGAGGAGGACCTAAGGACCTCTCCTTAGGGGTTTTTGTCTCCCCTGTTATTTGTATTAAGGTATTATTGAAGTTTGAATATAGTTAGTGTGTGGACCCAGATGCAGTTTCTTTTGGCTGGGTTTTGGGTGTAGTTCAGCAGCAGAGTCTCTGTCCTGTGAACTGGTAGTACACCTCACTGAAACGGGAAACAAAAGCAAAAAAGCAGTAAACAATATATACCATTAAAATAAATACCAGGTGCCTAATATGGCACCTACAATACTAATTACCACAAAAAGGAATGACAAGATCAGCAGATGCCTACAGCAACATCAATAAATAGCTATGAACTTGTTCTGACATTGATGTAAATCACAGGTGGCAATAGTGCCATCCATGTTACTAACAACCACAACAATATGAATGGTGGGGGCAGAAATTATATAAACCAAATAGTTCTAAAAGATGGTAAAATACATTAAGATACATTAAAATACATTTTCTTCATTAAGAGAAAAGAAAATGTGACCTAAACCTACTCATACCCCTAACACTACATCAAAACACAAAAGCCCTTACACATAGAATCATATACATTTACATGAATATTCATAGATATTTTTACAGGTACATTTGTAAAATCACCTATAATATCATACAATAATATATTTTCATGTATTAATCAATAGCCCAGTTTTAATACAATATATCAGCATAAAGCTAAAACAAAACCTATCCATTTGTGAAATATATATATTTGTATAAGTTTTCCTACATAATTTCACATATATTTTCATTTTTTATTCAAATACATAGTTACACATGTTCATTCCCTAACCTTAACGATTGCCTTACCCCTCACCCTACTCCCATTCCTAACACTACATCAAAAAACAAAAGCCCATGTATAATCATGTACATTTATATAAATATTTGTATTGGGCAGGTACATTTATATACTGAGAAATAATATCATATATATTAATATATTTTCATGTATGAATCCAAGGCACAATTTTAAACAACATTGGGCCCTACAACTAAATTTACTTCCATCACTATAGTACATCAAAACACAAAAGCCCTTACCCATATAATCATGTATATTTTTGTTTATATTAATGGATATTTTGCTAGGTACATTTATATACTCACCATTAATATCATGTATAATACTATATTTTCACATATGAATCTATGACCTAGTTTAAACCAAATTATCTGCACAGAGCTAGACTGACTCATTTGTTCATGAAAACATATAATTGTATAGGTTTTCCTACATAATTTCATGTCTATTTTCATTTTTTATTTAAATATATGCATACACATATTTTTACCCTAACCCTAGCCTTACCCACAAACCTACTCCAACACCTAATAAAACATGAAAATACAAAAGCCCTTACATGTATAATCATGTACATTTATGTGAATATTCATATATATTTTGCCAATTTCGTTTATATACTCACCCACAGTATCATATGTATTAATATATTTTCTGTATTTTCACCTGTGAATCCATGGCCCAGGTTTCAACCAAAATGTCATCATGGATTTAGACCAAAACCTATCCATTTGTGGAAACATGTACATTTGTTTAAGTTTTCCTACATTATTTCATGTATATTTTCATCTTTTTATTAAATATGTAGTTACACATGTACATTACCTAACCCTAACCATAGCCCTACCCCTAAACCTACTCCCATGCCTAACACTTCATCAAAACACAAAAGCCCTTACATGTAAATAATGTACAATTAAAGAATATTCATAGATATTTTGCTAAGTACATATATATACTCATCTATAATATCATATATATTAATATATTTTCACCTGTGAATCTGTGGTTCAGTTTTCAACAAAAATGTCAGCACAGAGCTAGACCAAAACCTATTCATTTTGAAAGCATATACATTTATATAGGTTTTCCTACATGCTTTCACATATATTTTCATTTTTTATTCAATTATATAGTTAAACATGTTTGTTCCCTCACCCTAATCCTAGGACTACACCTAAACCTATTCCCACCCCTAACACTACATCAAAACAAAAGCACTTTTACATGTAATCTTGTACATTTATGTGAATATTCATATATAGGTTACTAGGTTCATTTATATACTCACCTATAATATATACAAATTTATTTTCAAGGAAGCATACAAGGCCCAGTTTAAAACAAACATTTCACAACAGAGCTAGACCAAAATCTACCATTTGTGAGAACATATATATTTGCAGAGGTTTTTCTACATAATTTCAAATATATATATATATATTTTTTTTAATTTAAATATATAATTATAAATATTTGTTCCCTAACCCTAACCTTAACTCTACCCCTAAATCTACTCCCATACCTAACACTGCCGCAGTCTGGCTAGGCAAAATTCAGGAGCCACTTGTCAAAAGAAACGAACTTTATTTTTAGAACCACAAACCGCACCACACAGCTCCTCAGGAAAAACCCTCAGAGCCCAACTGCCACCTCCGGCTTCCCACAAGCCTCTCCACCTCCCCCACTCCTCCTGCTCTTGAGGCCGATTGGCTGGGTCGTGTGGGCGGAGCCAAAAAAAGTCCCCCAATGAGCAGCTCCGTAGTCTGAAAGGGTGGGGAAACAGCCCAATGAGCATCACCGCAGAGGAGCCAATCAGCTAGAAGTTGCTGGGGCCCGCTGTGAGCCAATCATCAGCTGGCAGCTGGAAGTTTCCTGGCAGCTGGAAGTTTGCTGGGGCCCCTTTGGCTGTGGCTCTCAACATCTCCCCCTCTCTGTTTAAACAACAAGCATGTGGCTTAGGGACTGTGCCTGCCTTAGGTTGTCCAATAGTACGTATGGCCCTTACCCGTAATCGGATCTGCTGACCTCAAGGCGTCAGCCTCCTGTCTTACGTTGGTACCATTGCAATTGGATCTTACCCGTTATTGACTACCAGTTCAGCATACAGCCACACCTGTGGATAGGTCTTTGTACCAGCGGGGGGGTGAGGTTCTTTGCCTCACCTCTGTTGGCCCCCAAATTTTAGCTGAACGACCATGACAAGCAGAAGGGAGGAAGATACACCAAGCCAATTGATGGCTCCTTTTGGAAAAATTGTACCACCAATGACACCATCAGCAAAAATATCCCAACACTACCACAAGTCGCTGCACCAACAGATAGTTCACAATGCATACAAGTGAGTTCACAATGCATACAAGTGATACATAGTCCAGGAAAGTTCTGCAAGCAGTTCAGTGATGGCAATTGCAGAAGCTGTAGATTGGTTTTATCTTTGTCTTCACCAGCACTGGGATGAAGATAGGAATTCTGGCAATAATGGCTAAAGAAAAAATTATGTAACATTCCAGAAGGCACTAAAAGAGAACAATTTTCTTAACAATTTACATTATCTTGAACAGAATTATTAAATATAATGAAAAGGAAAGGTGAAAGTAAAGAAACAGATCTGTTAACCTCCTTTTTGTTCACATTTTAAAACAATCCTCATCAGCTGTTTACCCAATTTAAATTAAACCATTTAAATCACGTGAATAAAAACAATCATTATTTGGATCCATTTTTTCATGAGCGCTCATCATATATGATATATGGATATATGTACATACAAACATACAACATAAAACACAAGTGTGCACACATAATATAATACGTACAACACATAACATAATAGTAAAGGCCTTATAACTTTTTACAGGTGAAATCTCCATTGCAAGCCTCTCCATCTCCTCCCCTCCTCTTGCTCTTGAGGCTGATTGGCTGGGTCACGTGGGCGGAGCCAAAAAAAGTCCCCCAATGAGCAGCTCCGTAGTCTGAAAGGGTGGGGAAACAGCCCAATGAGCATCACCGCAGAGGAGCCAATCAGCTAGAAGTTGCTGGGGCCGCTGTGAGCCAATCATCAGCTGGCAGCTGGAAGTTTGCTGGCAGCTGGAAGTTTGCTGGGGCCCCTTAGGCTGTGGCTCTCAACATAACACTACATCAAAAACCACAAGCCCTTGCACAGATAATCATTTACATTTATATGAATATTCATGGATATTTTACCAGGTTCATTCATATACTCACCTATAACATATATATTAATATATTTCAATGCAAGAATCTATGGCCCACTATTAAATCACTATGTTACCTTAGAGCAGGACCGAAATCTGTTTGTGTGTGTGTCACACACACACACACATATATATGTATATATATTATGTAGGTGTATATATATATATATGTGTGTGTGTATGTATATATATATATATATATATATATATATATATATATATATATAGAGAGAGAGAGAGAGAGAGAGAGAGAGAGAGAGAGAGCGCGCCAGGTTCATTTATGTATTTACCTATAGTATCACATACATATATTCCTACATAATTTCACGTACATTTTTATTTTTAATTCAAATACATAGTTATACTTGTTTGTTCCATATTCCTAACCTTAGCTTTATCCCCAAACCTACTCTCTCTCCTAAAACTCCACCAAAATGAAAAAGCCCTTACACATAAAATTGTGTACATTAAAATGAATAATCATAGATATTTTTAAAGGTACAATTGTATATTCCCCTGTAATTTAATATATATTTATATATTATCACCTATGAATCCATAGCCCAGTTTTAAACCAAAATGTCAGCACTGAGGTAGACTGAAACCTATCCATTTGTGAAAACATATATGTTTATATATATTTTCATACATAATTTCACATATATTTTCATTTTTTATTAAAATATATAGATGTACATGTTTGTTCCCAAGCCCTAACCCAAGACCCCCTAAACCTACTCCCACAATAGTACATTAGAATGCAAAATCCTTACAGGTATAATCATTGATATTTATATGAATATTCATAGATATTTGCCATGTACATTTATATATTCAGCTATAACATCCTATATTTTCACCTATGAATCCATGGCCTAGTTTTCCACCAAAATATCTATTTTTGAGAACACAGACATTTATATAAGTTTTTCTACACTATTTCATGTATATTGTCATTTATTTATTCAAATATGTAGTTATACATGTTTATTCCTTGACCCTAACTCTAGCCGTACCCCTAAAGCTACTCCAGCATACAACAGTACATCAAAACCAAATGCCCTTACAAATATAATCATTCACAATCATGTAAATATTCATAAATGGTTTATCATGTATATTTATATACTCATCTATAATATCATTTATATTAATATATTTTCAATTAGGATTCCATGCCAAGTTTTCAACCAAAGTGTCAGAATGAAGCTAGTCCAAAACCTCTCTGTTGCCTGGTGTGGTGGCGTACACCTGTAATCCCAGCGGCTCTGGAGTCTGAGGCAAGAGGATTGCATGTTCAAAGCCAGCCTCAGCAATAGGAAGGTGCTTAGCATCTCAGTGAGACCCTGTCTCTAAATAAAATACAAAATAGGGCTGGGAATATGACTCAGTGGTCAAGCAACCCCAAGTTCAATCCCCAGTACCTCCCTCCAAAAAAACCTCTCCTTTGAGTAGAACATATTCATTTATATCGGTTTTCTTACATAACTACATGTATTTTTCTTATTCAAATAAGTATTTACATGTTTGTACCCTACCCCTACCCCTAAACTTAGGCCCACTCCTAACTCTACATTAAAATGCCAAAGACCTTACACTGATAATCATGAACATTTATATGAATATTCATAGATATTTTTCCATATACATTCATATACTCACCTACAATATCATATATATTTATATATTTTTGTTACTGCCAGTTACCAGAGACAAGTTCTGCCTCCCCAAACATTGAAGTTTGTACCAGAGAAGCCCTGAGGTAAGCGTAAAAAAACAAGTTTTCTTTAAATCATAGTAACACAGACTTCTCCGTGGAGGAAGAAGGGGGCCACAGCTGGTATCCTCGTATCCCAAGAAGTGGGAGGATCCTCCCCCCTTTTAAACCTCTTACATTTTCTTTGTTCTCCTTCCCTCTTCCCTGCTTATCTCTCCCCTTCCTTTCCCCATCCTGTGTACTAGGTCTGGGAGATGCCGGTAGAATGGCCAAAAGGAGAAGACGATGTGAATTTGGTGTCAACATACCTTATATACAAACAGAGATATGATAAACTCTGGTATAAAGGTGTATTAAGAATTGTAATGCAAAAAAAATCAATAAGAGAGCTCATGTATAATGGCATAATTTGGTATGAACATACTTTATATAACTTTATAGTTATGAAAAATTGTGTTGTGAATGGATAATACTGAATGTGATGCATTCCATTATGAAAAGAAATAAAGAAAAAGAAAGAAAGAAAAAGAAAAAAAAGTGAGAAGTCAACGGGCTGGAAGGGCTAAATAAAGGTGAAGTGATCCCAGGCAGGAAAGGAGCGGCAGCCCAGGAGACATTAATTAACAGCATTAATTAACCTGTTGTGAGGAACAAATAGGCAGGTAACCTTGGTGATGGGTGAAAGACTCTGAAAGGGTTAGCATTTCACTCACTCAGAGGCAGTCTCCAACTTTCCAGACCCAAACCATTTTTTATCTCCTCTATCTGACCCAATTACCTGTCTACAATTACCTGTCTTTCATTCTTGCTTCATTTTCACCTATGAATCCATGGCTCAGTTTTAAACCAAAATGTCAGCACAGACATACAGTGAAACCTATTACTTTGTGACAACGTGGACATTCATATAGATTTTCTCCATAATTTCAAGTACATTTTCATTTTTATACTCAAATATATAGTTACCCAAGCTTGAAACCCAACGTTAACCATGGCCCAATTCCTACATCTTCTTCCTCCCCTAACACTACATCAAACCACAAAAGCCCTTACACCTAAAGTCATGTACATTTACATGAATATTCATAGATATTTTGACAGTTTCATTTATATTTTCAACTATAATATTATTTGTTTTTTATTTTTCTGTAGATTTATAGTATTTTCCCCTCTTAATAAAGAGTACTGAAGAGTATGCACAATCAGCCATAATATGTACATAGTCTCAATGTCTCCAGTTATTTTTTAAAACATAAAATAATACCTAATGCTAGTACCTAGTTTTTCTAGTAGTCATTAAAATTTTAATTCTGTTCCTTGAATTATATTTCAAATCATCTCAGTCTCGTTTTTTTGTAATTCAGTTTTGCTGTTCTTTTAAATACACACACACACACACACACACACACACACACACACATATTTCAGTTGCTGATGGACCTTTATTTTATTTATATATGGTGTTGAGACTCAAACCCAGTGACTCACACATGCCAGGCAAGCACTTTACCACTAAGCCACAACCCCAGCCCCAGTTTTGCTATTCTTGATGGCAAAATATAAATTAAAAAATTCATTATGACACGTTGTACACAAATGCAGCACAACTTCATATTCCTCTGGCTGTGCATGGTGTTGAGTCAAACCAGTAGTGTAATCATACTAGATTAATCATATTAGATTAATAATGTCTGTCTCATTCTACAGTCCTTCCTACCCCCACTGTCGCTTTCCTGCATTCACTCCCCTCTGCACAAACAAAAGTTCCTTTATTATTCCCTACCCTTCCTGCCTCCATCTGATCCACTATGGATCAACATCTGCTTATCAAAGAAAACATTTGGCCTTTAGTTTGGGGGGATTGGCTTATTTCACTTAGCATGACATTCTCTAGTTCCACCCATTTACTTGCAAATGCCATAATTTCATTCTTCTTTATGGCTAATATTCCATTCTGTATATGTACCACATTTTCTTTATTCATTGGAGGACATCTAGGTTGGTTCCATAGTTTAGCTATTGTTAATTAAGCTACTATAAACGTTGATGTGGCTACCTCACTATAGTGTGCTGATTTTAAGTCCTTGGGTATAACCCAATGAGTGGGATAGCTGCGTCAAATGGTGGTGCCATTCATAGTTTCTGAGATATATCCATACTGCTTTCCATAGTGGTTGCACCAATTTACAATCCCACCAGCAATGTATGAGTATACCTTTTTCCCTACATCCTCACCAACATGTATTATTGCTTGTATTCTTGATAATTGCTATCTGACTGGAGTGAGATGAAATCTTAAGAGTAGTTTTGATCTGCATTTCTCTAATTGCTAGAGATGATTAACATTTTTTCATGTTTATTGATCAGTTGTATTTCTTCTTCTGTGAAGTATCTGTTCAGTTCCTTAGCTCATTTATTGATTGGGTTATTTGTTTTATTTGGTGTTAAGTGTTGTGAGTTCTTTATATATCCTGGAGATTAATGCTCTGTCTGTAGGCTCTCCTCACATTACTGATTTCATTGTTTCATTTTCTGAGAAGAAATATTTTACTTTGAGTCCATTCCATTTATTGATTCTTGATTTTACTTCTTGCATTTTAGGAGTCTTGTTCAGGAAGTCAGTTCCTAAGCCAACATGGTGAAGTTTTGGGCCTACATTTTCTTCTATTAGGCACAGGGTCTCTGATCTAATGCCTAGGTCTTTGATACACTTTGAGTTGAGTTTTGTGCGGGGTGAGAGATAAGGGTTTAATTTCATTTTGTTACATATGAATTTCCAGTTTTCCCAGCACCATTTAAGAGGCTATCTTTTCTCAAGTGTATGTTTATGGCACCTTTGTCTATTATGAGATTACTGTATTTATGTGGGTTTGTCTCTGTGTCTTCTATTCTGTTCTGTTGGTCTGCATGTCTGTTTTCATGCCAATACCATGCCATTTTTGTTACTGTGTAGTATGATTTAAGGTCTGGTATTGTGATGCCTCCTGCTTCACTTTTCATGCTAACGATTGCTTTGGCTATTCTTCATCTCTTATTTTTCCCAATGAATTTCATAACTGCTTTTTCTAATTCTATGAAAAATGTCATTGGTATTTAAATAGGAATTGTATTAAATCTATATAGAGCTTTTGGTAATATGGCCATTTGACAATATTAATTCTGCCTATCCAAGAGCATGGGAGATCTTTCCATCTCCTAAGATCTTCTTCAATTTTTTTCTTTAGTGTTCTGTAGTTTTCATTGTAAGTATCTACCACCTCTTTTGTTAGATTGATTCCCAAGTATTTTATTTATTTATTTATTTATTTATTTTGAGGCTATTGTGAATGGGATAGTTTTCCTAATTTCTGTTGCGGTGGATTCATCACTTATGTATAGAAATGCATTTGATTTATGGACATTGATTTTATCTCCTGCTACTTTGATGAATTCATTTATTAGTTCTAGAAGTTTTCTGGTGGAATTTGAATCTTGTAAATATAAAATCATGTATCAGCAAATAGTGATAGTTTGAGTTCTTCTTTTCCTATTTGTATTTCTTTAATTTCTTTCATTCTTTTAATTTTGCTCTAGCTAGTCTTTCAAGGACTATGTTGAATAGATGTGGTGAAAGAGGGCATCCCTGTTTTGTTCCAGTTTTTAGAGGGAATACTTTCAATTTTTCTCCATTTAGAATGATGTTGGCCTTGGACTTAGCACAGATAGATTTTACAATGTTGAGGTATGTTCCTCTCTCCCTAGTTTTTCTAATGTTTTGAATATGAAGAGGTGCTATGTTTTATCAAATACTTTTCAGCATCTATTGAGATAATCATATTATTCTTGTCTTTAAGTCTATTTATGTGATGTATTACATTTATTGATTTCCATATGTTGAACCAAACTTGCATCCCTGGGATGAACCCCACTTGATCATGGTGCATTATTTTTTAAATATGTTTTTGTATGTGATTTTTAAAGTCTCAATTGAAAATTGAACAATTACTTCTGTTGGCTTTCAAAATTTTTCTCTGCTTCCCTTCTCCACTGATAGGTGGGGTTATCTTAAGTTTGATGTTAGCTCCAATAGGTGGGCATGGGACCAGTTGGGTGGGCAAGTTTTGTGCAGACACTCTCATGCCCTCTTCTGGTCTTCCCACCTGTTGTAGCTGGCCCCTTTTGTCCCCTGCATAGTTCAGGACTCACTGAGCTGGAGAGAGCCAGTTTTCTCTAGTTTCTCCAACCTATGCTCCCCCTGAGGAACTGCTCCCAGTCTCTGGCATTCCACAGGTTGCCAGACCCAGACTGACTCACAAAGACCCAACTGCTATCTGAGGAACCTGGGCTTTAGCTTCCCAGGCTCTGCCTTGCTGCAGTCCCAAGATCTCAATGCCTTTTTAACTTGCAGAGAGACAACCAGGGATGTGCTCACACAGGGGAGTGACCCTGCAAAGAGGCCACCAGATGACGGCCATTAGCACACCCAGCAAAGACCTCAGGTGAAACCAGACCTGCAGGTACCCTGACAATATATATCCAGCCCCTAGATGGTGTTCCCAAACTGAGGCAGCCATGCCCGAGATAGCAACAATGGTGATGACAAACCCCACGGGTCCTGGTGGGTGTCCCAAGATGGAAGCTGCCATGTGTAACCAAATCTGCTGGTACTGTGATGATGGACTGCCAGGCAGCAGCAGGTAGTGGGCAGTGGGAAGTGGGTGATCTGCTGGCGATCTGCGGGTGATCTGTGGGTGGTCTGAAGGCTGAAGGCAGGTGATGGATGGGTGGACATTGGCCAGTGGGCAATGGGTAGATGAAAGTGTTATGCTCGAATTTGGGACCCCCAAAAGACCACCAGAGACCAAGATCGATGTAAGCAGCAAAGAGGTGTTTATTGCGAGCTAGCTCAGTCCTCCGGGTGCACACAGCAACAGGTGACACTGAGAGGCCCCGAGCCCAGGGTTTGCAGCAGTTTTATACACTCTTTGGGGAAGGCAGGGACTTCACATACATCATAGCATCTCTTAGCAAATCATCATACACTGCAGGAAAATCATAAAACAACTCTAAAACATGATTAGCACAGTCACTGGCAGAACAAGTTGGGTAGGGGTGATTGGTTAGTACAAGAGGGGGATTCCTTTGAACTGATTGGTTTAAGCCAAGAGGGGTGTTCGTGCTGAACTACATGGTTTCCCAACACATTATCAACCACCATAAACTACTGGAAGGGTCATCTGGCATCCCAGGTATTTTTCCTGTCTCATGTAGATTGGTGGCTGCTAGGGGGTTGCTATGAGTCCTCACCTAGCCTGAATGAGTCAGAGACACCTGGCATAGCAGATCTCTCCTGTTATTTGTAGATAAACAACTCAGCAGGGTGGGCGTGTGCCTAGGAGTGTTCTGTGGGTCTTTCCAAGCATAAGGGTCACGCCCTGCTTCCTTGGACAAACTTTGCTCTGAGATAGAGGCTGGTTTTTCAAAAGACCAGTGATGAGCAGGCAAGAGGCAGGCAAATGGGCAAATGATGGACGATAGGTGGCAGTCAGCAAGCCATCTGCATTAAAAAAGTGGGTGATATGCTACCAGATGGCAGGCGATCCACGGAAGATGATTCAGGGGTAAACAGCAGGGGACTGATGGGTAGCAACAGCTACTAGGCTACCTGGCAAAGAAAAGGTATTCCCTCTGCTTGAATCCTGAGTCATGGAGCGACAAAGAATGCTGCCTCCCTCTAGCTCGCCATCTTGGATCTCCCTTTAATATCATTTATGTAAATATATTTTCACATATGAATCTATGCTTCAGTTTAAACCAAAATGTCATCACAGAGATAGACTGAATCCTGTCCTTTGCTGAAAAGATAGATGTTCATATAGCTTTTTCTACATAATTTCATGTATATTTTCATTTTTTTCTTTATAGTGACACGTTTGTTCATTAAACCTAACCCTAGCCCTAGCCCTAAAGCTATCCTGCCACTAACCCTACATAAAAATGACAGTGCCCTTATGCATATAATCATTCACATTTATATGAATATCCATAAACATTTTGCCTTGTTCATTTATATAGTAACAATATCATATATATTAATATCACCTATGAACGCATGCCCCAGTTTTAAACCAGAATGTCAACACAGAGGTAGCCAAAAACTATCTATATATGAAAACATATAAATTTGTATAAGTTTTCTGACATAATTTTATGTATTATTTCATTTTTTATTCATATACATAGCTATAAATGTTTGTTTCCAAATTGTAAGCCTAGCCCTATCCATGAATGTACTCCCACACTTATCACTAAATCAAATGCAAATGCTCTTACACATTAGATCATTTACATTTATATGAATAGTCACAGATATTTTGCCATATACATTATATGCTCACTTATAATATCATATATTAATATATTTTAACTTATAAATTCATACCCCAGTTTTAAACAAAAATGTCAGCATGGAGATGGATTGAAAAAAAATCTCCATTTCTGAGAACATGTACATTTAATAGGTTTTCTTATATATTCACAGGTAAATTTCCATTTTTTAATTCAAATATGTAGTTATCCATGTTCACTTCCTAACCCTAACCCTAGACCACCCTTACCTAAAATATTTTCTTACCTAACACTAAAGAAAAACCAAATGCCCTTACACATATAATCATTTATATTTTTATGAATATTCATTGATACTTTGCCAAATACATTTATATACTCACCTATAATATCATATATATTAACATATTTTCAGCTATGAGTCTATGGCCCAGTTTTAAATCAAAACATCAGAACAGAGATAGACTGAAAACCCTCCTTTGTGAGCATATACACATTTATAAAGGTTTTTCTACATAATTGCACAGATATTTTCATTTTTTTTATTTAAATATATGCTTATACATGTTCATTCCCTGAACCTATCTTTAGCCCTACTCCTAAAACTTCTCCCCTCCTAACATGACATGAAAGCACAAACGCCCTTTATATAAGATACAAACAAGAAAAATAAAACCCCTAACCCTCAGAAAACAAAGAAAAATAATAAACATAAAGAAGAAAAAAGAAACAAATATGCATCCACAAAACCAATCAGCACAGCATGAACCCTGGGTGTTGGTGGTAGTGGTGGGGTTTAATGAAAAATGAATTTTCTGTGCTCAGGTTATGAAAACTGTCAACAAAAATGGGTGTTCACTCACTATGCCAGACTACCCTTCTTTCCATTTCTTCTGGTGCTATGTACCCCTTGGGCTATGAACCTCCAGCAAAGACTGGAAGTTGTTAAACTTTGGCTCTGTTTGTGTTGCTCACCAACTTGCCAGCTAGAGTGACCTGGAGTCACAGCTGGCTGAAATAGTTCTCAGTTTCCCTTCTCACTAATTATAAGGAAGAACAGAATGGGAAGTACTATCATTTGGAGTTCTGTCTGGACAGACTAAATCAAAGTGCTCCCAGGGTAGGACTGCTACAGAGTTCTACATGGAAACTTCTGGCAGTTGAGGTTTGGCTTTAATCAAGCCTTTGGAACTTTGTTGGTTGGTACCTGCTCTGGAGAGATTAGATGAACACACCTGTTGGGCCAGGTAGAGGCCCATCTGCATCTCAAGGGATCTCCTGAGAATTCTACTAGAAGGGAAGAGGAGCCAACACTCCACAGATTTACACACTCTATTACCCAAAAATGTGGCCTTCCAGATTCAGTGTACAGAATTCCAGAGTGAAAGCATGCCCACCTGTTCAGTTTCCTCATCCTCTTCAACTGGTTATGTGAGCCATCAGACTCAAAGGAAAAGCAAGTTGCTCTCACCAGCATATCTCTGACTTGAATCCTGCTGGGTACAATCCTCTCTGCGCCTGTACCTCTGTGCTCTGCTAGGTACACCCTAAGCCACACAGTAGGTGCTTGCCTGTATAGCACGGCAATATTTGCTATGACTTCACAGGCTCCCACAGGAACAAACTGCAGAGTGGCCTCTTGATGGCTCCTGCTTCAGCTCTCCATTTACCAGTTGAGAAACTCAATACTTTTCAAATACCAGCTCATCGTACAACCTCTGGTTCAGCTAAGCTCAGCCTGCTTTTCTGTCCGACAGTTGCTCCATGCCCAATTGGTCCATTATTTCTGTGTGTTATTATCCCTCACTTCTGCAGTTAACTGGTCCTGCTGTCACTGCTGCTACTGGCTTCAATCCAATACACTCTTTCTTATTCTTTTTTCAATATACTGAATTTATGGGTCTCTAAGTGCGGCTTCACGCAACTAAATCAATCAGGGTCACTCCAAGTGAATTAGAACTGATACGAAATAATCACACAAAGAGAAATACCTTTTTCTTTGGGTTCAGTGACTGCTCCTCAGCCACAACTCCCCAAAGGAGGATAAGGCAGGCAAGAAAGGAGGAGGAGCACTCCTCAAACCTGGGTTTTATTAAATGGGAGGAGCTAATCCATGGAACATTCTATCCAAAAAAGGGCAAAGGGTAGGGTTACAACAAACACATGGGTGTAATTCAACCCCATTAAGTGATGCCCACTCTTGGAGCTGTACCTTTCATCTGAGTGGAGGTAAAGTCCAGTTGCATTGCAATGGGTGCAATACCTGTTCAGTACCCGGGACTTAAAAGGTGTGTATATAGCTACTGTCCTGAGTGGCTCCCAACATCTAAGAGTCTCTGACTGTCTGATATTGAACTTCAATGAATTATCTTTTCCTGCTGCTTGAAAATGTGGTACATATACAGAATGGAATATTACTCGGCCATAAAGAAGAATGAAATTATGGCATTTTCACATAAATGGATAGAACTAGAGAATGTCATACTAAGTGAAATAAGCCAAATCCAAACAACCCAAGGCCAAATGTTTTCTCTGATAAACAATGCTGATCCATAGCGGGTGGGTGGGGGAGGGAGAATAAAGGAATTTTGGATTATGTAGAGGTAAACAGGAATGAGAGGAGGGGTGGGGCAGTGGGAATGGGAAAGACGGTAGAATGAGACAGTCATTATTACCTATATACATGTATGATTACTCTACTGGTATGACTCAGCACCATGTACAGCCAGAGGAATGAGAAGTTATACTCCATTTGTGTACAACATGACAAAATGCATTCCACTACCATGTATAACTAATTAGAACAAATTAAAAAAAGGGGGGGGGGCTGGGATTGTGGCTCAGCAGTAGAGCGCTCCCCTAGCACGGCGAGACCCTGGTTCAATCCTCAGCACCTCATAGAAATAAAGACATTGTGTTGTGTCCATCTACACCTAAAAAATAAATATTAAAATTTTAAAAAATCATCAGAAACATAGAAGTGTTTCTTTAAAAGTAGAATGAAGGGGAATAGGGGAAGGGATGGGAGGGAAAGAGGATGGATTGGGGAATGAAATTGATCGAATTACACTGTTTTATTGTGTGAATGGATATTATGACAAATTAAAAATAATAATAAATTAAAAATCTTCACATAAAATAATATAAAAATTATCCATGATCCTGAATTCATCATAATTCCATGAAAAATTATGATTCTGTCAACATATTTTGATACCATGCTCCTGACCTGGTATGTCGCTTAGAATTTTGTAAATGCCATGTCACCCTTTAGTCCAAACATTTCTTGAAAATTGATGTGGATTGTCTATAATGATTTTGGTTTGGGTCATTTCCTGGCTATTAATGAAAAGAGTGGGGTCAACTGTCTTCAACACTTTCACTCTTTGAGGTTATTTATTTCAAATAAGTGGTCTGAGGTGAAATCATTATTGCTTAATTAGTGTATTTTTTTAATACTGAGAATATTTCCAGAATAAATGGAGTATTTTAGAACAAGAACAAAAAAAAAAAAAAAAAAAAAGAGGAATAGATAGTTTGAACGACACTTATCTTTCAAAGAATTTGAGTTTGTAGCTAAAATTTTCCCACTATGGAAATACCAAGTTAATATTACTTTGCAGGTAAATTATAACAATTAAGGAAGAAACCTCAATTTTAAATTTTTCTAGAAAATCAAAAGGAAGGGAAAACTTCTTGACTCATTCTGTGAAGTTAGCATTACCTGATAATAAAATAAGACAAACACATTACAAACCTGAAACACCAGCAAACAAAAAATTACATGAATACCCCAAACATAATATGCAAAAGTTCTAAACAAAACATTAGCAAACAACATATAAAAAGATAATACAGGGCTGGGGATATAGCTCAGTTGTTACAGTGCTTGCCTTGCATGCAGAAAGCCCTGGGTTCAATCACCAGTGCCACACACACACACAAATAATAATAATAATAATACATCATGAATGAGTTGGAATTTTTTCAAAAAAACAAAGTTGGCTTAATACTAAAAAATCAATTTTTTTTTTCCCACGGAATAGCCTTCCCACTAGAATTCATAGGTGGTTTTTACAAAATGCAGATACAACATCAATGCTGAACAACAACAACTACTACAAAAAAACAGTTGCAGGGTCCAGGGTTGTGGCTCAGTGGTAGAGCGCTTGCCTAGCATGCATGAGGCACTGGATTCAATCCCCAGAACCACATAAAAATAAACAAATAAAGGTATTGTGCCCATCTACCGCTAATTTTTTTAAAATGCATTTCTCTATATTAGCAAAGACCAACAGAAATTGAAAAATTTAAATGCCACTTTGAAAAGCATAAAAAAGTGTAGTTTTCCTCCCAAACCCCTAGATTTAGGGATAATTTCCGCCTCCAGTACTGAGGATTGAATTCAGGGGCACTTTACCACTAAGCTATAGTCTAAATTGCTGAGCCTGGCCTTGAACGTGGAATCTCCTGCCTGAGTCTCCAGAGATGCTGGGATTACAGGCATGCATCACCGCACCTAGTTCAGGGGATTAAACTGATAAAAGATCAAAATATTATGGGCAGAAATAACACGTGGGCAGAAATAACACGTGAATAAATGGAAAGGCTTGTTTCATTCAAACCATATGACTCAATATGTTACCATGTAAATTATTCTCATATGGTTCCACAGATTCAATGTAGCTCTAATCTAAAATGGCAAGCTCATTAAAGTTCACACAAAAACACTAGGGTTCTACCAGAGCCAAGACAACTTTGAAAAAGAAGAATAAAATTGAAGGGCAATACTATCTGCTTTCAAGACTCATTCTGAATGTACAAGAATCAAGACGGGGCTTTCTTTTCTTTTCCCCTCCCTTCCACTCCTCTCCCCTCCCCCTGCTCTCTCCCTCCCTTTCCTTTCTCTGCCTTTACTTACCTTCCTTCATCCTTCCTTCCTTCCTTCCTTCCTTCCTTCCTTCCTTCCTTCCTTCCTTCCTTCCTTCCTTCCTCTTCCTTTCTTTCTCTTCATTTTTAACAACTGAGTTTTTACATCAGTATGAAGTTCCCTTTTCCCCCCACATCCTGTGGGAAAAGGAGAAATCTTTCAACAAATGCCAATGCAGAGCCAGACACAAAACGGTGACCTAAGATCTACTCTTGCAACATCTACTAAAATATTAGCTCTAATTGGATCCTTAATCTAAATACAAAACCTAAAATGTACCAAGTGCGGTAGTGCACGCCTGTAAACAACTGAGGAGGGGGACAGGAAGATCACAAATTCATGACCAACCTAGACAACTTAGTGACACTGGCTCAAAAAAAAAAAAAAAAGTTGGGATGTAGTTCAGTGGCCAATTGCCCCTAGGTTCAATCCCCAGAAAAAAAAAAATCTAGAATTTTTAAACTTTTACAGAAAACGGGAGAAGATTTGCGACCGTGGGTTGGGGAGATTCCTTGGAATCCTCGGTTCTCCCGAGTGGCCCCACAGCGCCCCCTTCCCTAGTCCGGCCTTGAGCAAGGCGCTAGATCCCAGCGGCGCTCCGCCCTTCACCCCGCCCACGACCCTCCTGGCCCCTCCTCAACCTGCGCGGCTCCGCCCCGCTCCGCCCCATCGCTCGCGGCCCACCGCGACTCGGGGCGCGCGCCCGCCTGCGTCTCCACCCGGAAGAGCTGCCGGGGCTGCAAAGTTGAGGCTGTGCGCGGCTGGGCGATCTTCAGGAGCGCAGGCCTGGCCGAGCAGCCGCGCGAAGCTAACACTGCGGAGTCTGCGCGCCCCCGCGTCCCGAAGCGCTCCGAGCGGCCACGCGCACGCCCCGCCCCCACTGGGTTCCTCGTGCCCCGGGGGCTGCGAGGACTACCCCGCCGCTGGGCCGGAGCTCCCGCGCCTTTGGGAGGAGCGCGTCCCCGGCGACTTCTGACACTGCGTGTCAGCCGGTAAGTGACAGCCGCTGCCTCGTTTCACGGTGGTTTATTTATTTATTTTCTAGTAGTTAGTCTCAAGTCTCGCTCACGTCTTTTTAGTTAAGAAACTGTTTAGCTCCGCTACCGGTCCGTCGAGGGAGCTGCCCGGGAGCACAGCCCGGAACGGGTCAGACCAGCGGAGGTGTCGTAGGGCAGGGGCTGAGCGCCCAGACCGTGTGGATTAGGAATTTAGTTTGTAAAGCGTTCCTTTGGGAGCGGGTCGGCTCCACGTCTGCCGCGCCACCGAGCGGGCCGGGAGGAGGAGCGGCGAGGGCGCGCTCCCGCGGGGAGCGGGGCGTGTCCTAGACTCGGGTTGCGGTTCCAGCCGGCGAGAGGCGGGGCGACCAGGATCCCCATGCTTTTGCATTTTCCTTTACGGCCCTTCACTTTGGTCAAGAGAACTAAATAAAGCAAAATGCTTTTGTCTCCAAATATTCAATAAGAAAAAAAAAGGAATAGGGGACTCCAGAGTTGTGCCTTAATCCTGTATCTAGGTGGGCGTGTTAATAGAGTGAACGAACTGCATATAAAATATTTGAGTAGTCAGCATTGCACAGGTATTGAAAGAGTATGCTGTTGTCAGAAATTTGGTCCATAAAAGGATATAAATTGATGGTCTAACTAGGCAAAATTTCATCCAACTTTAATTTGAACTTGAATTCTGCAGCTGCCCTCTTCACTTTATGGAGCTGTTTTTCAAATTGCCGAATTTGTGGCTCTAAATTGAATATGCATCTAAGAGAATCTTAGGATTCTCTTGCAGCCACCCTTGGGATCCCAGTGGTTTTGTTTGTTTTTAAGCAAAGACCACATCTTTGTAGAAGCGCTGTGTGATTAGTTCTTGTCAAGGGCTTTTCTGATTTATATTCAGCTGACTTTTTATTACCTAACTAAAACAAAATCACGTATCAATGTGGTGTTCATAATTTTCGTTCACTTATTCTCTTCAATGTAAATTTGTTCATCTCTTAATCTCACACTGGCTGTCCTATATAGCATATGTAACACGTATTCAGGATGCTAAACTGTAAACTTTGTAACTGTTATTTAATCCTCGTATTTGTACAGCCTAGTACAATAAATGTTGGATGAATCAAGTAAATTGGATTAAAGTACACCTCTTCTAAGGTATTTGCTCTGTTTCCAAACCATGTATAAATTTGAACAAATATTTGGACAGTTCACTTGTAACTGCCCCAGTGCAGCTAAAATTCCCACAAGTGGGCTTGTTGCCCCATTTAAATTTAATTCCTTTCTCCTTTGTGGTCCTATTTGTATTGCATTTTTACCACTGGTGGGGCAGTTTTCATTTGACCTGTCTTCTGGTTCTCTGAGGACATAGAGCCTTTTTTTTTTTCTATATTTTTCATTTGCCAGAATGGTGTCTTTTGCAAGGTATATATTAGGAAATGGACATCGAATTGGTTTTATGCATATATAATTTGTGGTCTGACTGTATTCATGAAAATGGAATGGGGATAGGCCCTTTTTAATCTGCAAGTGTATATTTAGAAAGAAGATGATGATGGTGATGATGTTTGCCAGTGGAATGAGATAGGTGAAGTTTGGTGTATATTATGTTTATTTCCAATCTTATTTATTATTCAAAAACTTAGTGTTTCTTTCCTCAGTTTGTCTAGTTCTTTTGTGCTCTTTGTGTGTATGTGGTACTGGGGGGTTGAACCCAGGACTTCATGCATGCTAGGTATGTGCTCTACTGCTGCTCTACATCCCCAGCCCTTTTTTAATTGTTTTTTTGAGACAGGGTTTCACTAACTTGCCCAGCCTCACTTTGAATTTCCACCTGCCTTAGCTCCTCCATAACTGGGATTACAGGTGTGTGCTTGTTTTCTTTATAGCTGTTTTTGCTGAAGTCTGAAGTTTTCCTAGATTAGGAAACAAACTCACCTCTAAATAAACATTTCTAAAGAAAATAATTGATTATTCAAGTTAAAACTGGTTCCATTTATGTAGTAGAATATATATGAAAGTGTGTGTGTGTGTGTGTGTGTGTGTGTAATTAAAGAAAGAAAGAAAAAAATGGTATGCTTTTCTTTGAATAAAACCTAGAATCAGGGCTTGGGACTGTAGCTCAGTTGGTAGGATGCTACCTAGCACATGTGAGGCACTGGGTTCAATCCTCAGTACCACATAAAAAATAAAATAAAGCTATTGTGTCCATCTACTATAAAAAATATTGAAAAAGGAAAAAAAAAAAAAAAGCCTAGAACCAGGACACTTGCAAAGAACTCCACTGGCAGTGACTTTGGACAAAAGACTGATGTTTAAGGCATTATACTTGAGAGCAACTGTGTATGTATGTAATGTGGTCAAAGAAAAGTGTTACCTTTTACATATATTACATAAATTATAATATCAATATAGGGTTAATGAAGAGAAAGATTTGGGAAAAGATATGGGAAATACTTTTATCATTTTGGATTTCCATAATCAGTACCATTTAATTTTTTGGCTTAAATTTCTTTTCTCATTTTTAATGTACATGTTAGTTAAGGTTTGAATTCAGATATTATTTTTGTGATTATAGCATGACCTAAAACCAGGATGATTTACAACCAAAAAATCATTTTGATTTTGTGAAAATCTTGAATATCAAAGAGATAATACAATTTTTTCATTTTCTTTAGTAATCTAGATTCAAGATGAATAATGATCAAGTTATGCTGGTGGGTCAAGTGTTCGAGTCATATGCTTCAGAATACCATAAGAATGACATTCTTCTGATCTTGAAGGAGAGAGATGAAGATGCTCATTACCCAGTTGTAGTTAATGCTATGAACCTTTTCGAGACCAACATGGAAATTGGAGAATATTTCAATGCATTCCCCAATGAAGTGCTAACTGTTTTTGATAATGCACTGCGAAGGTCAGCCTTGACAATTCTCCAGTCCCTTTCTCAGCCTGAGGGTGCTTCCATGAAGCAGAATCTACATGCCAGGATATCAGGTAGATCACTTTAAGAATGTTACTGCCATGTAATTTTCTATGAAGATTTTAGGAAAACAGAATACCTGTGGGATTCAGAGCACTAAAAATTAATTTGTATTTTTACGTAAAATACATAACTGTTGGGTAGCTATTGGTTACTTCTTTCAAATTAGAATAATGATTATCATCTCTGGACATGGGGTAACAGACATCCAATAGAGGGGAAAAAAGATGTGGAGACAATAATATATGTGTAATTCTCTATGTGGGTAAAATTGTAATCCCAAGCAGTTTTATGAGGTTTTGTGACTACTACTAATAAAAGAGTTGGTAATGTAAGGATTAGAAAAGTGGTAGATCCTGCCCAGTGAGCTTCAAAACTATTTTAGGAAATTCATTATTCTTATATATTAAGATTAGCATTGTACTGTCTACCTGTCAGGAACCCAATACATTTTTGTTGAAGGAATGACAGATTAAGCATCTTAATTTTTAAGTAACTACAGTGGAGTAATCATAACTTTTGGTGGCAAAGTCATGTCCTTGTATTCCTGGCTCCTTGATCCTTATCTTCATTTAAAAATGAGTTTTAACAAAGTGGATAGAGTTGAAGAGTCACTCTTAAGAATTTTAGGAAAGTAGCACTACAGTGTAATAATTTTTCATTACTTCATTCCATGGGAATCATTTCTGGGAAGATGTGTGGAATGATGAAAGGAGAAAAATGAATTTGGAAGATGTCTGGTTAGAGCTATGTGCTGGGCTGGGAGATTGAGCAAATTACTTTATCTCATTGAACAAACTACCTCTAGAGTCCATGTTAACCACCTAGCCTTTTGGTTTTCTTTAAATTTAAAGTTTGTCCTCATTATATAAACTAATAAAGGCAGGTACAACCTCAATCTATTTATGAAAAAGAAGGATTTGGTGAAATTAAAAGCCGACTCCAGAATACTTAAAGCGGCCTGTAATTAAGTTGGAAAATACACATACCCTTTTGTTTAAAAATAAATGTTTACCTTATAGTACATTTGAGGAGGGTGGGGATTTATAATCAACAGAAATGCTTAATACGATTCCAAAAAGGTTAGAGTAGACCTCCTTGGAGGCAAATTAAGATTCCCCAGCAGAAATTTGATTTAAATGAGAAATAGTACCTGCATTTACATTTTCTAGGTTAAAATTATGAAGATTATTAATCATTATGCATCAGGGCACTTAGATAATCTCTTGGTGGGTCAAGAAGAAATGTTCCTTTTTAATAAGTTTGCAAAAGGATTGTTAAAAGGGGGCTTTAACAATTGAAAATTGTTGAAATAGTAGTTAGAAAGTGGTTCCATACTTCTCTTATGTTAAATTTAAATAATGAAATTCTGTTTTAAGTGACCCTATCAGTTTCAGATGAATTTAGCCTATTTTTTTTCAATTCTTATCTGAAAAAAATATTATGTTATTACCTTAGTATCATATCATTTTGGGAAACCAAAGAGTAAGGGGTAGTCCTTTCTCAAAAAGGTACTCAAGACTGGGGGAGATATCTTATATAGTTAAATATTTAGCACATGCCTATGGATACATGCATATGTACATATTAAACAGAATTGTAAAGGACCTTAATGACAGCATTTGTTTTACAATGCATGCCTCCCTCAAGAAATGTTTAAGGTATATATTAGCTCATAGAACAGAGAATTAGTTCTAGGAGAATAGCTGGAGGTTTCAAGAAGATAAGGCCAGTGAAGGATGGAGGTGTCCCAGAAGAATGAACAACTTGTGTAAAAGATCAGAGCCTGAAATAGTCTGATTTTCAGTATGTTGCACCTCTATATTAGACTCCATATTAGGAATTTAATTGTTAAAACTCAGGATGCCTTTGTGGTTTACTCTCCTTAGGAATATAAGATAGTTTCCAGCTTTGTTTTACCAGGATATACATTGAATTTTATTCTTTTACCTATATTTTTTTTTCTTTTACCTATATTTCTTACTTTGTCCTCTGGAATTTTTATTAGCCTAAAGTTTATTTGGTATTCTCAGTGGTTTACATGAAAAGTAGATAACAAAGAATAATATTCATGAATTATTTAAAGCAGTAGTTTTCAAATATTAATATCCAAATTATCTGGAAGGCTTGTTAAAACACTGATTGCTGTCACTGCTGCCCCCCCTCCACCGAGTTTCTAATTGAGGATAGCAGATGTGAGGCCTGAGAATTTACATTTTCTTTTTTTTCTTTTCTTTTTTTTTTTTTTTTAGAGAGAGGGAGAGAGAGAGAGAACTTTTTTTAATATTTATTTTTTTTTATTATTTGGCGGACACAACATCCCTGTTTGCATGCGGTGCTGAGGATCGAACCCAGGCCGCGCACATGCCAGGCTAGCGAGCCACCGCTTGAGCCACATTCCCAGCCCCGAGAATTTGCATTTTTAGTAGCTCTCAATAATGCTGGTGCTGCTGGTCTGGTGACTATACTCTGAGAACCATGGCCCTAAAATAATTGATGTGGACATATCTCTATTTCAAAAAATTTTTTTGTTCTTTTATCAGGGAATGGGTCAGAGAATGCTAAAGGTTCTTGCGTTCAGCACTAATGGTAGCTGAGCTCCAAGTGATTCAACTGGGATAATTGAAAAGCATACATAGTAATATATATAGGAATAAAATTCTCTGTGTCAAAATAAATTTATTAATAATAAATTGACCTATTAAAATGCTATCTCAGCCTTTTTCAATACTTCTAAGATTTGACTATATATGGCCAGTTTTGCTTAAAATTTTGTTGCCTTTGTCTTTTTAATATGAAATCTTTTTTTTATTTTTTATTATTAATTGTTCAAAACATTACATAGTTCTTGACATATCATATTTCATACTTAATATAAAATCTTAAACATCTTCATGTGAGATGAAAGAAAAGAACCTGAAGACCCAGAAATGTACTCACCTCTGTAACCCTTTTTAAATAAAAGTATACTTTCTATATAAAACAAGCCATTTAATCTGACATGTTTTAGACTAATTAAAAAAAAAAAACACCTTAGCCTAACATGTATCACTTGCATGATTTAGTAGGATGTAAACTGTACTTTTAAGATTTCTAATTTGAGAACATTAATGATGACATATTGCCCTGTACTATAAAAGTGTAGAAGATACTTATAAAAGTTAATTTTCTTAGAAAATTGGTTGGAATTGTTTACATAGTTTTTCTTAAGAGATAGTAAAATTGATTAGACACAGTGTCCTTGCTAAGGAAGAACAGTAAGGGATTCCCTTATTCTGGCTACCCTCTAGAGAGGATACAGAGGGGAGTGCTGAGCATGAACCTAGGTAGGGCTGGGCCTCCTCCCTGATACCTACCACTTGCCTTCTTTCCAAATGTGAAGCAGGTTTCCAACACATTTTCTTGTGCTGATTGAAAAAAAAGAAAAAAAGGTGGGGTGGGTTTCATGTAGACTTGTCATGATCTAGCATATGTGGACCTGGAACATCATCTGTAAGGAGAAGTTGTCCATGGAACCAAAGAATACCTTCTTTTTATTCTTCCTGGGTAGAAGTTTCCTTCAGATATAAAAGACATTGTTTATGCCATTTTGCATCAGTTGATGATTTTGCTAAGTTATGCCATTTATGTAAGTGTGGGTAGGCCAGCCTGGACTACCTTCTGATTATTACGTTATTGTTAGGCTTTTATAGTGCATGCATCAAAATGCTCACTATAGAATCTTAAAGTATTATTATACCTACTATGGTTATTTCTCATGAGTTTGGCAAACCTGATTGATTAATCTTTAGTGTGCACAGTCATCAGGTTTTGAGCCACTTAATTCTCAGGAGAAAACAACAGATCACAGGGCATGAACTAGTATAACAAATGCTACCCTAATAAACCTGTTGGGAAGTAGCCTTGACCGTGACAACCAGCATCTCTCCACTTCAGTGATGCATTGCAAATATAAAGGGCATTTCTGCACTAGACTTTTCTTTGGCATTTTGCATCCTTTTAGTTCCCTGTTTTTTTGTTTGTTTTCTTTTTTATGTTGAACAACACAGGTTTTAAAGAATAAAGTGATGCTGTGGATAAACTTCTAGGTAAATCAAGACCTAAAAACACCATCAGATTTATGTATTTATAAATACTGAACTTAACTGAAAAAAAAAAACCAATCAGGTAGCTCTGTGAAACTCTTTGGTCGTCATGCTGTCTGTCATCTCTCTCTCTCTCTCTCTCTGCTTTGTGACTTACTGAAGGAATCCGCAACTTATTTTATGTGTGGCAAGTAGCAATATTTTCTTTGTGAAATATGATTACAATTACACCCCATATTTAGATCCTACTGGGATAGCCAATTTATGAGGAAAAATTCTATTTTTAACCCTGGTTATTACAGCATCTTGATATATGCTTTTGAGAGTCCTTTGAAAATTGTTACTTGAAGTCCTTTCTATGTTCTTAATTGAGTTGATGATTTTTTTTTAAGTAAAATACAGATATTTTCTTTCCTGAAATTGTAATTTCTCTCCCAGGAAATAGGAAGAGTATATTCCATGGAGTCAAATCTGAAGGTGCAAATTGATGTTGTTTTTCTACTAGGGTTGCCTGTCTGTCCTGAGCTGGTGAGGGAACACATCCCTAAAACCAAGGATGTGGGACACTTTTTATCTGTCACTGGGACAGTGATTCGAACAAGTCTGGTGAAGGTGCTGGAGTTTGAACGAGATTACATGTGTAACAAATGCAAACATGTATTTGTGGTCAAGGCTGACTTCGAGCAGTACTACACCTTCTGCCGCCCATCCTCGTGTCCCAGCTTGGAGAGCTGTGATTCTTCTAAATTTACCTGCCTTTCAGATTTGTCTGCATCTCCATCCCGGTGTAGAGATTACCAGGAAATCAAAATTCAGGAACAAGTAAGTGATCCAATAAATGAGAAAAACAACAAATTTGAGGAAGTGGTTTTCCATTGTGGTCAAATTGTTAGGATTAGGTAATACAAAAGGAGTACACAGACTTGTGTCATCATTTTATGGAAGATCAATCTTAAAACTGTTGCACATATATCAGAATATAGTTTTTAGATTTAGAGGCCATGAAATAATCATCTTTCCAGATAGAACATTGCTAAAAAGATATGGAATAACTTAATAATTAGGTTAAGTATGTTTATTATTAAGATGAATATTTAAGAATTCTAAATAGCCATGCTGCACTTAGGGACAGGGGGAAATTCAGTGATTTTAACTGGTTGTGAAACATGGGTACAACAGGATTCAGGATTTCAGTTCAGTTTTAATTGCTGTGCCAAAGGAGGTATCCTTTGTCTTTAACAAAAATGAGCATGATTTTCCTTCACTAATCACAGAGGTTTGTTGTCTCATCTAAAATAAGCAGGAGATAGACAATCCAAGGCTAGTATATAGTCTCTTCAGTTAAGGACTCAGACTTCTTTCTTTTGTACCTCTCTTTTTTGTTATTGTTGTTTTGGTACTGGGACTTGAACCCAGGGAGCTCCACCCCTGAGCTACATCACAGCCCTTTTCATTTCGTATTTTAAGACAAGGTCTCACTAAGTTGCTTAGGGCCTTGCTAAGTTGCTGAGGCTGACCTTGAACCTGCAATCCTCTTGCCTTGAGTTGCTGGGATTACAGGTGTACACCATGTTTTGCATCACTTAGTGCATGATTTCTATTCTTATTTTTTTCATTTAATTTATTTTATTTTTTAAAATACATGATATTGGAATGCAGTACAATTCTTGTTACACATATATGCCACAATTTTTCATATCTCTGTTTGTATATAAAGTATGTTGACATCCAATTCGTGTCTGATGGTACAGTTTTCAAGAAAAATTTCTTAAGTCCCCATCATAATTAAATTGTATGAAAATACCAGAGAAATGGAAACAGTAATTTCAAATACTGTTGACTTCTAGATACTTAGTATGTATTTAAGCAGGCTTAGTATCTGTTTTCTGTTTTCTTTTTTTTTTTTTTTTTTGCTAGGTTCAAAGGCTGTCTGTTGGAAGTATCCCACGATCTATGAAGGTTATCCTGGAAGATGACTTAGTAGACAGTTGCAAATCTGGTATGAACTTTTTTTTTTTTTTTTGAGATGGAGTCTCATTATGTTGACCAGGCTGGTCTTGAACTCATGGACTTAAGTGATTCTCCCACCTCAGCACCTCAATTTCCTGAGTAACTGGGACTAGAGGCATATACCACCATACCCAGCAAGAATGAAGTTTCTTAGCTTCTATAGACAGTCCTAAGTATTGATTAGGAAAAGTCACTTTTTATTTTCCCCAAGATCACTGCAAAGGAATGTAGAAACTTAATTGTTCGCCTTGAGAGTAAAGACTGGCATGGAGGTGGGAGATGATACAAAGGAAAAACTGGACTGGAGCTTAGAGATCTAGCCCCACTACTTGTTTTATAGACAAAGAACTACTTGCCCAAGGTCACTTAGAATGTTAAGTGGCAGCAAAGGAGTATGAATCCAGATCCATTTATTTCTGTTCCAGGGCCCTTTCTTTGTGTCATAACTTAACTACAGCAACTTACAAACAGGCTGGGGATATAGGTCAGTGGTGGAGTACTTGTTTAACATGTGTGGGGCTTTCATATCTATTTACATATCTATCTTTCTTTCCCTTTTACCCCTGCCACACACACACACACACAAAGAATCTAGTGGATTTAGTGGACACTTATATAAAATGAATCAAAGAATATGACTGTCAAATGTTGCTGAAAGTCTATCTAATGCCAAAAAAAAAGGAGGTGATTGTTCTTCTCTGCTATGTATTGGTGACATTATGAAAGGAATCACATTAATTTTGAAAAGAATATTCTTTAGTAGAGAATGTTTACAATTAAATTGAATTATTTTTGCATTCAAAATAAATCATAAGCTATTTTTCTTTTGAATGTCATTAATAATAAAGGATGGATGGAAGCAGTCTGTCAATAGCAATTTTTTTCATTTATCTGTAGCCCCAGACCTCTGGAATCAATAGGAGAGAATTGGAAGTAGGTAGAGCAATTTAGGTGCTGATGAAGCAACTAGGTGTGGATGTGATAGGGTACTGACTATGGTGATAGGTCAGAAAGAGTGCATAAGAATTTTTTATATCAATAATTAGCAATAATTTGATAAAATTTGGTGTTGAAATATATATATATATATATATATATACACACACACACACACACACACACACACACACACACTCCTTGCCCTTTGGGAATTTACAGCTTAGGTTACAAACTCCAATTTGAAATATGCAGAGTAGTAAAGTTGGAGGTTATGTGCTGACAACTGTCAGTGCAGCAGATGAGAAAATGGGTCTGACTAGAAATGGCTGCAATAGTACAGATCCTGTAGAAGACAGAGGCACAAAAAGAGATTGAATTGTTTAAAAGAATTTTAGCTTCCTGAAAAATAGTAGTTTTTATACATACTATAAAAAATTCAAAAGTTTAAAATTAATGGTCATTGCCTTGGACTACCACATATATCTCACATTTGTTCTAATGACACAAATCTTGTATTCAAGAGGTATTTGAATGAATGAAAATATTTAAATGTTGAAGAGTTTACAGAGGTATTAGTTGCTCTATAAATGTAAGGCAAGTTTTTTATGAAAATAGCTAATACTTATTGAGCACTTACTGTATTTTTGATATTACATTAATTTATATACATAATCTGACCTAATTCTCATTGTAGTCCTGTGATGTAAATCTAATTATTCTCAATTTGTAGGTCAAGAACGGGCTCAGGAAAATAGGTAATTTGTCCAAGGTCACACATAGCAAATGAGCAATAGAGCTGGTATTTAATCCAAATTTGATGACACTCATTCTTGGACACTCTTCAGTACTCCACATTTTCCATATAATACTGCTTACTGAAAGATTGTTGCTAGTGGGTGCTATATCTAAAGTTAAGTTCCTCAGTAGAAATCCATTAGAATGATGGTAATATAGAATTCTTTCAAGTAAATGTTCATAAAGATTGCTTTGATTATGGTTTTATGTATGTATGTATGTATGTATGTATTTGTTTGCTTACCACTGATCTACATCCCCAGACCCTTTTACTTTTTAATTTTGAGACATACTCCCTCGGTTCTTTTTATCTAAAAGGTTTGGGGAGGCTGGGATGTGGCTAGTAACTAGGGAGGCTAAGGCAGAAGGATCACACATTCAATTCCAGCCTCAACAATTTAGCAAGACCATAAGCAACTTCACAAGACCCTGTCTCAAAATAAAAACATTTTTTAAAAAAGGTCTGGGGATGTCACTCAATGGTAGAGAATCTCTAGGTTCAAACCCCAGTACCAAATAAATTAATTAAAAATGAATAACTAAATAAATAAATTAAAGATTGGGACACACAGTGTAGTAAATTATTTATTATTCTCAGTTGGCTTTGAAGACCATCTAAGCAGTGGTTTAGGAAAAATCTTGGAAACATGTAAAGTGCCTGTTTAGTGTTTATCACTCTGAAGTTGCCTGTAACTAGAAATGTACTTTCTATTCTGTAAATTGGCACTGTTGGTTCCAGGCTTTCAGCATTTGTGGACTACTTTTCTTCAGGAAATCAAAAGCTCTTCAGATTATACATTACATATTGAAATTTAGAGAGTGAAAGGCATTTTGCATCAGCAGATAGCATACACATAGCACAAAGGCTTGGGCATGAAGACTTGCCTCTTAGTTCTGAGACAGTGTTTGTTGTGCAAAATATAAATACCAAGATGTAGTCTTGAGATGTCCAACATCCTGTATTCAATGTGATTGAAATTTGCGGGGATTAAGTTTATGGGTTTTTGTTCTTTTGGTTTTGGCATTTGTTTCTGCAGTACCAAAATACTGAATGCCAAGCATTCATATTTCATTGTTAACTGATAAATTGCATTGTATGAAAAAAGCACAGATGTTATCATTTGGTGAATGTGTATATGAACTACCCAGGCCTTTTAGGAAAAATACATCAATCTAATAGTTTATCTACCAAAAATAGGTGTTTTTTTCAAGTAGGAAGGGACCACCAGGAAAGCAGGAGCTGGGTTGTCACTTTGTGCTTTCCTGCTTTGAAATAGAAAAGGTACTCACTGATTTCATAATTCCTTTGATTAATTTTTTAAAAGGAGGTAGTGAGTAAAATATTAACAAATATGTTAAGTAAAAAATAAACTTGTATGAAACTACACTAGGTGCTAGGCATCACGAGATTGTCTCTTTTTGACACCAAATTGATACCCTGCCTGGCTGCAGCATCTCCTCTAAATTGGAACTAAATTGTTAGAAACTCTTGAGAGGATGAACATGTTGCCCAACCTAACAATGAATAAATCATCCATTAAATTATTTTTCCTGTGAAGAATGATAATTTTGTTTATCACATACTATAAAAAATAAAAATACTGATTTCAGGTTTTAGTTCTGCATATACAAGTACCTTTAAAAAAAGTTGGGGGAGACTGAGACAGGAAGATTGCAAGTTCAAAGCCAGCTTCAGCAATGGCAAGGTGCTAAACAACTCAGTGAGACCTGTCTCTAAATAAAATACAAAATAGGGATGGGGATGTGGATTGGTGATTGAGTGCCCCTGAATTCGATCCCCCCCCCCCAAAAAAAATTAGGAATCTGGGGTGTCCTTTGTTTTTTTTTTTAAAGAGAGAGAGAATTTTTTTAAATATTTATTTTTTAGTTTTTGGTGGACACATCTTTTTTTTTTTATTTTTATGTGGTGCTGAGGATCGAACCCAGCTCCCCGCGCATGCCAGGCGAGCGCTCTACCGCTTGAGCCACATCCCCAGCCTAGGGGTGTCCTTTTACTCCCAAATTATTTTCTGGATGAGCAAATTATTTATAATTTCAGGTCCCTTGTTACATGAGTTTGTGTGCAACATGCATGATGCAGCTATTGCTGGATTTACTTGGTGCTTTTTCCAGGTGATGACCTCACTATTTATGGGGTTGTAATGCAACGGTGGAAGCCCTTTCAGCAAGATATACGCTGTGAAGTGGAGATAGTGCTGAAAGCCAACTACGTCCAAGTAAATAATGAGCAATCATCAAGGATTATTATGGATGAGGAAATCCGAAAGGAATTTGAAGACTTTTGGGAAGACTATAAGAATGATCCCTTCGCAGGTTTGTGATCAAGGGAATGAAGCTTATGAACTAATGGTATTAAATTCAGTAGTTAAATACGATGTCTGTGATTTGGGAACAGCCTTATGTACTACATAAGTCAGTGGTGTAATTCAAAGAGTAGCTTTAGTACCTCTAGATGTAGTCTCCCTTTTCCGGCATAGTCTTTTCTACTTATAGATCTTCCTAGAGATTACTTCTTTCAGTTATTTTAAACAACTGTTGTACTGTCAGAGCAGTTTTAGAGTTTCCTACCTTCTTTACCAATTAAGAATGCAATTCTTTAAAAAGTCAAAATTCATCCTGTTGTAAAACCTTATTCTCTTCAAGCCATTATTTTCTAATGTATTCTTAAAATATATTTTTGGTTGTAGATGGATGGACATGATACTTTTATTCATTTTTATGTGGTGTTGAGGATTGAACCCAGTGCCTCACATGCTAAGCAAGCACTCTACTACTGAGCCACAACTCCAGCCCCTTTCTAATGTATTTTTGACAATAAAGACAACTTCTCCTTGTTTTAGCTGAAGATTTTTAAATAGGGAGGACATAGGAAATGATGAGAAGATACAAAGAATAAACTTTGTCACCACGGCAAAAATTCTATCAGACTAAGGTGTAATTACATAGAATAAAATATCACAGCCTTTGGGTATATATATTTTTATTGGAAATACCAAATGAAAAAAACACCAATTAAATGTTCCCCTTTTTTCATTCTTCCTTGGAGGCACCTTCTGAGAAAACTAAACTGAAGCCTGTAATAGACGATTTCTAATAAACTTCACCACAAACCAAATATATATTTATTCTTACGTCCCATGCAGAACTAGACAGATGAGAGTTCATAAAATAGCTTCCATTTACCTAAACATGGGAATTTGTTTATATTTTGCAGGATTTTTTTTAAAAGAGAGAGTGAGAGAGGAGAGAGAGAGAATTTTTAATATTTATTTTTTAGTTCTCAGCGGACACAACATCTTTGTTGGTATGTGGTGCTGAGGATCGAACCCAGGCCGCACGCATGCAAGGCGAGCGCGCTACCGCTTGAGCCACATCCCCAGCCCTTGCAGGATTTTTTTAAACTTAAGTGTGTAACACATATGTAATAGTTTCTGATCTTTCTTTTATTTGATCTACATAGAAAAGAGCCCAAAGTTCTCTCTACTGTGGCTTTATTACGAAGTGCTTTAAGAATCACATATATTAAGTGAACTTTTTGATCAAAATTGTTTTCTTAGGATGAGGTCCTTATAATAATAATTTGTACTCTTCCTTGGCACATGGTCATTCCTTATTCATTTCGGTGTCACAGCTCAACTCTGCATTATAACACTGAAGGTTGGTCATCATGCCGTGCTCTAACCAGACCTTCACAAGTGCTTTGTGCTGATGATTTAAAAGCCTATCTTGTTTCTATCTTAGTTTCCTATATATCAGGTTCCAGTGCACTATATTTGACTATTTCAAAGTCTATATGTGTATTGGTGGAGGAGAGGTGAAGATGAGGAGGACCTGTTTCCAACAGGACATCTTCCTTCTGCGTCTTAAGGCTGGAGCTTGCTCTTCTCTTGGAGGTTGACTTGTTTCTCGATACTGTGGATATTGACTTGGATGAGACTCAAGAAGTTTTATTCTGACCTATAATGACCTCAAGGACCTCTTAACCCTGGTGCTGAGGTCTGTTGGGCCATCTGAACCCTCTCTAGGGTGACTTAGTTATCTTAGATCAAAGGTTTCCTTCATTGATGTAACTGAGGGCCATGCCATAAGAGGAAATAACTTGGCCATGGCCATACCACTAACAAATTCTAGAACCAGAAATTTCAGGAGGGAGGAGGTGATGGAATGGTATTCACCCTAATGTATTTTCCATGGTAAAGCCATGGAAGCACCTATTGCTATAATCCAAGGAATCATGTTCTTCAACTTAGACAGCACATTTAGGATAATGGTCTTCCCCTTTTGCTTATTGCTGGTACCCCAGTTCTACCTTCATTGTGTATCTTTTGTATTAAGGAGATCTTGAGATCAGAAACAAGCACAAATAATTCAGGAAAGAATTAATGGTTAAGAAGTCTCTACTGTGTGCTAGGAACTTTCTATATGCTGTATATTTGTTAACTCCTTTGATCCTTAAGAATTCTGAGATACCAATATTATCTTCATTTTATATAGAAAGAAATAGAGCAGAGAGGTTGAGAAACACCCAGAGTTAAATCCGAGGTAAATAACAGCACTCAGATTTGAGTCCAGACACGATACCGGGGCCTGTGATTTTACCACTGGGATATGCTTCCCATCAGCACGTTAGTTACTAAATCTACCTTTATTCAACTCAACAAAGCTGGCCCTTGAACAGTGTTGACTTGGGTGACTCCCAAGTCAGTGTACTTATTCTTAAACCTGCTAGTTGGGTATCTTCCTTCTATGTGTAAGCCATAGATTCTGGTCAGTTTACCTACCTCATTTCAGACCTTATCTGCTTAGATCCCTGACTTTTTTTCTCTAAACTTTGTTAACTCTGGAAAGGGAGGGACTTCTGGTAATGAATGAACTTCCTGGATTTACCATTTCCTTTCTGGTTCCCTTTTTACTAAAAGATTTTTGTTTCTTTACTTTTCTGCAATCCCAGGTCACAATCACCATAGCTTACCTGAAAGAGTCAATTTGATTCATTACTGGGCTGAGGGCAGAGCATGTGCTTATTATGCACAAGGCTCTGGGTTCAATGCTCAGCCTCCAAACAAACACAAGTAAACAAACAAACAAACAAAAATGTGTCAATACAAAAAGTCCTTGTGTGTAGGGCCATAAATCATGGAATGGGGGCTGGAGTTGTAGCTCAGTGGTTGAGCACTTGCCTTACAAGCATGAGGCACTGGGTTCCATCAGCAGCAACACATAAAATAAAGTAAGATAAAGATATTGTGTCCATCTACAACTAAAAAAATTTTTTTTAAAAATCATGGAAAGGTTCGGGGAAGGCCTGCTGGAGTATTATAGATTGATTAGGTCAGTGATGAGATAAAAGACTAATTGATGAATGGGATATGGAGATTCTCAGATTGGTGTTTTGATATGTATAAAAACAGAACTTAAAACAATGATAGTCTTTTATTTAAAGCACATAATTATAAGAATTCAAAATTTCCTGCTTGATTTGCTGGGGCAATAGTTTGCGATGATCTTAATACTGATACTCTGATAACTCCAGTAACCTATTCCAGATTAAAAGAATTTACCAAAATGCTCAGAGTAAATGTCAAATTGACTTGCAGGGTGGATTGATTTTACTTCTCTACCACTTTTCGAGAAGCTTCATAAGCTCCAACTACCCCTTTAAAGATTTCTGGCTGTTAAGTTCTGACTCATTTTTAACATTCAATACTTTCCTTTTAATTTAGGAGTGGATTAAGTTTACTGAAATTATCTCACGGAAAGTATAGCTGGTATACTTTTAAAGGAAATGCTGGCCTGATAGGTAGTAGATGAGGAAGAAAAGGAGATCCCTTTCTTTGTGCCCCTTCAGAAGTATGAGAGATTTAAACAGGCAGGTCTCAGGAATAAAAATCAGACTATCCTCTCACTGCATTAATAAGAAAAGAAGAACCACAACAGTTGCTCTCTTTAATCATTTAGACTCAGCCCTCATGATCATTTTAAATTAGTAGAAAGAATATGTTTATAGTCGGTTAAAATAGGAAGGGAGATTCCAGTTAGCATTTCTTGAAAATTGCTGGTAACTTCTGATCTTTCTACATTTCCCAGGAAGGAATGAAATACTGGCCAGCTTGTGCCCTCAAGTGTTTGGGATGTATCTAGTAAAGCTTGCCGTGGCCATGGTGCTGGCTGGTGGGATTCAAAGGACTGATGCTACAGGAACAAGGGTCAGAGGTTAGTATACTGATTTGAAAATTAAAAAATATTAACACAGGGGCTGGGGTTGTGGCCCAGTGGTAGAGAGCTCGCTTAGCATGCACGGGGCACTGGGTTCGATCCTCAGCACCACATAAATGTAAGATAAAGATATTGTGTCCACCTAAAACTTAAGAATAAATATTTAAAAAAATTAACACATATAAATACAGAAGCTAGGCTTTTTCTTTCCTAGTAAAAGCACTGTTTTGAGATTTTCTGACTGTTGTGTATTTCATACTTAGTTCAGCACCTTTATCAGAAGCTACTCTCCCAAATTCCAGAAACATTTTAAAAAATTAAGTTTTTCAATAGGTAAATAGTATTGATCTACCCTATACAGGTGCTGCTAAATAAAATTTTTATGATTTTATTACTAGTAATTTTTATGGGATCCTGAGTCTTTCTTCAAGAAGATTAGAAATAGCGCATTTTTAATATTGCCAAGTCAGTCTCTCCATCTGGGACTGTCGGTATATTTCTCTCAGACTGCTGCTCTCAGTCATCTGCCTGCTGATTCCCCTTCTGTTGGTAGATAGCAAATGTGCCATCTGCCATGAGATGCTGCTGTAGGTCACACATTCAAGCAAAGACTACTCTAAGTGTATAATTATGTTTGGATAGCAGAGAGCTCTTTTGCAGCTAACACACTTAACTGACTTGAATGTCCCTCATATGGGCCATAATAACCAAAGAGTAAACTAGATAACTAAAAGAACATTATTGTAAATCAGGCTGTTAGTAGAGACTTTAAAAAATAGTTCAGCATAGAATACTAAGTATAGGGTTTGTATACATTATGTGTTTTCATCATCTGTTATCTACATGGTACTCTGATAATTGTTGAGCTTAAATAGAGATTGTCTATTAATATATTTAGAAAACACTAGAGTAAACTAAAGACATTTGGTCAGTGAGATAACAAGTACCAAAGAATGGTCACTTGTTCGTTTATGTTGCATTTGAAATATAAGAATATTTAATTATTTTGAGAGATCTACCAAGCTTCATTCCCACTCATTTATTTTAAGATATAGAGTCTGGCTAACTTGCAACACTCCAGCTTTAGCCTCCTGAGTTGCTGGAATTATAGGTGTATGCCACTACAACCACCTATTTTTTAAAGATAGATATTTTATTAAGCTACTAAAATTTTCATAAAATAAGAAATGCTTTTGCTTATTTGTTAGATCTTACATGATTTGACAAGTATAAAGCACTTTTAAAAATCTCCAACAATTAGAAATATTTAAATAAAAATAGAATAAAATACTTGTATGACTTGAATGGAAAGATTTAATATAACAGTAGTTTGTATTTAAAATTGGTAGAATAAAATCAGAAATTTTATAAGCCAAATTTTTAAAAAATTAAGCAAGGGCCTAAACATCTGGAAATAGCACACAATCTATTAATAGAATTTAGATTTTAAATGTCACATTCAGTAATCAAGTAAAGATACTTGATACTTACTATGAGAGTTAACTGTTCTAAAGATTGTCTAAATCCTTTCTTGAACCTTACATAAAAGTATACATCAATAACACTGTATAAAATAAACTATGTTAGCATTCCAAGTGGATCATTTTCTTTTTGATTATATTTATTCATGGATCCTTTTATAGCAATTTTAAATTTTATTTAATTTTTTCTAGGTGAACCTCATCTTTTATTGGTTGGGGATCCTGGCACAGGGAAATCTCAATTCCTCAAATATGCAGCCAAGATTACACCAAGATCTGTGTTGACCACAGGAATTGGATCTACCAGTGCAGGTACTGTACGTGACAATTTCAAATAATTTAAACATTCCTCAGAAGCTTGCCAATGACTTTATGTCTTCTGAAAAGGTACCTATATTAGGATAAATGTCAAGCTAATTTTTCTAAGAGTAACTGCCAAAAATTGAAAGAAATGTGCAACTTTTGTAGCTCTAAGAAAATATTTAGAAAGCTTCACCTTTACTTATCTTTGCATCTTAGTTTTGCTATGATTTTTCTCATTTTCTAATGATTACTTTCATACAGATTTATTCAGGAAAATGTACATATCATCTGGCATTTTATGAAGTTCCAGTAAACAAAACATTAGATAGATGGTGTAGAACTTAAGTTCATAGGTCTCATGGGTAATAGTATTTCTTACTGAAATTTCTTTGGTAAAGATAGATATCTGTTTTACTATTTGGAAAGCATACTTTCATATATATAACATGGTGCTTCATTCATATATTGTAATGATTCTTCATCAAGTACATTTAAAAGCCTTTCCAGATAGGATGTAAATATTTATAAAGCAACTTCGGAATTCAGAAAAAAATATTTTAAAAAATGTATTTTGATGCTATTTTGTATTTTTACAGTTTTGATTGGAATGTTTCTCCTGTTCTAAAAATGGGCCTTTGGTTTCACACATCTTGTTATTTGCTACTTGTTAAGAGAGCCTAATTTCCATAGCCTATGTTCAAATTTCTTATGAGAAGCTTACACTTCAAAGTTTATCATATAACAAGATATTCCACTGTTCCCATATAAGTTAATGGCCTCTCAAATTTTAAAATAAAACAGTACATTAATATGCATTAACAAGGAGAAATTTATAAATTGAAAATAGTGGACAAACCTACTACTGAAAGGAAGTAGGAAAGATTATATAAAGAACACTTGTGTACTTTAGAATCTTTACAATCCAGTGTTCTAGGGTTCTGTATAAAGTGGTGTCTGCAACAAAGAAAGATGTTTCCCAAGTAATTATGTGGAATGTTGACATGGAATATTTCCTAATTACCTGGTGTGTCAAGAAATAAGTCCAAGTCATCTTGTGGACTACCAGTAACATAAGATTATTTAGGAAGTTTCATCATGAATGGCTATTAACTCACTGTGTTAGTGAATTGGGAAAATGCTAATGTATTTTTACCTCTTTTTTATGCTATTTTATAACCTAAATATGAGCAAAAAGACTGATAGAGGGAATATAAATTTTATAATTGTAGAAAATTGACTGCTACTTCTCACCTACTCAAAGGACCAGATTAGCTTTTATTCAAACTGTTATTACAACCCATTAGGGAGTCATGCAGCACATAGTGAGGTACACTAAAGGATGCGTTGAAAATTAATATAAACTTGTGTTGCTACAGGGTCATGCTTTTTTTTTTTTATTTTGGATCATGGTAAAAAAATTTGAAAATTGCTGTCAGACTTTTGATAAAATTAGAAATCCAAAATCCTAAAACCACAGGGTAAGACCATATAGAAATCTAAAGGTTATAAAGGACAAATGCACATATGCTTCCTCAGATTCCTGGATTGTGTTCTCAGCTCAAATGATACCCTGATTTCCTCCAACCTACTCAGCTTATCTCTACAGTGCCGTTAGGTGATTTGTTCACATTTATATTCTTCATGATCAAAAGGCGGGAAAAACAATTCTAAGCCTGCCAGCTAAATTCAGATATAGTGTCTATAAATGAGGCTACCTTGGAGAAAAAAGCCTACACACTAGTTCTTAGTTATTAATATTTGAATTCCAAATCGATTTTCAGTCATTAATTTTTTTTTAAAACTAACTTAACAGAGCCATAAAACTTAAGGTAATAAAAGGTAATTGTTTTTAAGTCCGAAATTTGTGTGAAAATTAGCTGTCAATTTCCAAATTGATATAAAAACCTAACTCTTTGATGTCACTACAAAGTGATCTTTTAATTAGAATAAAAAGTCAGCGGTGGATTGCATTATTTGGTGATTTAGTTTATATGTTTTATTTCTAATGAGAACATATCTTATTCCTACTAGATTAATCACTGAGCTCTTTGTTGGAAAGTATTACTTTTATTTTCATTTTAATACCTTAACATTTTCTTTTAATTTCAGTTAGACAAAGATGATATTTTCTTCATATAGTTTTAACAGAGGCATTTTGCTTTTAAAATCTGTGAACTAGTTAATGGACAATATTCTAATAATCTGGCATATTAAATTCCAAAGTTTAATATTTAGCAAAACTTTGCTTCACAAATTCACTTTTTTAGAATGACATGAAATATATACAACTTAAGAGTCTGTATTTAGACAAATGCTTTTTCCTTTCCTCAAAATAAAAGTTTTAAAAAGTGCAGTATAAAAGTTTTAGATATGAAGGCACTGCATAAGCTGTAATCATATGGCTACCTTGCTTAGCAGCAAGAGTCAAATGAAAATATTCTACCTTTAATTTAATGGAGTATAGAGACTTTTTGAAGTACCTAGATGTCATCAAAGAAAAATAACCTTTTGACCCATTTAGTTAATAAATTCCTTTCCATTATTGCTTTTCAAAAACCTGTTATCTGGAAAAGCTATCTAGAATGTGTCAACTACAAATATGCCTGATCCTATTCTTCTCGAGTTGTCAGAGGACATGGGAAAGAGTAGTATAGATGTGAAAATATAGATATTTCCAAAATAGTAACTAATCTGTTATGATAAAGCTAAATATACCTTTCTAAATCCAGTTTTTATATAAATAGTGCCAACAACAGATGATCTATCAAAAGAATTTTTAAAGTTCATAGTACTTTTATAAATCTAATAAACATATTTGAGCTATTATAATCTCATGTTCTTAAACTTAGGGAGTTTATATACTCTTGATATGTCGAAATCACTGTTCAAAAATGAGTTATAGTTCATGTGTTTTGATGTCCTGTTATAAAACCAAAACCATAGCCAGAGGACCTTATAAACAATTAGCCACATTTGTTATTATTTTAGAAACCAAACCAACTACTGTCCAATATTACATGAACTATAATAGCAGCTACAAGATGTTATGGTGGCCTGGAAAAACTGAAACCTAAAGTTCTTGGTAGTTTTTAGTTGATTTCAAATTCCCCTTTTAAGGACTCCTTTTTGTTAACCAGTGGAAATTTGCCTCTTAAATTAAAACCACACTTTGTCTTCACAGGAAGAAACATTTAGTTGAAGTCAACTTTGTTCTTTCAAAGGCCAGTAAAATAGTGGTCCCAAGATTATTGTCCAAGAGGCTAAGACATCTTCACAATCTGGTTTGATGATTCATATTTTCCTTTTTATAAGTGCTTTAATTACATATAAAGGAGAAGAAAATAATATATATGCTTTAATCAGATTAGTTTCAGAACAAATAAAATAACACATTAGAGAAAAAAAATTACTTAAAAATAGTTGTATTTATATTCCACAATTTGCTCAAATACTGGTTTTCTTATAAACTTTCTACAGGATGTTTTTAAACAAATTCTTCACATTGTGTCTTGACTATGTACTTACGGAATTTCAGGGAAATAGTTCTGTTTTTAATAGCTTAATCTGTACTAAAGGGATGGCAGGTGGTCACATGCAGTCCATGTGGGATTCTAACATGACATTTAGTGAGTTTTCTGACGTGGACCATCCCTTTGATGCTGAAGGTAATGCATCTGTTGAAAGAAGTGACTGTAGATTTGGATTACTGCTCTCTGCATCTTCCAGTTTTTCTGTGTTATCTTCCCAGTTAATGTGGAATCTTGTGACCCTGGGATTAGATGCCAAAATATTCCTTTGAAGCTAGACACAGAGGAAGGAAATATATAAATGGTAAACACTAGGAAAGTTAGATCACCATAGCAAGTAGAGGCATTCACATACAAAGGTATAAGTCAAATAAAGCCCTTCAGGCCTAACTAATAAACGAAGACTGAGGCCACGGCAAAGAACTTATTTTCCTAGTAGAAACAAAAAAAGGAGAATCTGAGGGAATTCATATAGATCTTTCACTACCAATAAGCCATCTAACTCTTCTATACTTTATTTCCTAAAAGGGAGGGAAAAAGTCTTTTGTAGGTGAATGCTTCAGAGGATGCTTTATTGAAACAATATCTCTTTAGATTGATGTTTTCAAGGAAAATGAATAAGTTCCCCAAATATTATATTATTATGAATACATAGTAACTTCATTATAGTGGCTTTTTACCTTTTAAATATTATGGCTTATTCTTAGAAACAATGTAGTAGGTTCTTTGTTTTCTTCAATACAAGTAATAGATCAATGGAAGGCCCCACAAATAGGATAAAAAGCATTCCAGCCTTATTATCAGAAAGGAGAACTTTCTATTCCACAGTCATGAAATTTTTCTTGAAAGGTCTGACAGATAGTGCCATTTTAACTTTGCTTACTTTGCATCCTCACAAAATCACCAGTTATTAAACTGCTAATGGTTCCTAATGGAAACTTATAAGATACTAAATATCTTTGAAACTACTAAATCATATTTTAACTTCATGGAACTTAAATATTTCTGATTATGGAAAACAGCTTAAGACCTAAGCCACCCATAGTGGCACTTGCTTGTCATCTCAGTTCTCAGAGGCTGAAGCAGGAGGATCCAAGTTAGAAGTCAGCCTGGGCAATTTACAGAGACCCTGTCTCAAACTGAAAAAGAGAAAAAGGGCTGGGATATAGCTCAGTGGTAGAATGCCCCTGGGTTTAATCTCTAGTACAGAAGGAAAAAAAACAAAATTAAGACCTATAGTCTAACTTCTAAGAATAGCAGCTAAAACAAAGCATTTAGGTGGCATAAGATAACAATATTCATATACAATGCAAACAGAAAATCTCTTCCTATAATTTTGGGAAAATTTATAGATAAAAATAGTGATTAATCAATAATATCACCGATATGAACTTGCTTGTCCTAAAAGTTAAAATCAGGTAAATCTTGACGCATTGAAAAATGCAACAGAGCCATAAACAAAGGCCTGGTTCTACAAGAGGCACTTTCATTTTTGTAAACCATCAGAGACTGTCAAGGTATCTGCCCAACATTAATACTAGTAATTCACTGGATGTAGGGTTTGAGGTGATCCATGATAATGGAACAATAATCACTTTGCCCAGATGGCACAAGGACTTCAAATTTATTTTGTATCAAAGCCACTTTCATAGTGTACTGTGAAATAGCAACTTCCTAAAAAAACTATAAGTAATTTAAAAGTAATGATAGGAATCTTACCTTAGAAAAGTCTGGTTTTACTGGTGGATTTTCCCTTAATTCTGTCTCAGTGTATTCATTATTTACATAATAGCCAACTCTAATAAATTCTTGACCTCGATAGGTACAAGTAATTAGCACAACTGTTACACCTACGGCATCTGCATCTGGAATGAGTCCTGGATTAGGTGCATCAGCCTAAAATAATTTAAAAAGAAAAGAAACACAAAAAAGCTGTTAATGGCATGAAAGGCTAGAGTTTTCATTATCTTAACACTCAATTGAAGGTGCATCTGAAACTTAGAAATCACATTAGGAAGGCAAGTGTTCATTTTTGAGATAGGCTTCTAGTTTAAAAATATTGCTCATATTTATCCCTGCTATAATTAGGTACCCTTAAGCAATCAAATCAATAGTCTTATGGATTTTAACTTTGTCCAGTTATAATTTACAGACCTAATTAATAAATATTATCTTTATACAGCCTATTGGCAAGAAATGTTTATTATACCAGGACACTTATATTCTCATGCCCACTTAACAGATATTCTAATTGTAAATTAGTATAAAATGAAGATGAAATGCATACAGCAGTTTTAAAAAAAAAATGTTAATAATCCACTGTTGTAAATAGTCACTTTGCTAAAAAAAAAAAAAAAACATGCTGTTTAAACCACCTATATTGGTGGAAATTCAATGAGGGTGAAGATTGTTTTAGGTAGATGATATCAAAGACCTTGTTTTAATGCAGAAGGTGAAACAAGAAGAGAAGGGGCTACAAACACAAGAAAAGGCTAGGGCCGTATCTATAGCAGAGTACAGGAAATAAAGACATGGACTGGATGGAAGGAGGCACAGACAGAGAAGACATGGGCGGTGATAATACCTGAGTTCAACCTGAAGCAGCCAGCAAATTCCAACAAATTAGCTTACTGTTGTCAGGACACTAAGGAGCATCCTGGGCCTAGGTAAAATTTCAGCCAATGCTTATCTCTCTCATCCAGTCATTCTCAACATCTCTCATTGCTGAAGGCTGGCTTCATGTCTTCATTTCTTATCTGGAATATTGCAAAAACCTTCTAACTTGTCTCTTCACCTCTAGCCTATCATTTGTACTGCTGCCAGCATTAGGATTCAAACACAGATCTGTTTCTGTCCTTTAGCCTGGTTTGAAAACCATAGATTATTCCCATTTTGTAGGGATCAAAATCTTGGTTATCTTCATTTTTAAGATCCTTCATAATTTTTCTCCAATAACTCCATTCATACCTCCTTTAATTCTATTCTTGTTCTAGATATGAATTACTAAACAAGTTCTTTAAGATGTGCTGATAATCTTTCCCACCTCTGTGCCTTGAACATAGTGTTCCCTTGGCCTGAAATGTACTTCCCTCACATCCTGAAAAAATTTGTATCCTTATAAGCCCTAACTAAGAAGGTAGAGTTAGCAGCTTTTTAAAATGTACTTGTATGCTCAACAATCAAATTATGTTTACTCTTCAGTCTTCCCTAATTTGTCCAGGGCAGGAGTTCCATCTAGTTCATCTTTATAATCTTATGTTTGGTACAGCTTTAAGCATTTAGTGTTTTGAAATTTATTCATTATTCAGATCCTGTCTTGAAGCTGTTTTTGATCTCCTTGGAGAGACACCATGATGAGGACAGAGAGCTTATCTCAAAGATGACTGTCATAGAGATCTTACACACCTCTTCCCCAGAGGGGTTAGGTTACTTTTAAAGTACCCATAGGGTTTCTCATGTTGCAGTAGTTGGAGATGGGAAATAGTTCAGTAGCACTATGGGAACTCTCCTCCATATTGCTTCTCATCACGCAACAAATAGGTTCTCGGCATGTTTGTTTAAAAATCAGTTTGCTAAACTACTCAGGTTAGCAAATTCAATTAGAGAAAGTAGCAAGTTTTTCAGATCATTCAGGATAAGAAAGTGATGGACAGATCTTTGCCTTCAACCAGCAATATGAGGCAGATGTCTGGCTGTCTTACTGCTAGTCTTTGACAACTCAAACAGGCAAGTTGAATAATTCTGAAGCAGAATCATAGCAGAACAGGAGAGTATTATGGCATGCTTTACTTAAAACATCAAAAACTGTACCTTAGCCACTTTCTATTGATATTGTTAATTTTGTAAACATGGGAGACACATAGGTAAACGTATGATCCAAATGACATGTGTTTTCTCTGTTCTTTTTGGCAATATGTACACTGATATCAAGGTAAAGTTACTTATCACTAGAAGGAAATACTATTGATTTTTTTTCCCTTATAACACTTAACCAAGAGCTTAGGAGAGTGTTGTTCCAAACAATATTAAAAAAAAAAAAAAAAAAAAAAAAAAAAAAAGATTCTCAATAGATTATTTCAAAACCAAGGCATTTATCTAAGTATTTATAGTAGCACTATATGTCAATCCAAGTTTCTTTTACTACACCATGAATTACTATCAGTAAAGTAAGGGTTCCCCAAGCTTGTCGCCAAATCAGTTCCTGCCTCTTTATATAACAATTTCAAGAAACTAAGAGAATAAAAATTTAGTTCTAATTATAGATGTAATTAGATTGTCAGTGATGATACTGTTTTATTCTTTATAACATTCTCATGAAGGTAGGATCCTACCTACAGTGGAGTCTCTAAGGGAGATGAGCTTGTCTAAATTCACACACAGCGGTGTGGGGTTAGACCAAGTTCGGTAATGGCAGTGCTTCCTTCTGCAGAACTGGGCGTTCTGTGTTACCCACTTTTCACAAGATTATACACTGGTACAACTCATTTAACCCTTTTAATGTGTTTTAGAGCTTTTCTTCACCATTTGCTTTGATACATTAAATTATTTATGCATTCCTAATATAAAGCTCCTAAGGCTAAGAGAACAAGTCTCTGAATTCTATATTTAGGAAAGGCATCCCTAGAGCTGGACTGTGTTTGAGTGATTCTTTTGCCTGTTTATTTGTGGCCCTGGGGATTGAACCTAGAGTCTCACACATGTCAGGTGAGTGCTCCATTATTAAGCCACATCTTCATCCCTCTTTGCTGATTTCAGACAGGGCCAATTTAACTGAATACGGTTTGTCACTATGAAGTGAGAAAACAGGAATATCTGTGACAGGAAGAGTTAGACTTTTCTTTCTTTCTTTCTTTCTTAATATTTTTTAGTTTTGGGTGGACACAATATCTTTATTTTACATGTATGTGGTGCTGAGGATCAAACCCAGTGCCTCGTGCATGCTAGGCGAGCACTCTACCACTGAACCACAACCCCAGCCCCAGACTTTTCTTTCTTGATGAAGACTTTTCAGTGAGACTTTGTTGGTAGAAATACTTATAACAAAAACTAATAAGTTTATTAAAAAAAAAAAAAAAACACCTATGGCTAATTACTCTTTGGAATATTATTACTATCTCCCTCCAAGAAGCGTGGAGAATTTAGAAATGACTCAATAGTTTTATATAGCAACTTAGCATGAATTAAAAGAAATCACACTTTTGCATACAGAAGACAATGTTTGAAGCCTTGGCACAGACCAAATACTGTCAGTGGTATCTGAGGACATAATTTATATTAGTAGATTTCCTCTTCACAAATGACTAGTGGACTTACAACAGTAGTCCTTGATAAGGTATGTAGATTAGATGCCTTAGTAAACCACTGGACTTTAATTCCAGTGACTCAGCTGGGGATAAACTCATTTATAGAGTGCTTGCCCAGCATGCAGAAATTCCTGGATTTGATCCCCTCAAAATTCAATGCCTCAATATCACACATCTCCATCTATAGTTAATGTAGCTTAGTTACTGACTACTCTGAAATAAAGTTTTTGTTTTTGTTATATTACCATCACTCTTAGTGGCTGAAACCATAAACTGAAAATGTTTATTACTAAATGGTCTAGTTTCCCTTACTATTGATTCATATTATTGCCGGGTTATTCAGTTAACTGTACCAGTTAGCAAAAAGTGTTTTGAATCCATGTTCTGGACAGCCATCTTAAAAGTCTGATCTCCTAGAAGAGCCCAAGATTAATCACCATGTGTGCCATCATATAGTATAAGATTTACTGCATGCTGTGTACTTCCCTGAAGCAAAATATTATTAACATCACTTCAGTACATAAAAACCAAGAAGTGCAGTCCCTTTATAACAGAGACTGCCTGAAAGACAGCAGATTAAAAGTAGTTGAAGCAGTGATTTAACACAAAAGTCAAAGGATAAGAACCATGAGACAGTCAATTTAGAAACATCTGGTATACAAGTTTACTAAGATGAATCTTACCTGAAATACAAACATATGCCTTCCTGCAGGAACAGGACCCACTAAAACAGAGTCTAAAACTTGATCATATTCTTCACTTTCTGCAGAGCCCACATAGATAATTTTCCATTCCAAGTCTAGAGTTAAAAACCAAAACATTTTTTCATATCAGTAATTACATTCCAGATGACATCAAAAGACCCTTTTAATGTCTACTTAGCCATACATTGGCTGCAAAATGATTTCGAATAGCAGAAAATCCAGAAAGGCAATGAACCACTTCTTATAAAATTCTTACCAGAGTTCATTCTTCATACCACTTTCTCAAAATATCTTTTCTGAAACACTGGTCCCTGAACAGTGCTCTTCACAAAAAAGACTACATGACCAGAAAAGTGGGAAATGCTATACACCTTGTCTTAAAAGATTATTATAAAGCATGCCAACATTGTGTTCTGAGACATCCCTTAATAAAAAATACCAGGAACCTTAGTCCAGCACTTCCCATGTTTATTTGGCTAAGGAATTCCTTAGCCCTTTTTTGCATGTCATCTTTTAACAACCTCCTCAACATACTTTGGAAGGCCTGTCTTGTGAGATTCAAATCAGCACAGAGCTCTCAAGTAGAAAAATCATTATTAGCATAACTCCCTTTTGACTCAGAAGTAAGGACTTTATTAGCTCATCAACTGAAACAAAGTAGCTGTTTTATCATCACTTCTCATGGCTGAAACTATAAACTGAAGATGCACATTACTGGTTTAGTTGGGACTGATGCCTATTACTAACTATACTAACTGTGGTTAAAGGACCACAGGGTTTTCTTTCCCTCAGGTCATATATTCTTTAAACCGGGAAGAGGAAACCCAGAACCTTCCACCTGTTTGCACAACAGAGTATATATAGGAGCAATGGGCACAAGGAGTATAAAACAAACTCAGGTGCACTCTAAGACTTTGATATGTAATTCAATAGCAAACTTAATTGAACACCTTTTACAATGTACTCTGGAGAACGCAGGGATAAGTAAAACTGCTACTCTTTGAAGGAGCCTCCTCTTTAGTAGGGGAAGGAAGACAATTCTATAAATACAAATCATCTTTAAGAGACTTCCTTATCCTCTTAGGGTGTTTAATATGTGTGGCCTGCTCTTGGATTCATGAGTGAATCCTGCATGGTAGATTCAATGAGACCACATAAACACCCCCAAAGACATGAGTTTCTGGATCACTTACAAGAGAATTTAGTTAGTGCCATTTTTGTGTAACTGTATAGATATTTTTATATCTTAATAAAAGAAATGATAGGTACATTTTTATGTTATTATAAACTGCAATTTATTGAATTGAAAGCTGCTTCAGGTTTATACATGTTCTTAAAAATCAGTGACTGTTGAGGGCCTATTATGTCATGGCTCTATCCTAGATTTTGACCACTCACATTGCCCACTTTTAGTACGTTTCCGCATTTGGGTTCTCACAGGAACACCTACTTGTTGATAGAGATGAAGAAGCAGGGAATGTGAGCATCCAGTCAGGGAGAAAACATGCTTGGCATGGTCAGAAAAAAAGTGAGGCTGGACTTGAACAGAATGAACAAGGGGGTCAGTAACCAACCATAAGACAAGGGTTTGAAGGCCAACTTAAAGATTTTGACTTTTTACATTGAATGACATGGGAAGCCACCAAAGGTTTTCTTTATTTCTGTGGTGCCAGGGATCAAATCCAGGTCCTTGTGAATGGCAGGCAAGCAGTCTACCACTGAACCACACCTTCAGCCCCATTGAAGGGTTTTGAGCAGAGAAGTGACAGGGATCCATTTTCATTTTAAAACATCATTTAAATTGCTGTGTTCAGTATAGACTATAAGGGGGCAAGACAACAGGAGGCTATTTCAAAAAATTATGATGAGGGGTTGGAGTTGTGGCTCAGTGGTAGAGGACTTGCCTGGCATGTGTGAGGCCCTGGATTTTATCCCCAACACTGCATACAAATAAGTAAAATTAAAAAGATCCATTTACAACTAAAAAAAGTATTAAAAATTATGATGGAGGCAAAATATTATGGTATCATGGACTATGTGTGGCCATGGTGGATGTGAAACAGTTATATCCTGGATAAATTCTGATGACAGAAGCAGGAAGAGACACTTTTTTTGCAGGGGTTGAGGTGGGAGGAGAGGAAAATTATCCTGTTAGTTGTAGACATGTTTGAGATGTTTACTACATATTTAAGTGGAGATAACTAAATAGGTCTGATAAAATTTGGAAATTGGCAGTAGTATGTAAAGCCATTATAATTGATGGGATAAAGAAGAATCAATAAAGTAGGTTAGGAAACTAGTGGCTAATTAGGTAGGTGACCGAAAAGCCAAGAAGCTTTTGAAAGAGATGTGAAAGCTACTAAGCTAGCCAAGAGAGGATAAGACTGAGAATTGTCATAGAGGTTTTCATAAGGTTGTTAATTTCATATGTATTTGTACCACTAGGATCTTGGACTCAATGGTATAAGCTGGCATGTTGTCTGACATAGGGAATGTACCCATAATTTATAAACCTGCTTGTACTGGTTCTGCCACTTAACACTGTTGGTAAAACCTCAACAGCTTTATTATATAGATGTAATTTTGCAAATACATGTATATATTTTTAGGTATTTTATGTGGGACTCTAACCTACTCATCTTCACAACATATTAAAGAATCAAATCCAAGATGTGCTAGAGCAATTCCAAAGTCTGGACTCTCCAAAACATAACTGGGAAGATAAATTTTTACCTCTCTAGCTCTTGAATTAATAGTGAAATAAGGCAGTGTAATTGGTGGTGGTGTGGGGAGGTGAAAGTAAGAAGGGATGAAGGGATAATCTAGCCTTAGCTAGTAAAAGCCAACCAAATCAAGGAATGTCTACACATTGATTTTATGCTATGGGATCTTTGTGGAACCTACTGCATTTTAAATGGCCAGCAATTTTTATAAATAAGTGTTACTTGTTTTATTATTTTTAACCTAGATTTAATTATCCAGCCCTCCGTATTTCAAAGAGGAAAGGATAAGGTCATCTACTTTAAGTAGGTTACCAGTTGAAAGAGCTTATTCATTTATATAAAAAGTTAAATTTCATTCAGTTGTAGAAATCCCAGGCGGAAAGTATCTGTTTGTGGTGGTGGGAGTGACCCAAGGAAGTCAACAAAGGGGATTTAAAATTAATTAAACTATTGGAAAGACCTATGGTTTAGGGTAAAGATGCAGCACTTAGCATTAGAATAAGCTTGAAAATTCAGAGTATAAATCACAATGTTCAATTCTGATACACTGTAAATATTCAACTATCAGTAGCTGTAATTATTGATATACAAACTTAAAAACTGGTAAAAAGATCAGTCAATTCTTGTGAAGGCTTTGTAACTTCTGCTTAAATATTTTTATTTTTAGTTGTAGATGGACATAATACCTTTATTTATTTATTTTTATGTGGTGCTGAGGATCAAAACCAGTGTCTCACACATGCCAGGCAAGTGCTCTACCACTGAGCTACAACCCCAGTCCAACTTCTGCTTAAATCTTGACCTTTCATTTTGTAGAACTATTTTACTCCCTGACATAGGCCTTATGTTAGAAACAATCCAATTATCTGAAGAACAAACACTATATAAGGCTTTTTCTGAAGCAAACCAATAGTGTAGTTTTTAAAGGGGACTTTGACCAGTTACAGTATGAAAAATGGTGGCTTAATTATAGCTTGGGGATCAAGAAAGAGTAATTTATAAATTCTCTTCAGAATATTCTGAAGTTTAATTTCAGGAATAGATTATTAAAAACTAATTACAATATAAAAGTATGGAACCTAAAAGGAACCTTTGCTCAGTAAACTCAACTTCCTTAATCCACACAGCCTCTAGGTGGAGTACACAAGCATGGCACCTTTTTGAAAGATTCCTTTGCAGCTCCTCAATGACTCAGCTTAAAATATTTTAAAAAGTACTAAATAAATGCCCAGTGATGGTACCCCCATGTGAAGTGTTACCAGTGGAAGTAGGTGTATTCTTGAAATCTGTGATGTTATTGAGCTGAGTTCTGAAGGATCCACGTTAAAAATGGAACAGTTTGGCTTCTATAAATGGCAGGTTTCAAACTAGCCATGTAAAGACCCTGTAACAACATCCTAAAATGGAAGGCATCTTTGAGAAAAACTGGTAACTTGAAGGTCTTCTAATGCCCAAAACACCTAGTATAAATTGGGATGGATTGATCAATATTTTTCTTATATTTACCCATTTGTGTATGCAATTGATTGGAAGAAAAATGACTGACTCTTAGGTATGAAAAATGGGCTGGCAGTTGAAATGCTTTTAGTAGTACCATGTAAATGTATGTAACCGAATGGTTTCAAAATAGTAAGAAAAATAATCTTTTATTATCCATGACCTCTTTATAGATTACTACATTTTAATAAATGAGCAATCCTTCAGAATATGCTCCATATGAAATACATGCATTTATGCTTGATGTATATATTAAAACAAGTCACATATTAACGTGTTAATTGTGGTTAGCTAAAGGAGGGTAGGTACTGAGGACTGCTACTTTGTACAACTTTTTAAAAAGTTTATTGCAATGAGTGCACATTGCTTTTAAAATTAACATCTTAAAATACATTTTAGAGATTAAGAACTGATTTTTAAAATGAAAAAATGCTTTACAGTGCCATGATTAGCCTAATAATTTTAAATGCATTTTTTCAAATATACATGTAAGCTCAAAGATGGTCCCCTATTTTAACTGTGAAATTAATACTTAAGTCAAACTTTTTTCCACTCAGATTTTGAAAATAAAGCACTGAATTGTATTAATAAAATCTAAAAAAAGCACAGATTAAAGATTATCAAGTTTTAGCTTTCTAAATACTGTATGTACTACTGCAAGTATTTAAAAGATTCTTTTTAAGATCTTAAAAACGTAAAAATACTAAAGACTGTTGCGTTGCCATCAGGACTTTACCTTTTATTTCCTAGCCCACGTTTGTGTTTTATGTTCAGGGTGTATTCTGTATCTGTCTGGATGTGGTTATTTTAATTAGATTTCAACACGTTCTCGAAGACGGTCTTCTTTCGGACTATTTAGAAGCCAGAGATTAAGTCCTGGGAATTTTTTAAAGTATCTTATTTCTGCTCTTGGATTAAATGTAACTTCCTATCTTAGCAATATGTTTCTTCCTGAGAGAGAGGAGAGAAGATTTCCGTCACTAAGGAAAAGGAGTCCACGTTGGTCGGGGAGCCTGCGCGCCAGCATCCTGGGCGCCACGAGCATCCCCGGCGCTGGCCGGGAGGACCGGCCGGGGAGGACGGGCGGCCCTCGGGGAGCCAGCGGCGCGGAGGGGCCGAGCCTGCTCCCGCCTTCCCCGCTGGTTGGCCGAGGAAACCAGAAATCAGCGCGAGGACAGCCTCGCTCTCTTCCCCGGAGCGGCCGGGCATGGCCGGCCAGGAGAGTACGGCAACTCTGCCGTAAGCTCTAAAAATGGATTTGCCTTCGGCTCAGGGGCAAGAAGGTGGGCAGGCGGGGCGCCGTGCTCGTCACCCGCAGCGGGGCAGAGGAGGCGTCGTGACGCTGGGGTCGCCAGCCCAATTCTCTACTGGGGTAAGATGGCTCCGCTGCTAACTCGCCGGGGCGACCATATACACGCCTCTCCCAGCCCAGTCTGGCCGCGGGGGTCGCGGAGGCAGCTCCCGGCGCGGGGCCAGCCCGGCACTAGTCCCGGCCGGCGCCGCGGGCGCGAGTGCGGGACCCGCGAACCGCCCTCCCGCCCGCCAGACAAAGCTGACAACATGGCTACCTCCGCTCGAACAAGTTCCTCGCAAGTTGAGCCACGGCAGGCGCCCGGGCTGCGGCTGGACCTGCGCGCGCCTCGGCGGCCGTCGTCCATCAACTTCAAGTTTCCCTCCGCAGAGGCGAGCCGCAACCCGCCCGGCGCCACGGCCGGCCGCCCGCGCGAGGCCGGGCCCGGGAAACTTTCAACGTCTGCAGCCGCAACTGACAGCCTGGGCGGGCGGCGGCGCCGCGACTCACCTTCAGACAGGTCCTCGATGCACTCGAAGGTGATCTCGAACTGGAACGGGTTGTAGAAAGGAGAAGGGTTATCCAGCACCACTACATTGTTCACCTGAACCTTTGCCATATTTTGAAAAAAACACAAACAATGGGGACGGGGGCTTGTTGCGGCACAATAAAGTCCAGCGCGCGGCCGCTCGGAAGAGCGCAGACCCCCGCCCCGGCACCGGCCCGACGTCGTGCAGCGGCGACTTGAGAAACTTTTTTTTCCTCTTTTTATTTACACGGGAGCACTCCACAGTGTTTTGCAGCTTTCCTATTTCACTAAACTACAGCCCATTCTGCTCTGATAACTAGCAGCGTTGCCCGCGATTGGCTGCACCCGAGCTCTGACCCTCCTCCTCCAGCGAGGGCCTCGGCGGCAAACAAGATAGGCTCCCGCTCCCGGAATGGACTCGGAAACTTTAACTGCGGCTCCACCTGCTGGTGTGGATTAGGACAAAGGCGGAGAACAAAGTGAGTGGAATACGGGCTGGGAGGCCCGCGCGGAGGCCGCCGGCGGCGGCAGCTGGGGGAGGGGCGGCCCAGGCCCCGCCCCCGGCCCGGCGACTCCTGCGCCTCACGTCGGGCGTGGCCGCGGCAGGGATGGGAGGGGGCGTGGCCGATGTGGGGGCGTGGCTGCGGCGCGGACGGGGCGGGAGGGCACGATCCCGCCCCTCGTGTGCTCCGGGAGGGTTTTGGGGGTTTTTTTTCTTTTTCTTTTTTTACTTTTAACACACTTTTTACATCAGTGCAACGGATCTGTCGGCTCTGCTGAATTTAACAGATCAGATTCAGTTGTCCACACTTGGTTAGGCTCAGCTGTCTTGTATCATGTAATTGGAGTAGAGAGAAGGGTTGGTTGCAGTGGAAATAAATTCTATTTTATAGACCAATGTCAGCTCTGAAGGAGCAAAGCCATTTTGGAAATCGAGTTCTTGGCTAGTGTCTACGTTTAGGCACGACAGCGCCGTTAAATACATACAAAATGAAGGGCGAGGAGATGATTTTCCACACACACTTGGCTTAGAAAATCCAAGTAGGTAATCCTTGGCTGCACCTGGGTTTTCTAACTCCCATTCCAGATCTTCTAGAATGAGAAAAACAAAACAAAAACAGACATGATGAGTTACACTCCAGGTTTTTGCCATTTGGGGAGCATAAAAGAAGAAAATGGAAGTGTCCAAGACCCAAAACCACGACAAATGTAGGCAAGGGAAATGGAGAGAACACAAAGGTATATTAAAACATTTGATTTTTAAAAAATTTACAACCTAAGCCATTACTAAATAAAAATGTCAGTAAAACAAATTTTGAGGCCCCTTTACTTTCCTAAGCCAGTTAAAATCTGAACTAGGAAACATCGATTCATTTATGCTGCTTGACTACCATTATGAAAAACAGTTTTTAGCATGTGTGTGTCAACTGTTATTATTTACTAATCAAGAGTGACAAAGGTTTGTTTTATGATGGTTTTATTCACAAACTATCATTTTTTCCTTAAACGTTGTAAATGAAACCACTAAACTTGACTAAAATTCAAAGTGAAATTATTTCCTAAGTATCTGAAGAGTGTTTTCTTTGTATAGTGCCCCAAATTTTAATTAGTCATTCTTTGGTCATTGTTCATACTTAATTAGATTTTTTTTTTTTTTTTTTTTTTTTGGTACCCAGGATTGAACCCAGAGCCACATCCTAGCCCTATTTTTATAATTTATTTAGAGACAGGGTCTTGCTCAGTTGCTTATGGCCTTGCTAAGTTGCTGAGGCTGGCTTTGAACTCTTGATCCTCCTGCCTCAGCCTCCCCAGCTGCTGGGATTACAGGCATTCTTTTGATGAGATGTCTTCATCTGATGATCTTTTAAAGTTAATGTGGGACAGCTAATATCAGGTGTCCCAACGTTAAAGAAAGTTAATTAGACTGGGAGGGGGATGCCATTTTGTTGTCAATGGATTGGATAGTCTAATAGGACCTACATAAGTTTTCTTCAAGTCTAGTTTTTTGTGCACATTTTAGTAAAAAAGTCATACTTGGTGATAGAAACAGATTACTGTGGCTGATAAACAACATACTCTTCACTCTTATTAGTTCTGGTCTTTATACCTGTAAAGATAAAGTAGAAATTGCTGTATAATATAAGATACGCTGGATAGGGAAGGTAAAATGACCATTCAAAGATTGAAACATGAGTCCTGTGACAATGTGCATGCAATTGTCTGATTATTGCAGATGCTAATTCACTTGTATTATAAAAATGAGGTTATATGCTTGTTAAAATGAAATGCAGCCAGCCTGGTGGAGCAGTCTTGCAATTACAGTGACTCTGGAGGCAGAGGCAGAAGTATTGCAAGTTTGAGGCCAGCCTCAGCAATTTTAGTCAAACCTTCAGCAACTTAGCAAGATCCTGTCTCAAAATAAAAAGGACTAAGGATGTAGCTCAGTGGTAAAGCACCCCTGAGTACAATCCCTAGCACCCCCTAGAAAAGAAACAAATGCATTTTGCAGTTTGACCTAAGGTGTCTTCTAATGAAGCCAGGCTTACCAAAAAAAAAAAAAGTTTTGATGGATGTGCTGTATCAGAAACTGAGAAGATCTACCTGGATACAACTAGTTTGGCTTATTTTACACTTTTTTTAAACATGTCATGTACAACAGTATTTAAGGAAAAAACATCTTCATAATGATTTTTTTAAGTTGTCAATGGACATTTATTTTATTTATTTATATGCGGTGCTGAGGATCAAACCCATTGCCTTACACATACTGGGGAAGTGCTCTACCATTGAGCCACAAACCTCAGCCCCTTAATAATAATTTACTGGAATATGCAAGAATGAATTATAGGCCTCTCACACTGCCTCTCTTAAATGTTATTAGTGCTCATTGAAAATATTAAAGGGTCTTTGAGCACTTTTTTCAATAGTTTCCTCACCATGTACAAGACCAAAATAATTCATCAGATGGATATTTTGAAATTACAGTATGCTTTAAGGGAAAAAAAAGTAAAAAGCATATCTCTCTGGTTTCAGAGGAACTGTTACTTAACAACTTTTTGATGACTCCCAAACAACAAGCCATATTGCAACTGATGGATCACTATGTATGTTTTCATTCATTAAGTACCCAAAGGGTTACAGAAGAGGTTTGGACAGCTATGTGAAATGTAAGCCCCAAATTTCTAGGGGAAGAATGGCTGAGAGGTCGTTTGGCTTTTAAGATGAACAAAACCTAAATTAGTGCCTAGGGCAGAAATAAATGAACCTAGTTAGCTGTTGTTTTAGGCTGAATTATGCCTCCCCCAAATTCGTATGTTGAAACATTACCATCTAGTGCCTTAGAATGTGACTATATTTGGAGATAGGGCCTTTAACTATGTGATTAAATTAAGTGAGGTTATTAGTGTGTGCCCTAGTCTAGTCTGGTGTCCTCATAAAATAAGAAGATTTTGACTTATAAATAAACACTAGGGGCATACATACACACAAAAAAGAACATGTAAGGACACAGCAAGAAGAGAGCCATTTATTCAACCTCAGAAGAAATGAACCTAACCTAACATCTTCATCTTGAACTCTAGTCTCTAAGATGGTGAGAAAATAAATTTCTATTGTTTTATGCTTCCAGTCTCTAGTCTTTTGTCATGGCAGCCCTAACAAACTAATACGGCTATGATACATTTTTCCCACTAAGAATTAAGCTTATTTGAAAGTCTAAACTTATTTAATCCTAGTATTGATGAGTTTTAAAGTGAGTTTTGTGGTATGAAATGAGGTGGTCATTTAGCTGTGCCAGTGGGGGTGTGGTGTAGTGGGTGTAGCCATTCTTCAGAGAAGTATCTATTATCGAGCATACAGCTTGAATTTTGAAGAAACAAGATGTAACTTGTCTCTGTGGGTCCAAGTCTCCTCTATAGAGGGCTTCTAAGAATCTGAAATGTGAAGTCAAAGTGAGGTCACACACAAGATGAAAGAGTAAAGTAAAATACCATAGAACTAAATAAAATTAATTTAAAATGTGTTGTATTAAAATTATTATAACTAGGAATTAAGTTGAGTCTCAATTTCTGACTGTTGCAAAAGTTATCATAGGAATGAAAGTACTAATGTCTTAGTTTTGTTCACATCACCTGGTTTTTCATCTGGGATAATTAATGTTATCACTTCGTTGAGTTGTCTTTGAAGAGTCATTTGTATTATTGTCCCCATCATTAAAAAAAAAAAAAAAAGTAAGACTTGTTTTTTGGTGTTCTTTTGGGTTTTGTTGTTGTGATAGTTTGTTTCTTGTGATGCTGAGGATAGAACCCAGGGTCTTGCACATTGCCAGGCAAGTGCTCTACCAAAGTAGTTTTTAAATGAACTTTAGTTTAAAAGGCTGTCTTTTATTGACTAGTGATGAAATGTCAAAATTTAATGATAGTTTTAAGTTTTTCTTTAAAAATGTAGAATGTAGAAATTTGCTGTAGTTTATGGATATTGCTAAATGGGATAAATTCCAGAGTAATGATTGGGTAATAATTCATTGCATATATACAGAGAGTATTATGTGAGATTTCTGTGCTGGACTCAGTGAAATGTTCAAAGATAAGACTTACAAAGACATTATAATCTAGTAAGAAAGGTAATTTATGTAATTAAATAATTGTGATACAAAATAGAAAGTATTACTTGTAACTTCACTGATGGATATTAAAATGGGCAAAAGAAAAAGGTGTGTTTTCTTTTACTATTTTTAAAGGACTTTTAAGTAGCCTATGTTTTTGAGCTGTCCAGTACCCTGATATGGTGGAGGATGAGGTGTTATCATCCCATTTAACAATCGAGAATGCAGGTATATGTAGGCAGTGAGTGAGCAGAGGACTCAGCCCAGGCAAAGCTGGGGGAGTCTCCCCAAGGAGGTACTACAGAGATCCAGCCTTCTGCTGCAAAAGAGGAGGACGGAACTACACATCCTGAAATGTAGCCTTGTACATGTTATAAGGTTTCCATGTCCATTGCATAATATGTTCTTTCCCTATTCTCTGCTCTACTTCATTAATCAAAGTCATCACTTATATTCATTGCTTCCCATCATGAGATTACAAGTTTGTGAAAGTATAGATATATTTAATTCCTTATGATTTACATATTTATAACTTTGATAGCTATAAATTATATTATTCAGCTTCCTGTTTTATTTTTTGTACTGGGGATCAAACCAAGGATCCTGCACATGCTAGGCAAGTACCATACCTCTGAACAATTAAGAAAGTAGGTTTCTGAGCACCAGCATCCTTACTTGTTAAATGGGATGATATCACCTCATCCTCTAACCATATCAGGATACTGGTCAGCTCAAAAACACAGGCTACTTAAAAGTCCTTTAGAAATAGTAAAAAGAAACCGTCTTTTTTTTTTTTTTTTTTTTGCCCATTTTAACATTCCAGCCCTTTTTGTTTTGTTTTGAGGCAGTGTCTCCGTAAGTTGCCCAGGTTGGCCTCAAACTTGTGATTCTTCTGCTTCAGACACCTAAGGTGCTGGGATTATAGGTGTGTGTGCCACTGTGTGTCTGGCTTCATTCAGCTTTCTGAAGCACCATAATTATGTTTATTGTTGACAGTTTGTTGGTCTTAATATAATATTGGTTTTGGCCAAAAGAATATGAATAGAAATGCCTAACACAATTGTTTTTTGTTTCTATGTCTATTTTTTTTTACTATGTCTTCTTCATTCTCTTTTAAATCAAGCTCCTTTTACATTCTTGAACTTAGTCTCCCTTAGTCTCTCTTCCTTCGTGTTTTATGTTTCATCCTTTTCTGTCTCTAACCTTTGCCTCTCCCATTCATTAGAGGATCTCCTCTTACCTGATACAGGGGAAAAGTGTGATCAATAAAGGACTCAAATCTTTAAGACATCTCTAGGCTAGACCACTGCTTGTACAGAGCCACTGCTGATCATAGCAGCCTTTTCTAGTCGGTTACTATAGAGACAAATGACATTAGATGGAGTCACGCTTGGCAGAAACTAGGCAAGTAGGCTTTGTGAGATGGGAGGCCTTATATGCACAGTCATTTAGAGTCAAAAACTGGGAAGGTTAAGAAGGGGACAGTTTTCACAAATGAGCTAATACGTAATTAATTGGTAGATGTTTGGTTGCTATAATTTGTGCCTGCAGAGGTATTGATTCTGACATACAATGAATCCACCTCCAAGTATCATCTGGTATGATTACACAGTAATATTTTTTAAATGACAGTTTTATTGAGATATAAACATATCACATAACATATAATTCATTCATTTAAGGTAACTGAGTCAACAGTTTTTAGGATATTCACAATTATGCATCCATCACCACAATTTTAGAATATTTTCATCATCTCAAAAACATACTTTATACCCTTAGCTATCACTCCCAGTGCTCCCTTCCCCCCACAAGTAGATAGCAGCTAAATTACTTTCTGTCTATAGATTTATCTATCCTGGATATTTAATATAAGTAGAAGTAGAATTGTATAATAGGTGTCTTTTGCAACCTCCATCTTTCATTCTTTTTGATGTTTTCATCTGTGTTATAGCACTTACTGATATTTAATTCCTTTTAATTACCCAATAATCTATTATCCCTTGATGGATTGTTTCTACTTTTTGACTTGTATGAATAATGTTGCTGTGAACATTTATGTACAGGTTTTCATTTTTATGAGTATATGCTTAAAAATAGAATTCCTTGGTTACACACACACACACACACACACACACACACACATATAGACTTTTGAGGAGCCATCATTTTACATTCCCACCAGTAATGTGTGAGTCTTCCAGATTCTCCGCATTACCATCAACACTTGTTCCTGTTTGATTACAGCTATGATAGTGTATGAGCAGTATCTTATTGTGGTTTTGATATGCATTTCCTTCATGGCTAGAGATGTTAAACACCTTTCATTTATGTATTGGCCATATGCCTGTCTTCTAAGGAAAAGTATCTAGTCAGATTTTTTGCCCATTATTAATTGAGTCATTTTTTATTCTTTTATTATTGAGTTGTGGTTTTTACATATTCTAAATACAAGTCTCTTGTCAAATACATGGCTTGCAAAAATCTAAACCAATTCTATGGATTATCTTTTAATTTTCTTGGTAGTATCCTTTGTAGAAAAGGGCCTATATTGTATCCATTTTCTCTCTTCTGTTTTTTGTTTGTTTTTGTTTTTTGCTTGTGCTTTTGGTGTAGTTTCTCAAAAACCATTGTCTAATCCAAGGTCATGGAAATTTACACCTGCTTTCTTCTAAGAGTTTTATACTTTTAGCACCTCATAGATAGGTCTTTGATCCAGTTTAAATTAATTTTTGTGTGTAGGTTGAAGTCAGGAATTCAAATTCATATTTTTCTGGGTATCCAATTTACCAACAGCATCTAATGAAAAAAGTATACTTTGACTTGGAACTCTTATCAAAAATGAATTGACCAGCCAGATGCAGTGTCTCATACCTGTAATCCCAGCAGCTCCAGAGGCTGAGGCTGACGGATCATGAGTTCAAAGCCAGCTTCAGCAACTTAGTGAGGCCCTAAGCAATTTAGCAAGACTCTGTCTCAAAGTAAAATCTAAAACTTGCTGGAGATGTGACTCAGTGGTTAAGGGGCCCTGGGTTCAATCTCTGGTAACCCCCGCAAATGAATAGACCTGAAAATGAATGAGTTTATTTCCAGATTTCCAGACAATTCTGTTTTCTGAGTTGTGATTGATCCATATTCTCTCTCGCTTTTTTTTTTTTTTCAACCACTGAGCTACATTCCTAGCCCTTTTTAAATTTTTTATCTTGAGACAGGGTCATGCTAAGTTGCTGAGAGTCTCACAGAATTGTGGAATCTGGCTTTAAACTTGCAATCCTGTTTGTCTCCTGAGTCACTAGTATCACAGGCACACACCACTGCACCCAGGTTGTTGATCCTTAATCATATACTATTGCCACATTTTCTTGATTACTATAGCATTGTAATAAGTTTTGAAATCAGGAAATAAGCCCACTTTTGTTCATTTTTCAAGATTGTTTATTTGGGATCCCTTGAATTTCCATATGAATTTTAAGAATACCTTATTAGTTCTGCATAGAGCCATCTGAGATTTTGATAGGATTTTCATTGAATCTAAAGATTACTTTGAGGAGTATTACTATCTTAATAAAGTATTAAGTTTTTCTATCAGTGAATGTGAAATATCTTTTCAATTATTTGGTCCCCCTTAGTTTTTTCAATAATATTTTGTAGGTTTCAGAGTATAAATTTTGCACTTCTTTTGCTAACTATTCCCAAGTACATTATTCTTCTTTTGATGCTTTTGTAAATTGAAACATTAATCGTATTTTTTTTTCATTTGTATTTGCAACTGAATAGACATATAATTTTTATTGTATCCTTCAGTCTTGATGAACTCAATTATTCTTGTAAATTTTTAGTGGCCTCCTTAGGGTTTTCTATATGCAAGATCATGTCACCTGAAAAAAAAAAGTCTCTAAAATAGAGATATTTTTACTTCTCCCTTTCCCTTTCAAGTGCCTATTATGTATCTTTTTCTTGCCTAATTGCCCTACCTAGAACCTCTAGCCTTCCTTCTGCTTGCTTTGGGTTTAGTTTGCTCTTCTTTTTCCCATTTCCTTAAGGTAAAATTTAGGTTGTGAAATATATTATGGTTCTATATTTTATAGGCCCAACAATGTAATTACCTATGTTATTTTATACAATTTCTTTAAAAATCAGTTTAGGAAAGAAATATGCCTTTAAACTGATTTTGCTAATTGCATAATTACCTTTGCTGATGCTTGTTTTTCTTTCTTATGGATTTAAATTACCATCTGGGGTGATTTTGCTTTGACCCTGAACTTTCTTTTAATTTCTTTTTTCCCACTTTTTTATTGGTACTTTATACAAAATATTGACTGCTTCACAAATTTGCATGTCATCCTTCTGCAGAGGCTGAGCTTATCTTCTCTGTTTCATACCCATTTTAGTATGTGTGCTGCTGAAGCAAGCACATTAAGTAATTTCTTAAAAGTAATTATTTTATGATGGGTGTGCTTGCTGCTAATGCTCCCAGCTTTGTTTATCTGGGAATGTCTATTTTGTCTTCATTTGGGGAAGATAGTTTTGCTGGACAGTTTAATTCTTCTAGCATTTTGAATATGTTGTCCCACTGCCTCTGACCTTCACATGTTCTGATAAGTCAACTCTTAATCTTTTTCTTATTTTTAATTTTAATTAACAATAGTTATACAAACTTATGGTGTATAGTGTGGTATTTTAGTCCAAGTATCCATTGGTCAAGTCAAGGTAATTAGCAGATATGTCACCTTAAACATCATTTTTTTTTGTAGTGAGAACACTCAAAATTCTCTATTCTAGCTATTTTGAGTATAATAAGTTAGTGTTAATTATAGTTACCCTGCTATATTGTAGAGCATTGGAACTTATTCTTCCTATCAAATTATAGTTTTGTACCATGACCAACCTCTTTATGTCCTCTCTCTCTTTCACAGCCTCTGGATATCACTGTTTTATTCTCTACTTCTAGGAGACCAACTTTTTTACCCTCCACAAATGAGTGATACTGTGTAGTGTTTGTCTTTCTATGCCTGGCTTACAAATTAACACCTGTCCTCCAGACTCATCCATGTTGCCAAAAGTGACAGGATTTTATTCTTTTTTATGGCTTAATAATAATCCATTATGCATATATACCATATTTTCTTTATCCATTAATTTGTTGATAGACACACAAGTGTATTAGCTTGGCTATTACAAATAGTGCTACAATAAACATGGAAGTACAGCTATCTTTTTGACATATTGATTTCCTTTCCTTTGGCTATCAAAGTAGCCAAAGTAATGAGATTGGTAGTGGGATTGCTGGAGCATATGGTATTTCTGTTTTTAGTTTTGTGAGAAATCTCTATATGATTATTTGTATTGATTATAGTAGTTTCATTCCCACCAACAGTGTAGAAGAGTTCTCCTTTATCACCATCATTGCCAACATTTGTTACTTTTTGTCTTTTTAGTTAACAGTTATCTCTTCAATCTTATAGGGGCTCCCCTATAAGTGAAAAGTTGTTTTTCTCTTACTACTTAAAATTATTTTTTTCTTTTTACCTTAGGTTTTCAGTGTATTGATTATGTTTTTGTGAATTTCTTTATTTTGCTTGAGGATTATTGAGCTTCTTGGGTGTGTGAACTAATGTTTTTCATCAAAATTGGAAAGTTCTCAACCATTATTTTTTCCGAGATTTTTTTTCTGCTTGTCTCATCAGCTTTCCTCCTCCTAATATTCCTATTATTTATGTATGTGTCCATTAAAGACATACAACATTTTTATGAGCGTTTACCCATTTTTTTTTGGTTATACCTTTCCCCTCCGTTTGTATTGCAAAGGTTCTACTGATGTGTTTTGAGATTTGCCAACTCTGTCTGCTAGTTCTAGAGTTGAGCCATCCAGTGAGTTTTTCATTTCAGTTATTGTGCATTACAAATCCAGAATTTCCATTTGTTTCTTATCATTTTAATATCTTAATATTCTCTATTTGTTGAGATATTGTCCTTTCCTTGTCCTTGGTTCTTCAAACATTTATAATTGCTGCTTTGAAGTCTCTGCGTATTAAGGCTGACATCTGGGCTCTCTCACAGCCAGTGTCTCTTGCCTTCTTTTTCTATGCATGGGCCATGTTTTCCTGCTTCTTTGTGTGTCTTATAATTTTTGTTTAAAACTGAGTATTTTAATTAGTATATTGTTGATTCCCTTCACCCTTTCCAGGGCTTATTTTTTGTTGTTTGTTTATGTGTTAAGTAACTCAGCTAGGTTATTTTAGTGAATTAAGTGACCCTGGCAGTATAGTCTCTGATGTTACTCCTTAAAGGGAACAGGCTTTTGCATGCATGCAGTCACTTGAGGGTGATAATGGTTTCAGCAAGACTTTTCTCTTCTCTGAATCTCCTTGTTAAGCTGTCTGCCCTATTTGGTGTAATACGTACCTGTTAGGCTCCCTTTATTGCTTACTACTGTATAGTTTTTTGTTTTTGTTTTTGGTAAAGGATTGAGCCCAGGGTGCTTAACTACCAAGTCACACATCCCCAGTCTTTTTTTTTATTATTATTTTTTAAATTTTGAGACAGGGTCTTGCTAAGTTGCTTAGGACCTCACTAGGTTGCTGGGGCTAGCTTTGAACTTGCGATCCTCCTGCCTTAGCCTCCCGAGCTGCTGGGATTATAGGCCTGGCACTCTCTATTAGTTTTGACAAAACCCCAGGGCATAAGTTGCTAGGTATTCTGGACTAATTACATCTGGTCAGAAGTAGTTTTTTGTTAGGTATTTGAGATTTGTTCTGACCCTAAGAGGTATCTTCTTAGCTCTTTTCCTGGTTCTAAATGGTAAACTAGCACCAACTATGGTTTAGTTTATTACTAAATAAGCTACCAGCTGCCGCCGCCACTGCCGCCTCCTCCTCCTCCTTCTTCTTATGTTCTTCAAAATTTTGAGTAGGCAGTCACTTCCCTGCACTGTATTCCAAATAAAATCAGTTCTTTTAGGGAGAACTTTGGAGTTTTTAGTTTTTGTGTCTGATACTATACTGTCTGTATAGTATGAGTCAGTTTTCCATGACTATAACAAAATTCTTAAGACTGGATAATGTATAAAGAAAAGGGATTTATTTATCTCACAGTTTTGGAGATTCATAGTCCAAAGATCATGATGCTCATTCTGGTTATTCACCCCCGTTGGCTGAATCTTATTATGGTGAATGGCATAGTAAGAGCATGTACAAGTGGGAGAGATCAAATGTAAGAAACCAGGAAAAGATCATAGAGGGGCCAGTCTTGCTATTATAAAAATAGCCCTCTCGCAGGAATTAACCAATGTCCCACAAAAACTATTATCAGTTCTTTCCAAGGTCTGTGCCCTCAGTGACCCAGTCATCTTGCACCTCTTAAATGCTTCATACCACCTCCTAACACTACCACATTGGGGACCAAGCTTCCAACACATGAACCCTTTGGGCATATACTTAAATCATCCAAATCCTAGTAGCCTCTCCACCTGGTCAAACTCTCTGAGCCACTGTCCCAGGCTCTGGGTAGGAATGGTAGTCTCTGCTCTTATTAGCTTTGCCTTTTCAGGACTAGAATATTCACCCTAAGAGTGAGCTGAATTGAACTTAAGTGGAACCCCTGTCCCTGTATTTTTGTATGTCACACCTAGGTCTGTGGGTTGTGATAGAGTATAGGAAGAAGGAAGGTCCCTGATCTCTTGGCCATCAGGGATTTAGCCTGTATTATCAGAGTTGAGTAGATAAAAAATGCTATCTAACTTTTCTGGTGAGATATATTATCCCTTGTTCAGACTGAGGTGATACAGAGCCCCTCTTATTGACTACACCCATCCATTGTGAAGCTTTTATCCAGCTAAACGCTGTGTGGGGGGGTGCAGATTGTGATTTAAGTGTCATAGACTCCTGCTATTCTTATCAAGATTTTTTGAGTAAATATGTTTATGTGTGTGTATGTGTATGTGTGAGACTCTGTGTGTGTGTGTGTGTGTGTGTGTGTGTGTGTGTTTACTGTGTTCTAAAAACTGTAACTGGTTGGGTTATTAAAAATAATTTCCAGTTACGCTGGTTTTACTGGAGCATGTCTGTGGAACTTCTTACAAGGCCATTCCAGAAGTGATGCCATGATGTGATTAGCTCCCTTTTTATTGTTCAGTTGTTCTAAGTGTAGATGTTCTAACTGGTTTACCAATAACTTCTGGTAAACGGAATAACCGTTCCACCCATTGTGTTCTTAAGGAATCTTATTAGAATGGGCCAGCAGTTCCATATCATCATGAAGGAAATGTAATATTTATACAATAAATTTCATTGACCCACTGAGCGTTACCTTAGGATACATACACACCACAAGTCAACATGAAGATAAGTGCTATTGTTATCCTTTGTTAATTTTTCTGCCCAAATTGCCAAACACTTAATTGAGCAATTTCAATTTTTATAACTTCCCATGACAGCTGTGCTTTTTAAAGGATATTTATATATAAGTGTATATCGATTGGAAGTTCTAGTTGGGAAATTAAAAAGAAAGTGTGGGGGAGGAAGGAGATGTAAAGTATCTGGTTGGGCGAGGGGGCAGGATTGGAAAGGATGGGTTCAGGGGAGTTCAGGTTTATAATTAAACATTATTATATAGCTAGATTTAATCCCTGACCAACAAAGTATTTGAGCACATTATGCTGCCTTCAACAGCATATTCTTTTATATTAACAATAAATGCTGGCTGAATTGTTGAACACACAAATCTCCAAGAAGCAAGAATGAATTGGGCTTACCCTTCTGCCCCCTGGCTGCCTTCTACTGCCTTCCCTATTCCTACAAACCCAACATTTATAAGGAAAGATTTCCTAAATATAATCACCTTTTAAGCACTATAAATAATATTTCTTTCTCCCTTCTTCCCTCTGAAAAGGCAAAGTTAACATTTTTTCCCTTCTATCACTGGGATTCAAGAAATTAATTAAGTGGGCTAAAATACTTAGGTATCCTAGTTTGTAATTATCTCTGCCCCAGATTACAGAGAGTGGAAGAGCCCTTGTATACTTCTAAGAATCATAGAGTTGAAAACTTGTAGTTTTTTTATTAGAACCTTTAGTCCTTTAAGTGGTTCACTGCATAAATACCTTTTTACACTGTCAAGTGCACATTCTACCTTTTCTTGAATAGTTGCTTTATTGGATCCTCTTGCCTCAGCCCCTCAAGTATCTGGAATTACAGGTGAGCACCATAGAGCCTGGCTTAAAACTGTTTTTAAATGGTATTCTTTACATGTTCACCATTATCTCATTACCCTTCTCTGATGTAATTAGTATCTCTTTTAAAGTGTGATGTCCCAAAGTAGAAATTAGCACTTTACATCAGAAGCTGGCATCCTTGGGGCTCAGTTATAGAGCGCTTGCCTAGCACATCTGAGCTACTGGGTTCAATCCTCAGCACCACATAAAAATAAATAAAATAAAGATATTGTGTCTATCTACAACTAAAAAAAAATGTTTTAAAAAAAAAGTTGGCATCTTTTGTCTGTAAAAGGCCAGATATAAATATTCTAGTTTGGGATGGCCAGATAATGTCTATCTATCACTACTACTGAACTCTGCCTTTGTAGTGTGAAAGCAACTATAGACAATACTAAACAAATTAGCATGATTGTATTCCAGGAAAACTACATTTACAAAAATAGGCAACTAGGGTAGATTTTGCCCATATATCATAGTTTAACTAACTAGTATAGAGCCCACTGTAATTATATCTTCATTTGTGAATGCAGTTCTTGAAGTAACATTTTTGTAAGATTGTATTAAAATATTTTGTATTATATTAGCATAGCTACTGCAATCTTCTCTTGGTTACTGTTTGAATGAGATCGTCGAAAGTATATCTTATAGATAGCATGTAGTTGGATCATATTTTATTTTAAACCAACCTTTTTGTTTTCATTGACACATTTAGTGTGTCTACATTTAGTGTGATTACTAATAAAGTACATATTTATGCCATTTTCCTCTTTTTGTTTTCTACAAATGTCTCTTCATTCTTATATTCCTTCAGTACTTTATTGTATAAAATACTCGTTAGTAAATAATTCCATTCCCTCCATCTTCCTTTATTATCCATACAAATTATTATCTTTTGTAAAGCAATCAACATGTTTTATAAACTTAATATTCTGTAAAATCAGATAAGAGAAGAAAAGAGTTACAAGCAAAATTATGTTTTATACTCTTTTTCATATACATAAAAGTTACCTTTAGGGGCTGAGGGCATAGCTCAATGGTAGAGTGTATGCTTAAGCACATGCAGGGGCCTGGGTTCAGTCTCCAGCATCACAAAAACAACAACAAGAAGTTATATTTATTAGTGCTTTTTATTTCATAGATTAGAATTGATTTATTGTCTTAGTGTCCTTTCATGTCTGCCTGAAAGACTCCCCATAAAATCTCTTGTAGAGTAGGTCTGTTAGATTGTTAACACCAATTTTTTTTGCCTGTTTTGGTTTTATTTCCCTTTACATTAACCAAATTATATTTTTGCTCAATATTATTTCATTGTTTCATATATGTTGTGTTTAGCTGTATTTTGTTTTGCATTGTTGTGCATTATATTCCATAGTATGAATGTAACACAATTTATTTATCTGTTCTACTGGTTGGTGGACTCTTCAGTTTCTAGGTTTAACTATCCAAGAAGAATTTGTGAGAATTATGTATATGTTAAGAATTGTGAGTGTTCTTATACACATCTGTCCCTGGGTACACACAATCATACACCTTTAGAGAATAGACCTAGCAGTAGAATTTCTGAATATATATAATCACAATGTGTTGGATATTGTCAAGAACTCTTTTCAAAGTAGTTGTGTCTGTTATTACTCCCATTAGCAGCATGTGAGAATTGATTTTTAGATATTAGCCATATCTGTGGGTATGTAATAATATCACATTATGGCTTTAATTTGAAGTACTCTCATTACTCATGAGAGTAAGCACCATGTTATATATTTATTGACTGTAAGGATTTTTCTTCTGTGTAATACCTTTTTAAGTCTCTTCATGGTTTTTCCATTAAATTGTTGGTCTTTCTTCTATTGGCTTTGGTTAGGTTGTTCAGTGCTTGAGTAAAAAAAAAAAAACACTCCAAAATCCAGAAGCTTATTTTTGTTTGCAAATCTGCAATTGAAGCAAGTCTCAGCTAAGACAGGTTTTCTCTCTTCCCTTGTACATGAGCCAACATAGCTCAACTAGAGGCTGGAGGACCTACTTTCAAGATAGCTCACTCATAGCTTCCACCTTGGTACTGGCTATAGGTTGGTAGCGCACCCAGGGATATAGGTCCTAGGTCTCACTTTCTGTTCAGAAAGGCCTCTATCTGGGTTGCTTTTAGTTTTTTCATAACATAATTGCTTGGTTCCAAAACCTAGCGTTCCAAGAAAACAACGCAGAAATGCATGGCATTTTTATGATCCAGCCTTGAAAATCACAGAGCATTGCTTTAACCATATTGGTTAGGGCAGTCACAAAGGCCTGCACTGTCAGAAGAGAGCATATGTTTAACATCTGTCACATGTTTATTTGCTGTGTGTTTATTTTCTATGGTAAAAAATCTGGTCAAATCTTTTGCCCCCATTTTTTTTTTCCCTGTGGTTCTGGGGATTGAACCCAGGGCCTTGTGCATGCAAGGTAAGCAACAAAACAGCAGAAAATAGAATTCCCATGAATGCCTTGTTCCTTCCATACCACTTCTCCATACATACACAACTCGAGTTTTAGAGAGAAACATTTATTAGAGTTCAGGAACCTACACTGATACACATCATTATTAATCAAGTCCATGATTTACATTAGGGTTCACTCTTGGTGTTTATGATTTGTAGGTTTTAACAAATGTATACATATTCATGTAATAATTGCTGTTCTCTATAATCAGACCCTTCTCTATAAATAGCATATGTGGACCCTCTTGTCATAAGATCTCTGGAGATCTATTTGATTCTTCCAATAGTAGAGCACTCAGTCAGGGCACCTAAAAGGAGATACAGAAAATTTGGGGACTTCTAGTTACAATAAAATCCTGAATATTTTCCAGAACATAAGAACTTCTGGGGCCTTCTACTGCCTGGTACTTGAAGTAATTGTCCTAATGCCATCCATTTTTGGTAGACTACAAATAAAATCCTTGGTTCTACACCTTTCTCTTAATATAAAGGCATTTTTTCCTTTATAGGTATGAGACATGCTTTTGAAAATAAAAGCTGACAGCTTCCTTTTTTCCTTAGGTCTGACGGTAACTGCTGTAAAGGACTCAGGAGAATGGAATTTGGAGGCTGGGGCATTAGTACTTGCAGATGCAGGCCTTTGCTGTATCGATGAGTTTAACAGCCTTAAAGAACACGATAGAACCAGCATCCACGAAGCAATGGAACAACAAACCATAAGTGTTGCTAAGGCTGGGTAAGTATTTCTTTTCTTTAAAATCTATGGAAACAGATTATTTAATTCATGGTTTAGAGAAAATAGGAACCTTATTTGTTCTATCTGGATTATCAGCTATTACCATTCAAGATACACCTTTCAAGTTTTTCCTTATTAGAATGCAGAGGTATGTGAGGAAGTAAAAATGAGTTATTGGGGAAAAAGCAAGTATAAATGTAGATTGATATAACCAATGGAATGGATTTATGAAAAGTTTTCAATATGGGAATCAACTCATTTTTTTCTTTTATTCAGCAAATATTGTATTCTGGGCATATCATTGTATTAGGAATTTTGAAAGATTCAAGAAGGAAAAAAGATCATAGTTTCAGCTTTCAGTAGCCTCTTATACATCTATGAAAGGTTGACCACAGCATATGGAAACCTAAATAATAAGTAATATATATTTGCATAAGATGAAGTGCCTTTTGTGACTCAGTGATGCTCAAGATTGAAGTATATGAATCTCTGTCTACATATAACCAAAGGAATGAATAATAAGCCAGGTTTAGACAGAAATCCACTCACCCAGGCCCTGAGGTGGCTACCAGAAACTTACCTGACTATAAAGGTTAGCCACCTACACAAACAAGCTTCCAGGCCTTCCACACACGCAACAGGACTAGAGCTATCTCAGCCCTAACGTTGCTATTAAGGGTGCAAGTAGAGCTGCCAGCAGTGTTTTCAAATAGTAGTGGGTACTTAGAAGCCAGACAGAATCTGGTATATATAGATTCTAGGAGATCTATTTATATATCTTAGTGAAAAAGTAAAGGGAATTGAGGGAAGAAGGAAAAGAGAACAGAATATAGCCCATAGGAAAAGCATACCAGAAAGAACTAGGCAGAACCATTATCAGATCAGAAGATACAGGAGTATACAGAGAGACCCCCTCTATAATATAGATGTACAATGGTTGCTGTGGAGTAGTGACACTGAGGATAATCTTCCAGCACTGCACTGTAATAAGCCCCCACTCAGTGAAAGGTAAAGGCACCTCGATACTGAAAGGATTAAAAGTCTGTGGTACATAAGGTAACAATAATATCACCAATGTCCAGTTTAACTATGATGGCCTGATAGACACTGATGGCCTTTTAGAAGGAACCAGTCCTTTTCTGGTATAAACACTGTTTATCTCATTCTTTGCTGTGCTTCCACTCACTGTGCCTGGTACATGGTCAGAAATTACAAGGCAAACACAGAAGAAAAGAAAAATGGTGGGAGGAAAGAAGGAAGGAAAAAGGAAAAGAACATTTTGTTTTCAAAAGATAAAGTAATCAACAGAACCAGATTTAGTGATGAGACAGAAGTTGCAATTATAAGACACAAACTTTAAAATAACTATATATGTTGTTGAAGTATCTAGTGAGAAAGAAAAACAGCATGAATGAAGAGAGGCAAGACATAGGTAGAAATAGAAGCTTTAAATAAGTATCAACTGGAAAAGCCAAATAGTACACAATATTAGGAATTAAAAATGCCTTAGACTTCTGAGCAAACTAGATTATGCTGAAGAATGATTCAGTTAACTTATAGGTCTATAGTAATTACCTAAAACTAAACATGAAAAGACAGAAGAGTAAAAAATACATACATACAGTGATATAGCATGATGCCAAATTTTGTGACAAATAGTTTACTAGAATCACAGAGGAAAAGGAGGCAGAAGGAATATTTAAAGAAGCCATGGTAATTAATTATACAAAAATTATTGATGAATATCAAATTACAGATTCAAAGGACTCAGGGGACTTCAAGCAGGAAAATACTACACAGGCACACACACACACTCATAGTATGTATCCGGACACATTATAATCATGCTGCTGAAATCCAAAGATAAACTCTTTAAAAGGCCAGAAGAAAAATAAAAACTTTTCATAAGGAAAAACAGAGATGAGAATTGAGAAGAAAATTTGTCAACCTAGGAAACAGCATTCAAAATTTACAGCAAAATATTTGTTTAGACAAGCAGATCTAGAGTAAGACATTTTTATTTAAAGGAAGTTCTCCAGACAGAAGAACATGATTCACAGTGAAAATCTGGTTCTGCACAAATGAAGAGCATTGGAAATGGTAGGACATAAGAGAAAATAAAAAAATAATCAACAGAACCAGACTTAGTGATCATTTACCAAGGTAATTATCTATAGCAAAAATAGAAATACATGACAGTAGTAGCCTAAAGAACAGAAGGAAGAGACGGAAGTTTGCTGTTACAAAGTTTTTACGTTATCCATAAGTGGTCCAATAATGTTTAAAGGTAGACAAATAACTTAACGATGTAAACTCTAGAAAAAAACATGAAAACAGAGGAGTCATAATAATAGCCAGTTATGGAGATAAAATGGAATAATAAAAAATAATCAGAAAGGGAACAAATAATAAATGGGACAAATAAAATACAATTAGCAAAATAACAAAAAGAGTTTGTGGTACTGAGAGTTGAATCTAAGGCCTTTTGTATGTTAAGTATGTGCTCTGCCACTGAGCTACATACATGCCTAGCTCCAGGATGAATAGATTTAAATACAACTGTATGAATAATTATACTAATAATAAATCGTGTAAAACAATTAAAATTCAGGGACTGTCAGGTTGAATAAAAAAGCAAGCTCTGACTATACAATGCTCTACAGAAACAGACTTTAAATGCAGACACATCAGTAAGTTAAAAAAATGTAAAAAATACATTTATATAATAGAAACAAAAAAACCTGACCAGAAAATTACAGGAAAATAAAACTTCAAACAAATATCATCCATGAATATAGACACAAAAATTATTCCTAATACTTTAGTAAATTAAATTCAACACTAGATAAAGGATTAACTTTATAGCCAAGTTGGTCTTACCCCAGAATGCAAGATTGGTGTAATGTGAAAATCAGTCAGTATAATACACAATATTAGCAGAATAAAAAAAAAAAAAACTGTATCCCAAAATAGAAAGGGAAATTGTTTTTGACAAAATTAACTACTTATGATAAAATTTTCAGCAAAGTTCCTTTGTCTTTTAAATGGAATCTCTGAAAAACCTACAAAAAACATCACAGACTTAGTGGTAAAAGACCGAATGTTTCCCACTTAAGAGTAGGAGTAAGAATGTCTACTCATAACTATTTTTGGTCAGTATTGTGCTAGAAGTCCAGTTAGTTTAGTAAGAAAAAGAAAGAAAACACATTCAGATTAGAAAGGAAGAAGTTAAAACTGTCTTTATTTTGTATGACATGAACACCTATATAGAAAATATTCAAGAATCTATGAAAATCTACTAGAAATAATAAACGAATCTAAAAATATCAATAGAGTACAAAACCAATGTGTAAAAATTAATTATCACTATCTGATAGCAGTGAACAATTAGAAGTCAAAATAAAATATACATTTATAAGAGCATCTTCAAACAGGAATTCTTTAGGAATAAATCTAACAAAATATGTTCTAGATTTATACCCTAAACACTGGAGAATACTGGAGAAAGATACTAATTCCATTGATCAGAAGACTTGTTATTGTAAAGATTTAAGCTCTTCCCAAAGAAATGTGACTCAATGCAATTCCAGTCAAAATACCAATTTTTTATTTTTGGTAGAAATTAATAAACGGACTGTTGGGCATGGTACCGCACACTTCCAATCCCAGAGTCTAGAGAGGCTGGGGATCCCAAGTTCAAAGTCAGTCTCAGTAACTTAAGGAGTCACTAAGGAACTCAGTGAGTCCCTGTCTCCAAATAAAATACCAAAAAAAAAGGTCTGGGGATTGTGGCTTAGTAGTTAAGTGCCCATCCCTGGTGCGAAAAAAAAAAAAGAAGAAGAAGAAAGAAAACAATTAATAAACTGATTTTAAATTTACATGGAAAATCACAGCAACAAGAACAGCCAAATCAAGTTTGAAGGAGGACAAATTTAGAGGACTTTATTACTGTATCAAATAGTGTAGTGTTCAGATAAGGATAGACACAGATCAGTGGAAGAGAATGCAGGTCTAGAAATAGACCCACAGATACAAAGTCAATTGATTTTTCAGGAAAATGCCAAGATAATTCAGTAGAGAAAGGATAGCCACTTTAAAAAATGGTGCTAGAACACTTACATAATCCATCAACTGATAAATTAATGAGTGGATTTTAATAAATATATACTAGGAATTTAAAGGAATAAACTGTTGGTGCATACATCGACATGGTGAATATTTGAAAGTATTATGCAAAGTGAAAGACATCAAGCATTAAAAACTACAGCGCTTCCATTTATATAAAATTCCAGAAAAGATGAAATGAAGGAGGGAAGTCAGATCAGTGGTTGCTAGAGGTTGTGGGTTGTGGGAGGCGAATGATTACAGAGGGGCTCCTTTAAAAAGGTGGATTTTAGTGTTACATAAATATACCACAACAACCATAACTCTAAAAATATATAAACTCAAATCTTTATTTTTACATTCACCAGACTTGAAATCACTCTGTCAAATGTTGTTGAAGTTTCTGAACACTTAACTCTCCCTGTGCTCATCCTGTCATCCTGTGTCACCCTGGCTGGTGGCGAATAGGACAAGTATACAGCTTGAGCTTTTGTACCCTGTTGGTAGACCAGCATAGAAAGATACCGCATAAGAATAGATTGGAAGGGCATGGAAAGAAATGACAGTGCCAGGGGAGATGTACATTCATTGTCAGTAAAATCCTTTTTTAGTTGGAGTGACATCTTCTAGAGGAAGTAATTTTAAGAATAACTTTCAGATTGGATTTCTTTTGTCTGCTGAAAAGGAGAGGATTCACAGCTTGGAGGCAAGAGATTTGAACTTTAATTATCTTGCTACTTGTACTTATAGTCAAATTTTCATTGTTTCTTCTTTAAACCATCTGTCAAATATAATATATATATAATCAGAGTTTTGCCTGAGAAGCACTTTGAGTACTTTGATTTAATGAATTTTTCTCTTGGCTTCCTTTTTAGACCACCACACTGTGGTAGACATTGTTGTTACGGTTACTGTGCTAAACATTTGTATTATTTATAGTTTTAAGATAAAAACCTGCAAACGTTTGTTTTGTCTTGGCTGCTATCTAAAGTGTAATAACTCTTTGAACTAAGACATGGATTATAACCAATATTTTAGGCTTCCATTTCTTTACCTTTACATAACAATTTTTACTTTGCAGAGCATTTTAGCATATTTATTTCATTTAAAGATCACTATAGTTTAGTGCATTTAAGGAATTACAGGACTTTGTTCTCTAGTTATTGTTATTAAATAGGTCTTTATTGAGTGTCAGGTATAGATATTGGTGACATTTGGTTTTGTTCCTCTCCTCACTAAACTATTTTGGAATTTGAAGACATTTATACCATATTATTCTTATCATAAGCAAAGAATCAATTTCTAAGCATTGCATACTGTATAATTATATAATACTTTCAGTGGCTTGTATGTTTTATTTCCCCTCTTGGTTTTTCTTTCGTTTTCTTTTTCTTTGTCATTTCTCCATGTTGGAAAGATTTCTTTTTCTTGATCAATTTAGTGAAGATATTTTTTAATTACCTTGTAATAACAAACCTGAGTTTCAGTGGTCTCTTCTGAAATTACTCAACTCATTTCTAGCCTACTCCCAGGAACAGTAGGACTACTGTGTGCTGACAAGCATCTCGTTGTATTTGATTTTCAACATGATGTTTCTAACATATGCTGGCCTGTTGAAAATTTCAATCAGACTTAACACTTCTTATGCATCAAAAATTTTAAATTTTATTTAGAATCAGAGCAGTCATATAACCTGTATTTGACTCTCTCCTACCTAGGGTTACTAGGCTCTAAGCTTTCCATACAGAAATAAGAACTCAAAAGAAGGGAAAATGTTTTCCCTTTCAAATTTTTCTTTTCTTCTTTGTGACTTTACAGAATTACTTAAAACTGGTACTGTCATCTCTCATAAACAAGTGCCCAACAATAACAATAGCAGTGAATATCCCTTATTTAAAGTAAAGCATAATTAAATTGTTAATATTTTTATGGAGAAGTCGTTGTGGTCCTAGTGGAAAGAGCAAACACTTCTGTGCCCTGAGACCTAGCCTCAGTTCCAGCTGTTCCCTCATTGCCGCTGCAGCATCAGAGGTTCAGTCATCTTCAAACCTACTTTCCCACAGTATGATTCACTATTTTGTGTGTTTGTTGGGTCTTTTAGACTCATTCACTTCTATTTAATATTTGAGTTCTCCTTTCTTCCATCATTTCAACTTCTTCAAAAGAGGCCCAGTTAGATACTGTCATCCCTACTAAAAGATTTATTCAAGAACAGCTCCTTGGCCTCTGGCCATTTTATGGATTGACTGTTCTTGGGTCAGCTGCCAGTCCATTCAGTTCCTCTGTGGCAGTTTACACCAAAGGAATCAGGGTTATGTGCTTAGTGAACACTCCAATGTTCGGCCTATCTAGACTGTAATGAGGACAAAAAAATCACTTCAGGAGTATACCACAGAGCAGGTCAGAAGAAAAGGTAGGTTCCTCAGTGCTGGAAAATAGTAGTTTAGGCAGGCAGAATAATATCCTAGCAAATCAATCTTTTTTTTTTTTCCAAGCCAAACTGTATCCAGCTTTATTAAAGATACTTTTCATAAACAATCATGGTGTTTCAGGCAGGACATGGGCAGACAATCGTTAACAGTATACAACAACTTTCAAACTCCCTTCTTTAATGGACTACCAAAATCAGAAAGCCACTATAAAACCCAATGAAGTCTTCATTTGATGCTCTGAATAGGGAAAGTTTAGAGTGAGGGTTGACATTTCACATTTAGCATGTTGTTTAACAACTTTTCACAAGCCAACCCTGACTTTCAGGAAATGAAAGGAAAATGGCAAAAATTATTAATCTGGAGATCCACAATCTAGAAAAGGAACTGCTACTCTTCTGAGGGACACTATTCTCAATGACGTCACTGGAAAGTCCAGATTGCCCCACACACTGGTAAAACCAACTGTTGGGAATCAGGTCCCAACAGGTTTGGGGGAGTTAAGTCTATGCCGATGGCAGAGAGGGACAGGAGGACATACAGATGAGTTTGAGTTTTTCCATAATACAAGGCATTTGTGCCAAGGTGGCTATGTGTGCCAACATCAGGGAATCCCTTCCTCTTAGGAACAAAGAGGAAGTCTCTCAAAACTAGAAGGGAAAGGTGTCTTCCCCCATAGCAATCCAGCTTTGGAGACATTCTACTAGTGACATATGCTCCTTCCCCCCCCCCCGAAAAAAAACAACAATGAAGTGTTCTGTGTGCTAACAACATAGCTTAAAAAAAAAGTAAAACAAAATTCTGCATTTTTATAAAACTTGATAAAAAATAGTATTTCAAACTGTACAGTCACCAGAAGTACACAGTTATCAAAAACGCACACACTTCACTTGGCATCTCCAGCACCTTCAGCTTTCTGTGCCTGGTCTGTTTTGGCATCTCCATTTTCTGCAGGGTTTTTCCCATCCTTGCCAGTGTCAGCTTTTCCTTTTCCCTTTGGGTACCTTCTCTCCCTTCTTTGCAGGGGCCTTTTTAGGCTTGGGCTCTGGCTTTGGAGGAGCAGGTTTGGCAGACAACCTTGCAGATCTTCTCTGTGGTTCGTCTTTCACCTTGGCTTTATCTCCTTCAGCATCCCCTTCAGCCTTTCCCTTGGGCATGGTGGCGATGGCGGCAGGACGCAGGCGCTAGACGCGGGGATGCAGCGGTGCGCGGCTTTGGTCGGTCTGGGGGTCGTTCTCGGTCCGGGGGTCATTCTCGCCTCCTCTTCTTCACACTGCTAGGAAATCAATCTTTATAGGAGGTGATTCTTATGAAAAAAGTTTTGAGCTCACTGGGTTTCAAAGAAATAGACAGAAGGAATGGGAGGGTTTTAAAGATAGTACTTAATCTCAGGTACTAGTGAGCTGTAGACTCTTGGTCTCACTCCATTGTAGTTTTTTTTAGTACAATTTTTTTTTTTAAGTTGTCAATGGACCTTTATCTTATTTATTTATATATGGTGCTAAGACTCAAACCCAATGCCTCATACATGCGCATAGGCAAGTGTTCTACCACTGAGCCACAACCCCAGCCCTCTCTATAGTAGTTTTTATAATTTCTTTCCAGATTAAAGCTTCAACCAACTACGTGATACTTTTTCCTCTATATAAGTTGCCTTTTAACTTTTTTTATTTTTTAACTTTTATTTTGACGATATCACAGAAAAATGCAAGAATAATACATTGTTTTTGCTTTCAGTTCAGCAGTAAAGTGTGCCCTGAATCACCAGTGTTTTATCTATCATCTGTTTGGCAGTATGAACCCATGAGAACTCTCTTTAAATTCCACTTTAGTTTATGTTCGTTTTTCATACCACTTACTCTATGTCACTCTCCAGTTTAAGAAAAAGTTGGTTCTATCTCCAACAGTGGCCCATCTAATGTTTTAGGCTAATAGCTTTCGGAATCTCAAGTTTTACCACTTAGAGGACTGTTAATCTTTCTGATGCAAAGTATGCAGTAAATTGCCAAGTGCAAAACTCGAGAAAATGTCTCTAGAGACCTGCAGCATAACATGGTGTTAATTAGTAATACATGGGGTTAAGTGTGAAGACAGGAACACTTAATCATTAATTCTAACAAAATAAAACAAAATATAGTACTCCAAATTTTACCCTTAGGAAAAACCTTAAAAACCTAACCTTCTCCTCAAACTCCATTTCAAACACTTTACTCATTTTGGCCCAAAGCTTGGAAACTCCAGGATAGGAGTCATTTACCAGGCTACCACCATCAGTATACTTTGGACCCTGTCTCTCAGGGTTTACTTACATTAGGTTTTCCTTTGAGACACATGGTGTCTTCCTTGCATCATCAAATTGTAAAATGTCTTTTTTTGCTTTCTCTCTCCTTTTTTCTCTCCTATATCTCAGGTGACTAAAGGTAAAGGTATTGATTTGTGAAATGGTTTTGGTTTGAATTACAATCTCCCTTAAAGATATTAGTGTGAACCAATGAATCAGGGTACCACCTGGCCTCCAAGACTACAGAAATTTCTCATTTTTTTTCAATGTGTCACTTTATATGTACTGCAGACTATTAGAAAGTTCTTTTTTATAAAAAGAAACAGTATACTTATTTTGTTCCATTTAATTGTGCTAACTTCACAAATTGCTTTTAGAGTTAAGGTTAAACTTTTTGCATTGTTTCACATGGTGGGCATACAACTTCAGGGGCCATCATAGTGTATACACTTACCATTTAAATGCTTACGTGACTGGGAGGGAACCTACATGATTTCTGTAGTATAAAACTTATAATCAGAATAAAAAAGTGGTAAAATGCTCAGGATGCCCAGAGTCTACCAAAATGTAAATCACAGTGTCAATAACCAAAATGTAGGTCTTATTGAGTCAATGCATGTTTGAGAAGACCACTAATGTTGTTTTTCTTTGTTTATGTTACTTAAATCTGCAAATATTTTTAAAGTTTGAGAGTTCACTTACATTTTCCCTAGCTGCTTAATGAAATAGAACAGGAAACCAAAATGCAAATGATGTAATGTGAACTTTAAAAAAGGGATGACAGTACTTGAGTTTAGGTGAATTCTTTTTAAACTGTGCAAATGAGCATCTGTGCTTGAGAGAATGGCAGCACAGTGCCATACAATGGTGCGTGGTCCTTTGAAAGAACTTTATGTGATGATGACCTTCAAGGCCTTGAATACCAAACTAAATAAATGATTTGGGAAAAATCAGGGTTCTTCTCAAACTTAACTATAGATAATGCCTCATCAAGGGCAGAGTATCACTGGATTCTTCAATAATAGAGGATATGCTAGCTGTTTGCTAAGGACAACTTGGCATTATAATTATATATTTGGTGCTATTAAATTATACTCACATGCCCAGGTAGGAAGAACAATCTGAACATTAAACAGCAAGGTAGCAATGTATAGTTTTGCTCAAAACTCATGTCTTGAGCACTCATCAGTGTAGAGCTGTTTGCCAGCTTCTGGCCCACAAAAAAATGAAAGGACAAGGCCTTTGTTCTTGATGTGCTTACAAGACAGACAAGTAAACATTTATTGTACACTGTCAGTCTAACAGCCCTCTAAGAGCCATGGCACAAACTTGAACTTGATTACTCCATTGCTGATCAGTGTTCTGGCCCACAACTAGACTACTGAGTCAGAGTCTCTGAGATGGACCTTGGAATCTGTTAGGTCTCATTGGACAGCCTGGCAGAGGGACCACTGCTCCAGACTGATTGCTGTGCACCCAGATAATCTGCCTCTACCTCCCAAGATCTTGGAAGCTGTGTCTTCGTAGACTACTCTCCTGTTGAGAGGAGGGAGTTAGTCATTCTACATAATCCCCCTGAGAGGACTGAATGGGACTATAGAATAGGTTGAGAAGTGTTCCTTGGAAGCAACCAGATGTGCCACCAAGATATGAAAATATAATCTAAAATCATGTACTTTGAGAGTTTGTGTTCTTCTAGATGACCACATAATCAGAACTCTTCCCCCATCTCCTCTTTCCTATTCCCTTTGCTTATGAGTTGTCTTACTACTCATTGAGCTAATATAGGTGTGAAAGGTAATTTTCAACTTAAAGACCTTGTTAAAAGATGGGAAAGAATGTACATACCTAGTATTTAAGATTGCCAAATATATATATATAATGCATTGAGAATAGGTTTTGTTTTTTGTTTTTTTGTACTAAATGGTTTCGATTTTTTAAAACTGAGGTTGAATTAATGTAGACATGTGAGACAGTCTAGAAATTGATATTTGAAAGTTGCATCTCAGACTGTTTTCTATCCAGATTCTTTTGGTAAGGAGACCACTCAACTGTTACTGGGTTTGCCATAGCCAAAGGATCTGGAGCATGCTAGAGGTTTTACTGTATATTACTCACAGTAGATTAACTGCCATAGCAAATAGTAGCTTAACACTGTATATTTCTTGTATATGTATGTATGTGACACTAATCCCATTAAGGGGACTCTGCCCTCATAAACTCTTCTAAAACTATTTCCCACAGGTCCCATTGCCCAATACCATCACATTGGGTGTTAGAGCTTCAAGATATGAATTTGGTGGGGGACACAAACATTCAGTTCATAACAGCCTCTATTCCTTTTGACATGGGGGAGTAAAAGTGCAAAACAAAAACTGCCATTTAATTATATTAAGTGTACTATTTCATTAGTGTTAAGTATAGTCACTTCATTGTGCAAACCAGTCTTTCATCTTAAAAACTGAAACTCATTACTCATTAAATAACTCCCCATTTCCCCTCCTCCCAATCCTTGTCAACCACTTTTTCCTATGAACTTGATTTCTTTTTCCTATGAACTTGATTACTCCAGATAACTCATAAGTAGAATCACACAGTATTTGTTTGTGACTGGCTCCTGAGGTTCATCTATGTCGTAGCATGTGTTCTAATTTCCTTTTTTTTTTTTTTAAGTCTGAATAATTTTCCATTGTATGTGTAGAACTCATTTTCTTCATCTGTGTACACTTGAGCTGTTGTACCTTTTGGCTCTTGTGTATCATGCTGCCAAAGACACTGGTGTGGCCTCTGTTACAAGTAAACATGGAGATTGCTCAATAAGAGTCATAAAGGGAGTCATGGAGATCATCCCAAAAAAAGAACAAAATTTTCTGGAAGTATTGTACTGGTAAAAATAATATGTGTTACCTAAGTTTATAATGTTAAGAAAATTACTACTGTGTTTATAGGTAAGGTTAAACGTGGATTTAATGAATGGAAAGCTAGCTTTTTCTAGAAACCAGTGTTTTCATTCCTTGAAGTTAATGAAGAAAAAAATGTGTATCAGCATTGTTTTATGACTGTTAAAGTCTATGAAAATATAGTAACTGAATTTTAGGATTACTGAACTAAGATTTACTTTTATTTATCATTTAATTAATACAAATATATTGAGCATTTAATGTGTAAGGATAATAGCAATAAGTCAGTCCCTCAAGGAATAACAAATTTAGTAGGAACAAATAAGGCAAATAAATAGATACCTAAAAACATCAGGTAGAATCTTGAGATCACGGGAGTTGTACATCTAAAATGTTACAGCCCATAGGGGAGGAGATCTGGAAAAGAAAAAAACATTGATTTTTGAAACTTAGCAGATATAGGTTTGAATCTCAGAAAAACTGTCTCATTGTAATCTTGGGGAAGTTAATATCTAATCTTCTAGCTTCCTTATTAAGTTTGTGATAATAGCACTCACTTTCAGGTTTCTGTGAAGATGAAATAATATGTATAAATCTTAACAGTGGTTGGTATTACAAATGTGGTAATCATTTTTATTAATATAATTGAAGAAGGTTATGTTCACATTGGATTAGAAAAATGAATTACCTTATACTAATTCATGAGCTCATTCATTCAGTGGTCTTTGTGAGCCACCAGTATGCACAAAGTATTTTGGATTAGAGAGAGAGAGAGAGAGAGAGAGAGAACATACCTGTTTGTTTTCTAAAGCCCTTTTCAGTTTTTAACAGAAATGATAACAGGTCTGTAACCACTAGGTTTATTAATTGCCTTCCCCTCTTTCACCTGCCTAGAGACTTCCTGGCATTGTCTGAATCCTCCTTCTTTGCTATAGAGATTTTCCTAACTTCTTATTCCACATTGTCACCTCTTTTATCTACTCCCCTGTTTTTCCTCGTTTTCATTTCTTCACCTCAGGAAGCCTTTTCTCATTGCATACAACTCTTACTTGGTCCACTTCATGAAATTTAATTTCATTTTTTTTCTGGTTACCTCAGGAATAATTTACCACCTTCTTTCTGTCTTTGCATCTCACATTGGATTGTATCTCTCATAGATATTCTGGCGTATCCTTAGAAGTTTCTGTCTCCTGATACCATAGTCAGAATCCCTTGCACACCTACTATCTGCCAGGTGCTCTCTTGGGCCTCCTCATCCTCCAGCAATTCTATTGTAAAATAATTGGAGTCAGGAACTAGCTGAACACCTTTTTGAATTCTCAGTATATCCTTTTCACATAGAAAATAGCCTATAAATATTAGTTGATCAGACAAAGGAAGAATGATTAATTGTACATAGTATTAAAAATATTTTTCATTATTTCATATGCAAGTATATTTTGTTTCATTGCCAGTATTGCAAAAATACTCCTTTTATGGTAAATACAAAGTCTCACCTGATTATATGTTAAATGTGCTTTTGTGGGATCAGTAGGAACCATTTACTGCACTGCTTTTTTGGAAAATGATTCCCAAGTTCTAAACTAGCTGTGTAGAAACCATTTTTGAACACAAATTGTAAGATGTGGACTATCTTTTCAGAATTTTCTCCTTTTACTAATCTTTTTTAAAGGGGATTAAGTCTTTGGTAAAAGCACTTTGTATTTCTTGTTCAATGAATGTTTTTGTTTTTGTTTTTGTTTTGTTTTTGCCACAAAGATTCTTAAACTTTTTTCTTCTCAGGGAATGAAGTAACTTCTAGAGCCAACTTGAAATAGATAGAAGATTAACAGATGTAGCACATGTTTGCTGATGTCATAGGACTGTGACTTAGGAGAAGCAGACCTCCCACTATAACTAAAAATGGAATCAAGTGCAGAACATACCCATTTACAGATCATTTATTTTACATTTCTTATTGTCAATGAATATACATATTATTTTGAGAACTTGCTCAACATTTATCAGTTTAAGAACAGTATCTAAGTTATGTCATATCCATACCTATCCTGCTACCATCACACTTAGGACTTTAGTACCTCTTTACTGAACCATTACACTAGCATCCCACCCATGTCCCACATACATTCCTTCCCTGTCCAGCACACCACTAGGCCCAAACCTCCTCACACATACACACACCCTTTCATAAATGCTCCTCAAAAACTCTATGGTTCAGGCATGGTGGTACATACCTGTAATCCCAGTTTCTTAGGAGGTTTATGCAGGAGGATTGCAAATTCAAGGGTAGCCATGCAACTTAGTGAGACCCTGCCTCAAAATAAAAAATAAAAAGAACTGGGGATGTGGCTCAGTGGTTAAGCACTCTTTTTTTTTTTTTTTTTTTTTTTTTTTTGGTATTGAGGAATAGCAAAAAAAAAAAAAAGTAAACCAATCCTTAATTTCCTGATTTCCTATTCTTTACTCCCTTCCTTTCTCTTTTATGATTAGAAAAATCAAAACAAGTAAATATACAGAAAGTTTTTGCTCACCATTCCCCAAAGTCATCCCTACCTCTTGTTCTCCACAGGTATATGACTCTATCCACTTAAAAATGTCCAGGTGTCTTCAAGGGTCCAGTTTAAAAGTCATATCATAGTGATTTCCTGGTCATCTTTTTCATCACATAGACAAATAACATTTTCCTTAGTTCCCTGGGAACTTTATACTTATAGAACCTAGCATTTGCTGCCTTGAATTACATTATACTTGGTAGTTTACGAGCTTCTGAAGAATAGTATCCATGTTTGGTTTAATTTCATATACTTCTTAGCTCTTAGCAGAGTGTGCTCACTAGAGGAGCATAAAGAGTATTCATTCAACAGTTGTTGCTCTTCAAGATAAACTAGTTTCAGTATACCTAATTTGAACTTGTTATTTGTGATACCACCTTGTATTATGTCACATTTTTTCCTCTGGATTCTCAAGGTGAAAATGAAGTCCCATTTTAGTGACAAGTTTGATCTTGGTTTTTTTTTTTTTTTTTTTTTTTACAAATTCAAATTTTATTAGGAAAACCCTGGCTCATATAATAAATCATCTTCCAAAATTTTACTATTTTAAAAATAGAATTTTATTTCATCTTGCATGGCCCAGACTCCTTTTATCTTTATGGTTCATCTCCTAACATTGAATGTGTTTCTAAAGAACAAAGAGCAAAACACCCTCACTTCTTAAAACCTTTGACCTTAAAGTGACTCCATGTCACTTTTAACCTTCCATTGATGAGAACTGGACCACATCTGGAAGGAAGAATGACCAGAAAATACTATCCCTAGGTTCACATTTACCTCCAGGTGGTGATTTCAGTCTTTGAAATGGGAGACACAAAGGTTTGGTGGCCAGTTAAGCACCACACCCACTTTTGGCAACACACTAAACAATGCATATGTTTTATTTTTCATTTGATCTATTGGTCTCATGTGTTTGATATCTACTGCTAATTTTACTGTCTCTTTCTGATTCTTGAAGTCATCATAAGCTACTTTCCTTATCTTTTTTTTTCTTTTTTTTAAGTTTTTTATTGTTGGTTGTTCAAAACATGACATAGTTCTTGACATATCATATTTCACACTTTGATTCAAGTGGGTTATGAACTCCCATTTTTACCCCGTATACAGATCGCAGAATCACATCAGTTACACTTCCATTGATTTACATATTGCCTGCTGCCTTTCCTATCCTCTGCTATCCCGCCTCCCCTCCCCTCCCCTCCCCTCTTCTCTCTCTACCCCCTCTACTGTAATTCATTTCTCCCCCTTGTATTATTTTTCCCGTTCCCCTCACTTCCTCTTGTATGAAATTTTGTATAACCCTGAGGGTCTCCTTCTATTTCCATGCAATTTCCCTTCTCTCTTGCTTTCCCTCCCACCTCTCATCCCTGTTTAATGTTAATCTTCTCATGCTCTTCGTCCCTACTCTGTTCTTAGTTACTCTCCTTATATCAAAGAAGACATTTGGCATTTGTTTTTTAGGGATTGGCTGGCTTCACTTAGCATAATCTGCTCTAATGCCATCCATTTCCCTCCAAATTCTATGATTTTGTCATTTTTTAATGCAGAGTAATACTCCATTGTGTATAAATGCCATATTTTTTTATCCATTCATCTATTCAAGGGCATCTAGGTTGATTCCACAGTCTTGCTATTGTGAATTGTGCTGCTATGAACATCAATGTAGCAGTGTCCCTGTAGCATGCTCTTGTTAGGTCTTTAGGGAATAGACCAAGAAGGGAAATAGCTGGGACAAATGGTGGTTCCATTCCCAGCTTTCCAAGAAATCTCCATACTGCTTTCCAAATTGGCTGCACCAATTTGCAGTCCCACCAACAATGAACAAGTGTACCCTTTTCCCCACATCCTCGCCAGCACTTGTTGTTGTTTAACTTCCTAATGGCTGACAATCTTACTGGAGTGAGATGATATCTTAGGGTGGTTTTGATTTGCATTTCTCTGACTGCTAGAGATGGTGAGCATTTTTTCATGTACTTGTTGATTGATTGTATGTCCTCCTCTGAGAAGTGTCTGTTCAGGTCCTTGGCCCATTTGTTGATTGGGTTATTTGTTATCTTATTGTCTAATTTTTTGAATTCTTTGTATACTCTGGATAATAGGGCTCTATCTGAAGTGTGAGGAGTAAAGATTTGTTCCCAGGATGTAGTCTCCCTATTTACCTCTCTTATTGTTTCTTTTGCTGAGAAAAAACTTTTTAGTTTGAGTAAGTCCCATTTGTTGATTCTAGTTATTAACTCTTGTGCTATGGGTGTCCTATTGAGGAATTTGGAGCTCGACCCCACAGTATGTAGATCGTAGCCAACTTTTTCTTCTATCAGACGCCGTGTCTCTGATTTGATATCAAGCTCCTTGATCCATTTTGAGTTCACTTTTGTGCATGGCAAGAGAAGTGGATTCAGTTTCATTTTGATGCATGGATTTCCAGTTTTACCAGCACCATTTGTTGAAGATGCTATCCTTCCTCCATTGCATGCTTTTAGCCCTTTATCAAATATAAGATAGTTGTAGTTTTGTGGATTGGTTTCTGTGTCCTCTATTCTGTACCATTGGTCCACTCGCCTGTTTTGGTACCAGTACCATGCTGTTTTTGTTTTATTGCTCTGTAGTATAGTTTGAAGTCTGCTATCGGTATACCACCTGCTATCGGTATACCACACATCCTGCTTAACATTGTTTTTGCTATTCTGGGTCTTTTATTTTTCCATATGAATTTCATGATTGCTTTCTCTATTTTTACAAGAAATGCCGTTGGGATTTTGATTGGCATTGCATTAAACCTATAGAGAACTTTTGGTAATATCGCCATTTTGATGATGTTAGTTCTGCCTATCCATGAACAGGGTATATTTTTCCATCTTCTAAGATCTTCTTCTATTTCTCTCTTTAGGGTTCTGTAGTTTTCATTGTATAAGTCTTTCACCTCTTTTGTTAGGTTGATTCCCAAGTATTTTATTTTTTTTCTGTGGATATTGTGAATGGAGTGTTTTTCCTCATTTCCATTTCACAGGATTTGTCGCTGATATACAGAAATGCCTTTGATTTATGCGTGTTGATTTTATATCCTGCCACTTTTAAATTCATTTATTAGCTCTAATAGTTTCTTTGTAGACCCTTTTGGGTCAGCTAGGTATAGAATCATGTCATCTACAAATAGTGATAATTTAAGTTCTTCTTTTTCTATTTTTATGCCTTTAATTTCTTTCGTCTGTCTAATTGCTCTGGCCAGTGTTTCGAGAACTATGTTGAACAGAAGTGGTGAGAGAGGGCATCCCTGTCTTGTTCCAGATTTTAGAGGGAATGCCTTCAATTTTCCTCCATTCAGAATGATGCTAGCCTGAGGCTTAGCATAGATTGCTTTTACAATGTTGAGGTATGTTCCTGTTATCCCTAGTTTTCCTAGAGTTTTGAACATAAAGGAATGCTGTACTTTGTCGAATACTTTTTCTGCATCTATCGAGATGATCATATGGTTCTTTTTTTTTTAAATTTTTTTTTTATTGGTTGTTCACAACATTACAAAGCTCTTGACATATCATATTTCATACATTAGATTGAAGTGAGTTATGAACCCCAAATTTTACCCCAAATGCAGATTGCAGAATCACGTCGGTTACACATCCACAATTTTACATAATGCCCTATTAGTAATTGTTGTATTCTGCTACCTTTCCTATCCCCTACTATCCCCCCTCCCCTCCCCTCCCATCTTCTCTCTCTACCCCATCTACTGTAATTCATTTCTCTCCTTGTTTATTTTCCCATTCCCCTCACAACCTCTTATATGTAATTTTGTATAGCAGTGAGGCTCTCCCTTCATTTCCATGCAATTTCCCTTTTCTCTCCCTTTCCCTCCCATCTCATGTCTCTGTTTAATGTTAATCTTTTCTTCCTACTCTTCCTCCCTGCTCTGTTCATAGTTGCTCTCATTATATCAAAGAAGACATTTGGAGTTTGTTTTTTAGGGATTGGCTAGCTTCACTAAGCATAATCTGCTCTAGTGCCATCCATTTCCCTGCAAATTCTATGATTTTTGTCATTTTTTATTGCTGCATAGTACTCCATTGTGTATAGATGCCACATTTTTTTTATCCATTCATCTATTGAAGGGTATCTGGGTTGGTTCCACAGTCTAGCTATTGTGAATTGTGCTGCTATGAACATCGATGTGGCAGTATCCCTGTAGCATGCTCTTTTAAGGTCTTCAGGGAATAGTCCGAGAAGGGCAATAGCAGGGTCAAATGGTGGTTCCATTCCCATCTTTCCCAGGAATCTCCAAACTGCTTTCCAAATTGGCCGCACCAATTTGCAGTCCCACCAGCAATGTACAAGTGTACCCTTTTCTCCACATCCTCACCAGCACTTGTTGTTGTTTGACTTCATAGTGGCTGCCAATCTTACTGGAGTGAGATGGTATCTTAGGGTGGTTTGATTTGCATTTCTCTGACTGCTAGAGATGGTGAGCATTTTTTCATGTACTTGTTGATTGATTGTATATCCTCCTCTGAGAATTGTCTGTTCAGGTCCTTGGCCCATGTGTTGATTGGGTTATTTGTTATCTTATTGTCTAATTTTTTGAGTTCTTTGTATACTCTGGATATTAGGGCTCTATCTGAAGTGTGTGGAGTAAAGATTTGTTCCCAGGATGTAGGCTCCCTGTTTATCTCTCTTATTGTGATTTCCGTATATTGAACCATCCTTGCATCCCAGGGATGAATCCTACTTGATCATGGTGCACAATTTTTTTGATATGTTTTTGAATCCGATTCGCCAGAATTTTATTGAGGATTTTTGCATCTAGGTTCATTAGAGATATTGGTCTGTAGTTTTCTTTCTTTGAAGTGTCTTTGTCTGGTTTAGGAATCGGGGTGATGTTGGCCTCGTAGAATGAATTTGGGAGTTTTCCCTCTTTTTCTATTTCCTGAAATAGCTTGAAAAGTATTGGTATTAGTTCCTCTTTAAAGGTTTTGTAAAACTCTGCTGTATACCCATCCGGTCCTGGGCTTTTCTTAGTTGGTAGTCTTTTGATGGTTTCTTCTATTTCCTCAATTGATATTGGTCTGTTTAGGTTGTCTATATCCTCCTGACTCAATCTGGGCAGATCATATGACTTAAGAAATTTATCGATGCCTTCACTATCTTCTATTTTATTGGAGTATAAGGATTCAAAATAATTTCTGATTATCTTCTGTATTTCTGAAGTGTCTGTTGTGATGTTGCCTTTTTCATCCTGTATGCTAGTAATTTGAGTTCTCTCTTCTTCTCTTTGTTAGCATGGCTAAGGGTCTGTTGATTTTATTTATTTTTTCAAAGAACCAACTTTTAGTTTTGTCAATTTTTTCAGTTGTTTCTTTTGTTTCCATTTCATTAATTTCAGCTCTGATTTTAATTATTTCTTGCCTTCTACTTCTTTTGCTGTTGTTTTGCTCTTCTTTTTCTAGGATTTTGAGATGAAGTATGAGATCATTTATTTGTTGGTTTTTTCTTTTTTTAAGGAATGAACTCCAAGCAATGAATTTTCCTCTTAGAACTGCTTTCAATGTGTCCCATAGATTCCGATATGTGGTGTCTGTGTTTTCATTTATCTCTAAGAATTTTTTAATTTCCTCCTTGATGTCTTCTATAACCCATTGATCATTCAGTAACCTATTGTTCATTCTCCAAGTGATGCATGATTTTTCCTTCTTTCTTTTATCTTTGATTTTCAGTTTCATTCCATTATGATCAGATTAGATGCATGGTATTATCTCTACTCCTTTATATTGTCTAAGAGTTGCCCTGTGACATAATATATGATCTATTTTTGAGAAGGATCCATGTGCTGCTGAGAAAAAAGTGTAACTGCTTGATGTTGGGTGGTATATTCTATATATGTCAATTAAGTCTAGGTTATTAATTGTGTTATTGAGTTCTATAGTTTCCTTATTCAACTTTTGTTTGGAAGATCTGTCCAGTGGTGAGAGAGGTGTGTTGAAGTCTCCCATGATTATTGTATGGTGGTCTATTAGACTCTTGAACTTGAGAAGAGTTTGCTTGATGAACATAGCTGTACCATTGTTTGGGGCATATATATTTATGATTGTTATGTCTTGTTGGTGTGTGGTTCCCTTGAGCAGTATGTAGTGTCCCTCTTTATCCCTTTTGATTAACTTTGGCTTGAAATCTATTTTATTTGATATGAGTATGGACACTCCAGCTTGTTTCCGAAGTTCATATGAGTGATGTGATTTTTCCCAACCTTTCACCTTCAGTCTATGTATATATTTTCCTATCAAATGCGTCTCCTGTAGGCAGCATATTGTTGGGTCTTGTTTTGTGATCCATTCTACTAGCCTGTGTCTCTTAATTGGTGAGTTTAAGCCATTAACATTTAGGGTTATTATTGAGATATGGTTTGTTCTTCCAGCCATATTTGTTTATTAATGTTACTAAACCTGATTTGTTTTCCTCTTTGATTACTTTCCCCCCTTTACTGTCCTACCTCCCACTGTTGGTTTTCATTGTTATTTTCCATTTCCTCTTCCTGTAATGTTTTGCCAAGGATGTTTTGAAGAGATGGTTTTCTAGCTGCAAATTCTTTTAACTTTTGTTTATCGTGGAAGGTTTTAATTTCATCTTCCATCCTGAAGCTTAATTTCACTGGATACACGATTCTTGGTTGGAACCCATTTTCTTTCAGTGTTTGAAATATGTTATTCCAGGATCTTCTAGCTTTCAGAGTCTGTGTTGAAAGATCAGCTGTTATCCTGATTGGTTTACTCCTAAATGTAATCTGCTTCCTTTCTCTTGTAGCTTTTAAAATTCTCTCCTTATTCTGTATGCTGGGCATCTTCATTATAATGTGTCTAGGTGTGGATCTCTTATGATTTTGCACATTCGGCATCCTGTAGGCTTCTAGGATTTGGGATTCTGTCTCATTCTTCAAGTCTGGGAAGTTTTCTCGTATTATTTCATTGAATATATTGCTCATTCCTTTGGTTTAGAGCTCTATACCTTCCTGTATCCCAATGACTCTTAAGTTTGGTCTCTTTATGTTATCCCATATTTCTTGGATGTTCTGCTCATGGTTCCTTAACAGTCTTGCTGAGCTGTCTATGTTCTTTTCAAGTTGAAATACTTTGTCTTCATTGTCTGATGTTCTATCTTCTAAGTGTTCTACTCTGCTGGTAGTATTCTCAATTGAGTTTTTAAGTTGGTTTATTGCTTTCTGCATTTCTAGGATTTCTGTTTGTTTGTTTTTTATTACCTCTATCTCCCTGTATAGTTGATCTTTTGCTTCTTAGATTTGTTTATGTAATTCATTGTCGAAGTGATCTTTCATTGTCTGATTTTGCTGTCTCATGTCTTCCTTGAGACTCCAGATCATCTGAAGCGTGTATATCCTGAATTCTTTATCTGACATTCCATCTGCTGCAGCTATTACCTCTTCTAAAGTTGAGTTGACCTGCATTGCTTGTGGTCCTTTCTTTCCTTGTCGTTTCATACTGCTCGCGTTTCTTTCTGCTTGGTGAAACTGTTGTGTTTTTGAAATTTTCCCCCTATATATTTATATTGCTCTTGTATAGTTGAAAAGTCTCCCTTGCAGGGCGGGCAGCGGCTGTGCTCCTCCTCCAATTGGGGTGATCTGTCTACTACGCTGGCAGGCCGCTGGGCTGTTCTGCCGGTCGGTCGCAGGTCTGCCTAACTTGTAGGCGCGGGCGGCGGCTCTGCTCTGCACCTCCTCCAGTTGGTGTGACGTGTCTACCACACCCGCGGACCCCTGGGCCTGTTCTGCTGGTCGGTCACAGGTCTGCCTACCTTGCAGGCGTGGGTGGCGGCTCTGCTCTGCCCTTACTCCAATTGGGGTGACGTGTCTACCACGCCGGCGGTTCGCTGGGCCTGTTCTGGGCGCGAGAGGCAGCTCTGCTCTGCCCCTACTCCAATTGGGGTGACGTGACTTGCACGCCAGCGGGTCGCTGAACCTGTTCTGGGCGTGGGCGGCGGCTCTGCTCTACCCCTACTCCAATTGGTGTGACGTGACTACCACGCCGGCGGGCCACTGGGCCTGTTCAGGGTGCGGGCAGCGGCTCTGCTCTGCCCCTACTCCAATTGGGGTGACGTGACTACCACGCCGGTGGGCCACTGGGCCTGTTCAGGATGCGGGCAGCGGCTCTGCTCTGCCCCTACTCCAATTGGGGTGACGTGACTTCCACGCCAGCGGGTCGCTGAGCCTGTTCTGGGAGTGGGCGGCGGCTCTGCTCTACCCCTACTCCAATTGGTGTGACGTGACTACCACGCCAGCGGGCCACTGGGCCTGTTCAGGGTGCAGGCAGCGGCTCTGCTCTGCCCCTACTCCAATTGGGGTGACGTGACTACCACGCCGGCGGGCCCCTGGGCCTATTCTGGGTGCAGGCAGCTGCTCTGCTCTGCCCCTACTCCAATTGTGGTGACATGTCTACCCCGCCAGCAGGCCACTGGGCCTGTTCCTCCAGTCGGTCGCAGGTCTGCCTACCTTGTGGGAACGGGTGGCGGCTCTGCTCTGCCCCTAGTCCAAATGGGGTGATGTGTCTGCCGCGCCGGCAGGCCGCTGGGCCTATTCCGCCGGTCGGTCACAGGCCTGCCTACCTTGTGGGCGCGGGTGGCGGCTCTGCTCTGCCCCTACTCCAATTGGGGTGACGTGACTTCCACGCTGGCGGGTCGCTGGGCCTGTTCCGGGCATGGGCGGCGGCTCTGCTCTACCCCTACTCCAATTGGGGTGTCATGACTTCCACGCCGGCGGGTCGCTGGGCCTGTTCTGGGCGCGGGAGGCGGCTCTGCTCTGCCCCTACTCCAATTGGGGTGACGTGACTTCCACGCCGGCGGGTCGCTGGGCCTGTTCCGGGCGTGGGCGGCAGCTCTGCTCTACCCCTACTCCAATTGGGGTGACATGACTACCACGCCGGCGGGCCTCTGGGTCTGTCCCGGGGCGGGTGGCAGCTGCTCTGCTCTGCCCCTACTCCAATTGGGGTGATGTGTCTACCATGCCAGCAGGCCGCTGGGCCTGTTCCTCCAGTCGGTTGCAGGTCTGCCTACCTTGTGGGAACGGGCAGCGGCTCTGCTCTGACCCTAGTCCAAATGGGGTGACGTGTCTGCCGCGCCGGCAGGCCGCTGGGCCTGTTCCGCTGGTCGGTCACAGGCCTGCCTACCTTGCGGGCGCGGGTGGCAGCTCTGCTCTGCCCCTACTCCAATTAGGGTGATGTGTCTACCACGCCGTCGGGCCGCTGGGCCTGTTCCGGGCGTGGGCGAAGGCTCTGCTGTGCCCCTACTCCAATTGGGGTGACGTGTCTACCATGCCGGCAGGCCGCTGGGCCTGATCCGCCGGTCGGTCGCAGGTCTGCCTACCTTGCGGGCGCGGGTGGCGGCTCTGCTCTGCCCCTCCTCCAATTGGTGTGACGTGTCTACCACGCCCGCGGACCGTTGGGCCTGTTCTGCCGGTCAGTCACAGGTCTGCCTACCTTGCGGGCACGGGTGGCGGCTCTGCTCTGCCCCTACTCCAATTGGGGTGACGTGACTACCATGCCTGCGGGTCATTGGGCCTGTTCCGGATGCAGGCGGCGGCTCTGCTCTGCCCCTACTCCAATTGGTGTGACGTGTCTACCCCGCCAGCAGGCCGCTGGGCCTGTTCCGCCGGTCGGTCGCAGGTCTGCCTACCTTGCGGGTGCGAGCGGTGGCTCTGCTCGGCCCCTACTGCAGTTGGGGTGAAGTGATACCACGCCGGCGGGTCGATAGGCCTGTTTCAGGCACGAGCAGCGGCTCTGCTTTGCCCCTACTCCAATTGGTGTGATGTGTCCACCACGCCGGCAGGCCGCTGGGCCTTTTCCGCCGGTCGATCGCAGGTCTGCCTACCTTGCGGGCTCGGGCGGCGGCTCTGCTCGGCCCCTACTGCAGTTGGGGTGAAGTGATACCACGCCGGCGGGTCGCTAGGCCTGTTCCGGGCGCGGGCGGCGGCTCTGCTCTGCCCCTACTCCAATTGGTGTGACGTGTCTACCATGCGGGCAGGCCGCTTGGCCTGTTCCACCGATCGGTCGCAGGTCTGCCTACCTTGCGGGCGCGGGCAGCGGCTCTGCTCGGCCCCTACCGCAGTTGGGGTGAAGTGATACCACGCCGGCGGGTCGCTGGGGCTGTTCCGGGCGCGTGCGGCGGCTCTGCTCTGCCCCTCTGGCCTCCACAGTATTCAGCAGGATCCGGACCGAGAAGCAGTTTCCGCAGGTTCTTTAGCCCTGGGCCAGAGCAGTTCCGGGAGCCAGAATTCGGCCGCTCCAGGCTCGGTGTATGTTCTGATAGGAGCAGGCTCCAAGAAGCAGTTTCCGCGGGTTCTTTAGCACTGAGCCTGAGTAATTTGTCTGCGAGACGCAGGCGAATGGCAGCCTGAAATTACCTGTTCTATAGTTGAATGAGCTGCGATCAGTCGAAAACAGAGATGATGATGTCAGCTCTCCAAGATGGTGGCCGCTGGCCTCCTCTGTGGTCTGACCCGTGTGGAGAACCGAACTGGACCGCTTCCTTCCCCCGTCTCAAACCCAGAATTCAGCACTGTGTACAGTGATTGCACAGCTGGCAGGAGCCCACAGAATCTGCAGCGCTGTATCTTTGCGTTGCTATCTCTTGCTTCCCAGCACGTGCCGCAGATTCTAGCCGCGGGGCAATTAGCTGAATAAGCAGCGTGACCCTCCGTGCAGACAAATCGCTTGCGTTTGAGCCCCTGTAGCTGATCCTCGTGCGATGAAAATCCTTCCACTAGGTTTTGGAGCACCCCAGTTTTGCTAGAAATTCCTAACAAGATAATTTTTAGCTGTTCTAACTCATCATTCTCCCGAACAGTGACGCGGTACACAGGGTTGATGCACTCCCTTCGCTGCCATCTTCCCTACTCCCCTGATCTTGGTTTTTATTTGAATCTCACAGTCAGTGAATTTCACCCTCTCTCTCCATAGCCTCGTGTGCAAGCTAAACACAAGGACCACCATACTAGCAGCAACCAACCCTAAAGGCCAGTATGATCCCCAGGAGTCTGTGTCTGTGAACGTCGCCCTCGGCAGCCCACTTTTAAGTCGATTTGACCTTATCCTGGTTTTGCTTGATACCAAGAATAAAGACTGGGATCATGTAATTTCCTCCTTTATCTTAGAAAATAAAGGTATGTGAAAATATATGAATAATCCAATATGGCAAGGAAAGATTAGACCTTACTAAAGGAAATTTCTCTTGAAGAAAATTAAATAAATCTCACAGAGGGGAGTGAGTGAGAGAATCTGGTTCAGGGGCCCCAGAATAATGAGGAGAAGGAAAAGAGGCTTTCTCCACCTGGTACAATGAGCTTTGTGATGAAAGGGTGCAACCTTATGATATAAAATTTCCATTCAACTCTTGCACATAAAGAAAACTGAACTGCTTTATGAGTTGAAATCTCTAAAAGTGAGCTTTACATTTGTTACTATGAAGCAGACCAAAAGTGTTCTGAATAATTTTAACCCTTGAGATAGCTTGTTTTTATTAAGCTTAGATTGTAAGTCTGTCCATTCTAGAATGTATGCTTTACAAAGAATAGGACTAGATTTCAATGAACACAAAAACCTAAATGAGTACAAGAAGCTGGTGTAGTGTCACATGCCTTATAATCCCAGTGACTAGGAGACTGAGGCAGGAGGTTCACAAGTTTGAGCCAACCTCAGCAACTTGGCAAGAACCTGTCTCAAAATAAAAAGGACTGGGGATGTAACTCAATTGTAAATTACTCCTGGGTTCAATCCCCAGTACCAAAGATAAATAAAATAAAATTATAAAAAAATGAGTATAAGAACTTTATCAAATCCCTTAAGATGACATATTTTCCTGTTCTTAAATTTTACTAACCCAACACGTAATATACAGGTTACCCAAGCAAATCAGAGAAGCTGTGGAGTATGGAAAAGATGAAAACATACTTCTGCCTCATTAGGACTCTCCAGCCCACTCTGTCTGATGCTGGCAATCAAGTTCTTCTCCGGTACTACCAGAGGCAAAGGCAGAGTGATTCCCGGAATGCCGCCAGGACAACCATCCGCCTGTTGGAAAGCTTGATTAGATTAGCAGAAGGTTTATCTCTTATCTGGTGATAACTTCTCTTGAGTGCCTACTGTGTGCAGAGCATGTAGCTTGGAACTGTGGAGTCAAGAATAAATTGGAATAATCCCTACTCTAAGATGCTCACAGTCACTTAAAAAGTAAAGGCTGTGAGCCCTAAGACTTCCACTCATCAGAGGACAGATAATGGATGTCAAGTGGAATGTTGTATCATTAAGAAAGAGGAATCTTGGTTGACATCTCAAGACCTCCCATAACTTAGCATACCACTATTTAGAAAGCCTCATTTCTGATGTCTTCTCAGTTCTATTAGCTTTTTTAGTGGAACAGTTACTTGCTTAGAATTGTTTTCCATATATCTTCTGTGGCTCTTGCTCAGTATTTTCCAGTCATGACCCATCCCCATTGTTAAAACAACCAAATCAACAATGCTGTGTCCTGTCCCATTCCTAAGTCATAGAACTTAACGTATACACATATAGCTAATGTGCCTCTCAAACATTTATTTTCTAACATTGGCTTTTACATTTTAGATTATGTTTAAATAATATTTTAAAAACTTCCCATGAACTTTATGAATCACATGATAAAGTAATATAAGCTTAATAAAAGATACTATAAAAGTAATGGACCTCATTTTTTTCCAAGGATTTATGTCTAATATTAGGGCAAGAGTACCCAAAATTCAAGCTTGCTTGTCAGTAGTTTTGAAAAGCTCATAAATCATAGATTAAAAAAAAACAGAATTGAGAAATGAGTTTTATTTTGTGTAGTTTTATAATAGATTAAAACAAGGACTAAAAGTTGTTAAAGTATTAAATATATGTTTCTGTAGCACCTTTCTATACTGTCCAGAGTACTTTCTCATGGATGTATACAAAATTACATGACGTGTGCAGAAGGATCAGGTCTATTGTTAGAGAAACAACTGTAAAACTAGTTGCATGTAGAATTTTGTGCTTGTTCTAGTAAAATTATTAGTGTTATTAGTGTTCATTCATAAAGCATGATTTGTGTGTGTGTGTGTGTGTGTGTGTGTGTGTGTGTGTGTGTGTGGAGGAGAGCAGGAGTAGAGAATTACTTGTATCATCCTAAATAATCCTAAATTCAAATGCATTTTATTTTCTTAGCTCATGCTCGGCTAATGTTTCGTGATATTGTGACTCTGGAAGACGCTATTACTGTGGTATCAGTAATGGAGTCTTCAATGCAGGTAAGGATATTTTGTGTATCTGATGTGTACCTTTATTACAAGCTTTCTTTCAAAAAAAGATACTATCAAGAGTTATAAAAATGATCTTATTCTAGCTAGACCTATAAATTCTGGAAAAATATCCATAGATAATCATTTAATAGAAGGGGGAAATGTCATAGAGACCTTTCATTGCATCATTGACATTGCTTTTGCTCATTGGTGGAAAATAGTGTGTCTCAACTCTTCTCAGTACACCTGAGTGATGTTCACAGTCTCTCTAGTGACAGTATCATTTCTTAAATCAATGATTGCCATCCAGAACTGGGAAAGAGAACTATTAAAATGTGAAAAATTTTCCTAGTTGATTCTCATCCCCAAGGTGGGGGTATTTAGTGCTGGTCTTAGCCACCTGGGAGCTGAAGACCCTCTGTGTCCTTGCTATGTGCTGGATGGCCCTGTGACTCTGGTATTTTCTCACCCCGTAGGGAGGTGCACTGCTGGGAGGTGTGAACGCTCTCCACACTTCCTTTCCTGAAAATCCTCAGGCGCAGTACCAGAGACAGTGTGAACTTATTCTGGAAAAACTGGAGCTGCAGAGCCTCTTAAATGAAGAGCTTGAAAGACTTGAAAGGTGAGGAAGGAAAACCAAGAAAGGCACATAGTGGAAAATAACTTCTCTGGCATTTAGTGAAACAAGGGAATGTAAACTGAATAGAATCTATCTATATTGTTTGAAGAGCATTGTGTCTGTTATCTATTGCTATAAAATCAACCATTCTAAATCTGAATGGTTTAAAAAAAAATACCACAACTTTAATGCTCACTTTCTGGGAGTCAGAAATTCAGGCAGGCTCAGGGGAGATGGCTTGCTACTTACTCCGTGTTGTGTCAGCTGGGGCGACACCTCAGAAACTTAGCTTTCTCATGACTTGCAAAGATGTGGATAATAGACGTGACAGACACATGGGAAGGAATGTGTTAGTCAAAGCAAATCAGTGGAAGCATGGACTCTGGCTGCCTGAAGAAATTTGGCCATAACTTTAATGTTTGCCTATTTCCTAAATACATGGGTTTCTGAAAAGCTAGACTTTGTGTACCTGAGAAAGAGTAGTAAGGAATGGCAAGATTGCTCATTCAGGCATCTTCATGTTAATGTGAATGGCTTAATAATTGACCTGAATCTGATAAATGAAGTGCATATGGAGGTGGAGCAACTCCAGGAGAATTTGGGGACCACAATGGGATAGATACTGTATTAAGTAAAACTTTGGAATTCTTTGTTATTATTTTTTTTTTTTAAAGAGAGAGAGAGAGAGAGAGAGAGAGAGAGAGAGAGAGAGAGAATTTCAATATTTATTTTTCGGTTTTTTGGCGGACACAACATCTTTGTTTGTACGTGGTGCTGAGGATCGAACCCGGGCCGCACGCATGCCAGGCGAGTGCGCTACCGCTTGAGCCACATCCCCAGCCCTCTTTGTTATTATTTATTTATTTATTAGCTCTAATCAGTTATACACAACAGTAGAAAGCTCTCTGATTCATTGTACACAAATGGAGCAGAATTTTTCACTTTTCTGGTTGTGCATGAAGTAGAGTCACACCATTCATGCCATCATACATGTACCTAGGATAATGATGTCTATCTCATTCTACCGTTTTTCCTACCCCTTTGCCCCCACCCCCCTCCCATTTGTCCCATAGAAAGTTCCTCCACTTATCCCATGCATATCCCCCCATATGAATTAAAATTCACTTATCAGAGAAAACATTTGGCCCCTGATTTTTTGAGACTGGCTTATTTCACTTAGCTTGATTGTCTCCAACTCCATCCGTTTACCTGCAAATGCCATAATTTTATTCTCTTTTAATGCTGAGTAATATTCCACTTAGTATATATACCATAGTTTCTTTATCCATTCATCTATTGGAGGGAATCTAGAAAACCTTGAGAATTCGTTTCTCTTCCATTTGCTTCCTTCTCCTAGCAGCATTCTTTTTTATTTATAAAACCTAATCAGAGCCCCCCTAGGGAAGTCAGGCATGAAGGGACTGGCTTTATCCCACCAGTGCCCAGATGACAGGCTGCAATTAACTTGCAGTCTGTATGAAATCAGCCCCCCTTTCTTTTGGCTTCTCATCTCTTCTTATGATCCAGAGTATGATGCTAAGATCAGTTACTCTGTTGGGTGGTTTATGGTCTGACCTAGCCAGTTGTTTCAAGCCCTTCCTAGATGTGGATTAGCCTTTGGAGGAGCTACTCATTTTGACCTGCCCAAGCTACCAGAAGCTGAAAAATGATGCATTCAAGAAAGGAGAACCAGTGTTGTGTGTTAGAAAAATGACAGTTGGATTAGCCAAATTCAGAATGACTCGCTTAAAGGAAAAGAACAGGAGGAAAAAAGTATGTGACTATCTGAAAGATGGGATTCTGTCATAAAATGTTGTTTCTTATTGTATTTCTTCATAATGCAGAAGTATATTCCAATGTTGATCCTCAAAGCAACAAAACCAGGTGCTGAAAGTCTGACCTACTCTTATCAAGTGAGAAAAATACAACTAGCGTATAGGTTTTTATTCTTCAAGAAAGAGTTCTTCATTCCTTAAGGAAATCACATAATTCAAAAAAAATCACTGATATTTTTGTCATACTTTCTAGAAAATGCTTTACCAGAGACAGCATGCTTCAAATAATGACATTCTAGTACTCACTTTGGGGAATCAGAAAGCAGAGGGCACAAAGATGTCTTATAAGAAAGTATAATAAAACTGCACAAACTTTATTTGTGGGAGTGTTTAATTCCTGAGTAAGAATTAGATAAAAATAATAGGGCAAAATTATTCTATTCCTAAAATTTCTCATCATTTAGTATATTGTTATAAAGCTTTAACAAGTGAGACCTCCTGACCTCTATTTGATGCTGAACAGCAGTAATTTTGAAAGCTACTTGATTTTTTAATTATAACTCAAATTAGTCATAATAAACATGGATTTTCCATGTCAATATTTCTAAATTTACTGTAAATGACTATAACTCAATATTTTCTTAAAACTTCTTTTTTCTGAGTATAAAGGTAAAACATGTTCTTTGTAGGTGGGCTATTTTAGAAATTAGCAGTAATAAGAAAACAAAAATAACAATCTTATTTCCCATAGATAAATACTATTAACATTTTAATGTATGGAAATAAATTTGTATTTCCTTCTAGTCTCTTCTCTATGATTACACGTAATTTTAGAATAATTTTCTCATCTGCTTTTGGGCATAATTTTTTTTTTTCAGATTTAGTACATGGAAATGGGGTCATGCCACACTTTATATTGAGAAGATGTTTCTAGGTTGTTAAGGGCTTTTTAATGGGCATACTTTGGGAGTAGTACAATCCCTGTTAGAAATTCAGTTTCTAATGTGCCCAATATTTAGAATGAGTATCACTGAACAGATCATTCAGAGAGGGTTGGCTTTAGCTCTCTATCAGATTGATAAGAGAGCCACTGCCCAGATTTTATGTTGAAGCATGGCTGGGCTTTGCAGGAAAGGGTGTCAGAGTTACCTGCAATTATCCACTATGAATGTGAATGTTCTCGGGGCAGTGCCAGTGCCAGCATAGAGGTATCATAGAAACCTCATTCCTGGGGAAAGTGACTTTTAGGTGCACTAAAATCCAGTTCCTTGGTTGGGTGAAGAGATCTACAGAGAGCAACAAGCCAGTTATATTTGAACATTTTTGCATGAGAGATAAGACTGAACATTTTACACTAACCTCCAATCTTAAATGAATTAAATGAACTTTCAGAGAGACTTAAAATTGTAGACCAACCATTGATTCATTTTCTTAATTTTGCTACAATTTTATTTAAAATTAGAATGCCTATCACAGCACTGAACTCTATATTGATTTTTTTAATAAAGGATAATCCTTTTGCTGCCCTAAGCATCTATGCTTCATATTAATTTGGAATTATGTTAGACTTAAACCTTTAAGATGAGATCTCAGAGACTGAAGAAATGAAAAGGTTAATGTAGATTCTCTTCCCTTCAATACCTATTTTCCTTATTTGTCTCCGTTCCAGGTTACGGAATGAAAGTGCATGCCAATCCCAACCACGGGTAATGGAGACAGAAACTGTTCCAGGGTCCTCAGGGAATGATACAAGGGAAGAACCAAAGTTTAGAACTTCAACACAGCAGGACCTGAACTGTAGCCCACATACTTCCTCCCTTGGAGGCAGTCCCCAGGGAGGCCCACTTCTAGACCTCCAACCCCAACTGAGGTCTGACAAAACAACAAGTAGAAGACATTCAGCTGAGCTCAAAGATGGCAGAGATGACGGTTTGGACTGGTTTGACTTCATGGCACCAAATAAGATAGAACCTAAAAATACTGTTCTCTCTCCTGGTCCCGAAGCAACTAAAAAAAACAAGGCGATGAAAATCTCTAAGAACAAATCTCAAGGTAGGGAAAAGAGTGGGCCAGGCCAAGAATCTGGGCCACTTCTATCACCAGGAGCAACAGGTGGTCCACTGAGGCCAGGAAGTGTGGAGGGTAAAAAGGCCAAAAAGAGAGCACTGGCATCTGAAGCAGCAGTCCCTACTGATGAGCCCGACTCGGTACTGACTCAGCATGTCCCTAGCAGGTTGCTCAAGCTGCGCAAGGAGAAGGCCCAGGTGTCATCCAAAAGTACCACCAGGGTGCCTTCACAGCCCACAGACCCTTCTGCTGCTCAGTCCATTCCTGCACATGGGCCAGAAAAAACACCAGAAATATCCAAAGGAAAGAGATTGAGATCCCTTGCTCAGGAAGAAGAGTCTGAACTTGAAAGTGTTAATCCAGTTCTCCCAGTAGCCAAACTGGCAAAGTTTACTTTCAAACAGAAGTCAAAACTGATTCACTCCTCTGAACAACACAGTCATGCATCTTCTGGCACAAGTAAAATAACAGTTTGTAGTCCTAAAATTCCCCAACATAGAATACGGAGAGAAGCAGCTGTGTCTGTGCAGGGTCCAGAAAAGCTGGCCTCTACCTCAGGAAACAGAAACTTCAATCAGCAACAGAGTGAAACAAAGGAGCTGTTACATCAGCCACCAGAGAAGGATGGATCAAGAGAGGAGAAGGAATGTGGCCCTGAAAAGAGGGTTATTCAGCCTGAGTTGGAGCTTGGGAACAAGACTGGGCATTCTCATCTAACTTGTGAGACAGACAGAAAGGAAGAGGTTTCATCCAGTAAGAAAAGCAACAAGGTTCACGCTGGCACGTTGGCCAAATTGGCAAACTTCTCTTTTACTTCCTTGCTGGAATCCAAATCTGAGTCCCCTCCTCCTCCTGAAAGGAAGAACTGGGGTGAGAGAGGCCCCAGCCCGCCTCCTCCAACCACAGATCCAATGCTTGAGAGTAAAAGGAAATCTTTTCAGCTGCAGGGCTCCGCTGAGAAACTGATTCTTTCTAAAAATTCTCTCTTCACTCTATCAGAGCTAGATGATGAAGCATTAGATTTTGACTGGGATGAAGAGATGAGAAAAAAGCCATAATTGTGGAAAGCTTTCTGATCAAATTCACCTTCCCTGACTCAACATAATACCCTCAGATTATCAGTGTAGTATTTATAAGTGTATGAACTATCATCCATGTCCATTTTGAGTACCATTCCAAATACCAGCTTCCCCATCAAGTTTCATTTTTCAGGTTTATCTTCATGACTTTAAAAAGTTGTCTAATTTGAATAAGAGTGATAACAGCACTCGAAATGAATGGATTGTGCTTAATTTTGCAAATGGAGTATTCTCAAAGATGGTTTTGTTATTTCATCTTTTTTTTTTTTTTTAATGAGGAGGGGCTCATTCCTAAATCCCTTCTTTCCAAGAAAAAAATGCTTCAAAGGTAGCACTCATAAGTCCAAAGGCAGATGAACTCTTCTATTTTTTTCTTTTTTATCTTTACCCAGGATGTACTAAGTATGGTGAATATTTATTATCACTTGGAATTATCATGTGTTTTTCTAATATTACTTTTGTGTTTATTCTCATGCACCAGATTAAATGTGGCTAATACTTTTCTCTGAGAGGTATCCTTACAACTCGATAGCATTCTGAAGATCTGGCACCTAGTCAAATAGTAGGTTTCTGAAGTACTGATCTTTTGAGTTTTCTTTTTTCTTGATCCAACATTATGTGCCTCAGATTCTTTTTTCCTCTCAGGGACCTACCTTTCACACAACCTAAATTATTATGTGGTCAGTAAAAAAGAGTGTATCCTAGTCTCAGCCATACATCATGTCACATGTACCCAAGTGGTTAATATGGAAATGTGATTCCTACCGAGATATGATTCATTTGTCTTTAAAATAAAGCAAATGATTATTTTTGACAGGAATAGATAACTTAAACTCTGTTTTTCTGTGTGCATTTAAATCACTTCTTCCTTTGGCTTCTAGCAGGGTCCTTGGGATTACTTAATTACAGTCTTTCTTTTCTGAATTATGCATTTGTACCATAATGATTGATTCCTTAATTGTCTGAAAAACTTTTGGGCATGAAAATTACTCAAATATATGTACTTTTCTAAGCTTTTACTTCATTAAATTTAGAGAAAGCCAAATTTGGTAAACAAATTTTTCTTAAACATTTCAACATTAATTCAAATATTGACTAATTAAAATTTCTAAAAAAAATTTAAACTATGAGTACAAATTCAGTATTTATAAGTCTTTTGAAGTCTTCAAACATCTCAAACAGCTGATAAAAGATACAAGTAATGATCATAAAATTGACTTACACCTTTTCTAAAACATTAAGATTATAGTGTAAGTAATTTATTATTTCTTTACTTGGTCAGTCACTTCCTATATAGTACAATTCTTAATCTAATGTATTCCTACTCTTTCCTGAGTTTCATTATTCTTCAACAAAGGGGAAAAGAAAGGGTTTGGGTTTTTGACCAGTTGAATCTAGTCTGGATATGGTTGTTGTATAGACAAGAGTAATTCAAACCTGAGCCACAGTGTGGAGCTGACTTTTTATGTTTGAAACTTGGTATATTTTGTAGTAATGACACACATTGGATTTTACATGCTTGACAATACCTAACCTATTGGCTTGTCATTAGGATATTTTGATCTCTTGTTATCATTTAAAATGTTTGTATTCTTTGTTGGGAATCTTCATTCTGTTTCATTTCTTAGTGATAAGAAATTCAGTTTTGTAGTTTTTTAAAATTTTTTATTCTTATTTGTTATATATGACAGCAGAATGCATCACAATTCATATTACACATATAGAGCACAATTTTTCATATCTCTGGTTTATATAAAGTATATTCACATCATTCGTGTCTTCATACATGTACTTAGGGTAATGATATCCATCTCATCCCCCAGCACCACAAAAAACCAAATAATTTTTGTAGTTTTTTCTAGTTAACTTGTCAAGAACATTAAGTAATTCATATTTTAAAATACAGTGTTTAATTGTATCTCTTCCTTGGTCTTTTGTGTGACCACCTGGGCTATTTTCTGTATGGTATTATTTGTGCCCATCATACTCCTGTTATTTATATTAGGCTGACAACATCCTATTATTTGTGCAACTTTAGTACCTATTACGAGGCTCATCTGGCTGAATTATAATTTCTTCTTGCTTATTCTTTGGTGCCTGCCCAGATAGAAATAACCACATATGGCAATATTATAAACAAAATTATTAGCAGAAAAATATTTGGTGTAAACACTCACCTAATTACAAAAAAATAAATAAATAAACTTTTAGTACAGCCTGCTCTTGCATTATGGCCCCTTGCTGTACTTGTATTTGATTCAGACTCACAGCTTGGTCAGTGGTCCCTTTGTGCTGATTCCAGTGTCCCTTTAGCACCCTGATATTTCTGAAAGCATCCATGCTATCTGAGAACAATCCAGACCCACTTTTATTTTTTCCTCCCCCATGTTACAGAATCAGCCAGCCCCAAGGTAGATCTGTTTTCTTTAGAAGTCAGTGGTGTTTAGAGACCAAATTCTGGGTCTCAGAGATACACAAAAGAGTCACTAGTGAGCAAAGGTTCTACCACTGCTATTGGGTCATTCTTAGTGGCTGCAGAATGGAAAATATTTTAATATGTTGAGATCACATTTTATCCTGCTGTGCCCTTCCTTTCTTACATTATGTAATTGTACAACTAAAACAATCTCTCATATGGTCTTTGTGTGTATCAAAGAAACACATAGAGGGAATGTGTAGAATCTAAAAAATCGTATTGCAGACAATAAAGAAAGATGTAAAAAATAACCTTTAATTCCAAATCATCATGCCAAAATATTTTATCACAGGTCATTGGACTCCTTAATATCATTTTAATAATTATAAAATTATTTAAACAATAAAAACTATACTTAATTTTTGTGAGCGAAAAGAGTAGACTTTAAATTGATTATAAAAAATTGACCCTGTAAAAAATTAATCTTCAGTGTATATTTACATTAAAAAGTTAAAAAAGAATTTTATTATTATAATTTCAGTATTCTATAGAGATACAGGCAAACTAAGCAAATTATTCTGATATTTTTAACTCTTTTAGGCTTTTTCTGAAAGCATACCAACAAAATTTTAATAATAAAGACTCATTTTTGGTTAACAAATTTTAATTCTAACCAATTTACATTTTTTTTAATTAAAATGTCAGTTTTTTTCTAGAGCCAATTAGGGTCTTTAAAGAAGTTGTTACTTCCAAAGTACAAAGACAAGTTAATGACAATTCAAATCTACATATTCTTTATGTGCACTTGATCTTGATCTCTTACCCAAATGCTAACCCTCCTGGAAGACCAAAGCTAGAAAAGAGTTTAGGGCAACCACTAGGAGGATTCCTGGAACTCTTAGCCAGACCACAGCATTGAGCAGTCCAGAACCCACCTACTCTGGAATTGGGGTTATTACTAGGGACTACCCAGGACCTTGTGAGCCTTTCAGATAGTTTATCAAGCAACTTAGTTCCAAGCTTAACAACCTCACAGATGGGAGAGGAAGCTGGTGCCGGTTACTCAGTATTCAGAATAACATCTTTCATGTCCGCTTTTCATATTATTAACATCCAAGGGGGATAAAGGGCTCTTGGTTCATGTTAGTACTCTCTCCAATTGGGGTTTTGCTGTAAGTGTCCCATCTGTGTGCAGCATAGTCTCTGAGGTATGTATGGAACCATCACCCACACAAATCCTCTTTACTATCACTAAGAACATACACAGGAAGTGGTGGTCACTCCCCTTATGACACACTCTGTTTTCTTAAATCAACTCTACAGACACACCTCTTCACTTAAAGGCTTAAAAATGCATCTAAGGATAATATTTGTGAAAGTATACTTGACAAACGATGAAGTAGATGAAATAAAAGTGTTGATGTGTCTATGTAAATACTCTAGTGTGAGATATAATACAAGGAAGAAAATATGGTGTGTATATACACACATACTTACACTGGGCCTGATCTTACCACAAAGTAGAGACTAAATTTTCTCTTATGAATACAAATTATTTTTAGACCACTTTTTCTGTTTGGTTGGAACCTTAATGCCTTAACATAGTTGAGCCATGAGAAAACAAGTTATGTTAATATAGAGACAAACATGGCTTAACTTAGGGTTTTCATAATAAATTAAGCCAGTGTTGAAATATTGCTTAAGGTTTCAGATCTAATTTATGTATCAGTTCCCACTGATCAGGTGAATTGGGTTCTAGAATTGGCCAGCAGTAACCTTGTCATGGTCAGTTGTTTCATCCATAAAAGCAGAGGACCAGGCATATTTGAGTCAGTATTATTGAGTTACAAAAAAAGAAAAACCTCAGAAGCTAGCTGAAATAAAAGTAGGTTTGCTGTAAGAATATAGCAGGGAGACTCATTAAGAACAGGAAAGTCTGACTGGATCAATATGGCTGTAGAGCTGGAAAGTCAGGCCTGAAGCTCTTCCCTATGTCTCTCCTGGGTCCTCAAGTTCCCTCCCCACTACTTGTCAGTGAGCTGGCTTCCTGCCCTCTGGAAACTCTGTTGTCTGTGCTTAAGGCTTGTTCACTCCAGGCCCCTATAGCTTTTGATCGACTTTGGAGCCTGGTTCTAGATCTCTCTTAACTTTTCCAAATGAGCACCCATCTCATCTCACTGATTCTGGCTCTGTGCTTTTTATTTCAAAAATCTTGATTTGTTCGCCTTGCTTCAAAATGGAGTGGATGGTGGAATGTGAGTGGCCACCTGGCATAAACCCAACAGCCTGGGCTGTGAATAGAGACAGTCACTTGAGTGGGAAGCAGTGGCTGGCCTGTCTACCACATCCCTTTCTCCAAGGGGTTTTTGGCTACAGGTCCTATAATTCTATAAACTTTATTGATTTTGTTCTACTGCCTGAGTTGAGAGAACATGTTTCTGAAGATATTTGGATCGTCTTTCCCAAAGGAGCCAGGTAAATTGCTAGCCATCTGCAGCCAGGTGATTTCCAGGGACTGTGAACAGCAGCTTCTGGCCATACTCCAAGGGCAGATGAGGCTGCAGACCGCAGAGAACTGTTTATTGTGTCACTGCCTATGGAGCTTCTGTTTTCCTATGCTGAAGTTGCTCATCACAACTATATCAGAGCTGTTAAAAGTACTTAGATGAAAATCAATAGATGAGAGTATGTGAAGGGTATTTCCCTGAAATACATTTAGGAATACTCAGCAATTAAGACACATGTTTACATATCCCAGATTTTTGAACTTTACAATTGTCAACAAAGCAGAGACTAAATCCTCTTTGAGGAGAGGGAAATACCTAAGTACATTAGGCCGCCTTTAATCTTTTTTCAGAACTATTCAGAAGGAATAGTACCAAATAATTTTAAATGGAGAAGTAATGCAATTTCAATATTTAATGATCTCTTTTATCATTGTAGGGAAATTAAACTCCTTTTATAGTTGGAAGGCCTAAGATCATCTTTTTTTAAAAACATTTAATTTTTTAGTTGTGGGTGGACACAATATCTTTATTTTTATGTGGTGCTAGGGACTGAACCCAGTGCCTCACGCATGCTAGGCAACCGTTCTACCGTATCCCCCCCCAAGATCATCTTGAGAGATCTACCATATCTAAGATGATTTGCTGTCTCCTAAGGCTCTCAGTGTGAAGTGGGGAATGACACTGTTGCCTGAGGCACTGTTTTGGTAAGCTTTTTTGCTACTGTAACCAAAAGATCCAACAAGAGCAGTTTTAAAGGAGGAAATGCTTATTTGGCATTCACAGTTTCAAATGGCCAATTCTGTTGCTCTGAGCCCAAGGTGAAGCAGAACATCACCCCAGAAGGGCATGGCAATCAGGAAGCAGAGGGAGTAAGCTGTACTTACCAGGGACAAAATACAAATCCCAAACCTATCTCTTCCAGCTGCACTTGACCTGCCTACAGTTACCACCCAGTTAATCCATACCAGTGAATTGATCCATTGATTAGGATACAACTCATCATCTAATCATTTCACTTCTGAACTGTCTTGCATTGTCTCACATATGAGTTTTTGGGGGATACCTCACATCTAAACCATAATAGGCACACTAAGTCCCTAGTGAGGCTCCTCATGTAGACCTAGAATTAGTAAAGGTGGAAAAAAATAAGAATCTGTATGTACATCATGCTCCATCCTTGGATGAAAGGAGTGATGCCTTCCAGACACCCCAGTAGTTTCTATCCCAGTTAAGGTTTTGCCCTAACTTCTGTGCCAATCTTTCTTTAGCAAGGTTACCAGTGACTTTCAGTGCTATACTCAGTTCTTACCTTTCTTGATTCCTCACATTTGGAGTCTCTCCCTAATTTCCTTGATATGCCCTGGCTTTACAGGACATTGTGCCTGTGGTTTTCCTTCCCAGCCTCTTCTGACCTCCTCAGCTTTTCCACTCCTTACCTGGTTTCTCTTCTCCTGTACCTTTAATGCTTGAGTGGTCTAGTTCTCTTTCATCCCCATCTATTTCTTACATCCCCATTTCAATCTTAGAGTTCTTAATACCCATTCATTAGCTGAAGTTTCATTTCTTGAACTCCACACTCATATCCAACTCCTATTCAATATTTCTACTTGGGTATTTGAGGACATCTTAATTTCAATATCCCAAATAACATACCTGATCTCCCAAAATATACCGCACGGGGTGAGCATGAACATGTTCTACCAACTTACATGTGTTATCCATTTCATTTACACATTCAGAGGCCAAGTGCATGGCTGGTGAGGAGGTCCTTTTTTCAGACTTTATCCATCTCAGCATATTAAATGGAGCTCCATCCTTCCAGTTGCTTAGACCAAAAACTTCAGTCATCTTTGACAATTTACCTTTTATTACCATCTAATCTGTTAGCAGATCCTATGGGATATCAAAAATCTTTACAGAATCTGATCATCTGTTCACTTCTTCCCACATTTGCTGCTAATGCACAGTCCAAGCCACTATTATCTCTTGCCTAGCCACCCACCCCCTATCTGCCTAGAGTCTAAGCACAAAAGTCAGAATGACCCTGTTCATAAGTAAAGTCAGGTCATGTTACTTATTATTTCAAAACTTCCATGAGCTCATCTTACTCTGGATAAAAGCAAAATTTCACATGGCAGTGATCTTTAAGGCCCTACATGGCTGGCTGTCTTCTACCTCTTTGACATAGTATGCCAATTTCCCAGATGTTCTTCCTGTTTCTGCAAAGACATGATCCAGCCTCAGAGTCTTTGACTGCTTACTGTTCCATCTTTGAGGACTATTCTTCCCCTAAATTGCCAAAGAATCCCACCCTCACATTCATTCAGAATGAGAAAATATCATCTCTCAGTGAAGCCTGCCCTGAGTTAAGATTTCAAAATGTCTTCATTTTATCCAATTTTCCAATCCAATGACTTTTTTGTCATCTAACTTACATAAAATTTACTCATTTGTGGCCGGGGTTGTGGCTCAGTGGTAAAGTACTTGCCTAGCATGTGTGAGGTACTGGGTTCAATTCTCAGCACTGCATATAAATAAATAAAAATGAATAAAATTACATTTAGATGTTATGTCCATCAACATCTAAAAAACTGATTTTTAAAAAAATTACTCATTTATATATTGTCTGTTTCTCAGGTGCTAACAAGGGGTGAGGGACACCTGGAAGGGATGGCAGAGGAGACAGCTGAGTTAACAGTTGCTTCCTCCAGATCAGCTGAGGCTCCGACCACAGCTCCTGCCACAGAAGCTACCTTAATGGCACTGCTAGTGACAGAGCCTGGGGTATTCCACTGATATCTTCCAGGACCTATCTGATTGTTGTAGGAGTCAAACTGATAAATTAAATGGAGATTTGAAAATCAACCATGTGCTTGCTTTCGGTATTTATGGGTGGAACTAATTTTTGCCATTTGCTCTGAGATGCTTGTCATTTGAAGGGTGTATGTAAGATGGTTTGTGACTTCTCCACTATGATTGCTTTTGCCCACAGGCCAGGAAACAAGGTGAGCATGCACGTACTCTACCAACTTACAAGTGTTACCCATTCCATTTACACATTCAGAGGCCAAGTGCATGGCTAGTGAGCAGGTCCTTGGACCAGCTGGATCCACTGGGAGGTGGATGCTTTTTAGGAATCTAGGCATTACGTGGCCATGTGCATCTGCTCTACTGGAGGACCATGTTTTGTATAACACTGGGTGTCATTGAGAACTCACCTTGTATCCAGTGGTTCCCAAAATGTTGGTCTACTTCTTTTCCCTCAGTATAGTTACCCAATTAAATATCTATTGGTCCCTGTGGGGAAGGACTAGGGTAATCATTGTCTCACAGACTTGCCAAGGTGTTGCAGAGTGGTTCCTCCTGAGGCCCTGGCCTTTTTTTCCCAGACACTAGGCTCTGGGTCCAAAAAGTGAATCAGTACAGAAGCTAGTCACAGAATTTTGACCCTTTATTATCACAACTGCCTTCGCCTTCTTGTCATTCTTTCTTTTTATTAATCAGTGCATTGTCACCTGGAGGCCTTGTTAAAGTATAGATTGCTGGTCCTCAACCCCCAGATTTTCTACTTCAATAGGCCTGGGCTGAGGCTAAGAACTGGTGGTGTTCTTAACAATTTTCAGGTGCTGCTGCTGCTGCTCAGGGACCGCACTTTGGATTGAGTATTATGTTGCCTGACTCTATCTTGTCTCTAGGGACTCTAGCCATTTCCACAGCCCTCTGTGAGTCAGTTTCCCTCTTGCCGCTCTGACTTTGCTGTTTGTTGAAATATTTTTTCTTGCCTTGTTTTTGACAGTGTGGTCTCCTGGCCTTGATTATTCTGGGATCTTTTCTCTCCATCAGTCATTGGATGAAGGCTGACCCTGAGGAGGAGAAATGACCTTGGGCTAAGGCTCTCTATAGCTGAGGGCAGTCTCAGGAGGGGCATTCAGCTGTGAGCTGTCAGCTACCTACATCCTCAGCAACTGGGGGAAAATGGGTCCATTGGCCTTAATTGGAAATTTGGGTAGTATACCTTACCACCTACCCAGCATCTACCAGCATCTGTCTCAGGGCTAAAACTAGGATTAGAAGAATAGGTGATTGATTTGGGAACAAAAAAAAATAAATAAATTGAGCAATCAAGATAAATATTTTGATGTAGTATTTTTAAAAGTAAAAATACAAAAAATCCACGATGAACAGACTATCAAATTTTAAAATAAAGATCAGTGTTGCTGATTTCTTGTTTTGCCTGAGACTCCATTATGGCTTAGCATCGTATTATCTTCATTAGAATGAGGCTCTGTGAGGGCTGGGGTTGTCTGTTTTGCTCACTGATGTTCTCCCAATAGTTAGAGAGTGCCTGGCATGTAGTAGGTGTTCAATAAATATTTGTTAAATGAGATATTTGACATTTTAAGGAATAGTTAGCATTTATCTGCATTTTCTATTTCCCCTTTCTTTTCTCAGTATTTCTGCACCAACATTTACTGTGCATGAGAGACTGTCTTCACTTTAATGTCCGGAGACTTGGCAGGGTGCAACATGTGATTTAGGGAAAGCACCTGACCAAAATAGAGTGCAGTTTATTACAAAGGGCAGTTTTGAGGTGTGTAGGTTTAAATATATCTTAATTGATTTCATGATGATTTAAGGGATGTATGTAATATGTTCCATTGTACTGACCACAACTTTTATCATTGATAAAAGTTGTGGTCAGTATAACTATAACAGTTTTTGGAAATGTTCTGTATATCCTCAAAAACTGCCCCCACCCCAGGAGCCTGAAGGGGAGCCTCTAGGCTTGGGTTAGCAGATGAAGAGAGCATCTTCTGGGCCAGAAAGCAGTTTTGCAGATGATGTGAGAAAAGGATGTGGCCAGGTCTGCCAGGCACTGACTTGAGTCCCCTCCTTTCTGGAGGGCCTGTCGTCGTCACGCCCCACCTTATCTGCACCCCCAGCTATGTCTAACTTTTTTTATAAGTCAATAAAGGGAACTTGGGAGTCTCTGGGTAGATATAATTATCAGTGGGCTGAAGGCAGCTCTCATTCACTATAGAAAAATGAGATTGCATCCCAGCAAGGCATGGGAGAAACCTCAAGTATCAGGTCTCTGATGTCATCTAAAAACAAAATAAAGAAAAATGAAAACAAACCCCAAACTTTCCAAATGGAAATTTAGCACTGAGAAATTTCAGAATCAGGTGAGCTGTGCGGTTGTCTTCTCATCTCTGGAATAAGAGCCATGCATGGAGATGCCAGGGTATTGAGGTGGTCCTGCCCCATGATGCGTGAGGACTGCTGTCCTCCAGGACACAACACAGAGATTTGAGGAGCGTGGAGGATCATGAGCATATGAAGGATGAAGGAAGTGGACCAAAATTGAGTACCTACTATGTGTTAGGGCATCATTTAGACATTTATATGTGTGTGAGAGATGTATATGAGATATATAGGTAGGTAGGTATTTAGATCTCACAGCAATTCTCACAGGTATCATTAACTGGGCTTTACAGACAAAAATAGGATCAGAGAGGCTTATTAATTTTTCATGGTCACACAGCTAACAATGGACTATGATGGAGCAAGAACTCTTGGACTCCAAGGCCAGTACTCTGTGAACTATATCAAGACACCTTCCAAAAGAAACAACTGTGTTAGGGCAAAGCAGGACAACCAAACTCATCAGGGTCCTTTGTTCATCTTCCATCCAGTCATCATTCACTTCCTGAGATAGAGCTATGCCTGTGGGGCAGCACTCTTCTGGTAGTCACTAGCCAGGGCAATGCCCCAAGCCAAGGGTGGTGCCCTTTCCTCTACCTGCCGTCCCCCACAGCTGCTCACCTAGGGAGGGGAACCCTTATTGCCTCGGCCTTGGTTCAGCACCTAAAAAACAATGAAGTGACACTGCAGGGTTGCTGACCTCAAAACACCAGGCAGGACCATTCCCATGGCTTTGGGCTCTGGGGCACCATCCACCAGGAACATGTGGGCAGTGATGTCCATGGAGGGTGGCAAGGGGGCCGGGCAAAATATTCCTTTATATTTTTCATTAAATATACTCAAACACTTTTTTCACGGACACTTTTTCCTCAGTAAAATGTATTCAGAACTGGACCCTGTATGGGCAGCCTGAAGGTTTTTGTCTGTTTCCTGCTCTTGTCTCTTGAGCAACGAGTGAATGGGCAGCCCTAGAAACCAAATCTAGGTCAGCCGTCCTTTCTGCAACTTCTCACCACTAGGGGGCAGGAAGTGCCTGAAAGAGGAACTTACCGAGGCTGTGAATGCAAAGCAGGAGGCTTGCCTGCGTTCAACTCCATGATGAAAACATTTCTTCAAAAATCAATCTCATCTGGGAGTGGGCCAGGAGAACAGGAGGCTCCTCGGGAGGCGTGCCATTTGATCATTATGGAAAGACTGCCTCGTCTGAAGACTTATAAAATGCCTACCTAAAGGGTCATCCTGCAACAGGGCTTTGAAGCCTTCTGAGCCCTGAGGTCAGGCCCAATTTAAAGAATCAACATTTGATAATGTGATCCTTTGGGAGGTGCTGGGCAGTCACACTCCAAATCCACAAGGTCTTCAGAGGGATTTTGTTCATTAGATGCTTAAAAATAAAATCCCAGAATCTCACACAAGCAGTCCCTGCATATCGGTGATGTATGTTACAGACATCATGATGGAAAGAGCATGGGATTGGGCACCAGGTGGAGACACTGCTCACTAGCTTTGTGACAGTCAGAACCTAAGCTTCTGGATGTCAGTAAAATAGCACACAATCTCCTTTGTGAATGTTCACCAGCAATTACATTGATGGTGTACCTACTATATGCCAGGAACTGTGCTGGGCACTGGGGATATGATGAATGATAAGACAGACATGCTGGGCCTCTGCTCTTGAACATTCCAACCTAGTGAGGATCATCTCTACTGTGCCGACACAGAATGTCAAAGACACTTCATTCACATTAGTTTTTCCTTTCAACCTGTTCCATCCTTTGTTGAGAGCCACAGCCCAAGGGGCCCCAGCAAACTTCCAGCTGCCAGCAAACTTCCAGCTGCCGGCTGATGATTGGCTCACAGCAGCCCCAGCAACATCTAGCTGATTGGCTCCTCTGCGGTGATGTTCATTGAGTTCTTTCCCTGCCCTTTCAGACTGCCAGCTGATGATTGGCTCACAGCGGTCGCAGCAACATCTAGCTGATTGGCTCCTCTGCGGTGATGTTCATTGGGCTGTTTCCCTGCCCTTTTAGACCACGGAGCTGCTCATTGGGGGACTTTTTTGGCTCCGCCCACGTGACCCAGCCAATGGCCTCAAGAGCAGGAGGATTGTGAGAGGTGGTGAGGCTTGTGGTTTTGGGAGAGGCTTGTGGGAAGCGTGGTGGCAGTTGGGCTCTGAGGGTTTTTCCTGAGGAGCTGTTTTGTTTGGCCTGTGTGGTTCTAAAAATAAAGTTCGTTTCTTTTGACAAGTGGCTCCTGAATTGTGCCCAGCCAGACTGCGGCAATCCTTGTCTTCACCACCTGTAAAGTATTGCATTGGAGGGCCAGGTTAAGATTCCCTTTGGCAGAATGGGTTTCTTGAAATACAGAAGAGATTGATTCATACTTGCTTCTTAATCTGCCTTTACTTATCTGTTTGCCCAGCTGTGGTAGGCCTAGGGGATCTCTAACGGATATTTCAGACCACCATGATCTCAGCCACCATTAATTTTGTTCATTTTTATATTGATGCATCATAATTATATGTAATAGTAGGATTCATTATGCCATATTCATACATGCACATAATGGATCAATCTCATTTCTCGGTACCTTCTCTTTCCTCCCCTGATCTGCTTGCTCTGTTCTACTGATGTCCCTTCTGTCATTATCATCATTACAGTCAATATGATTTTAATTAGAGCATTATACATAAAAGTGGGACACAGCATAATTTGATAGTTAATTCCTCAGTACTTCCCTATGCCCTCCCTTCTCTCCCACTCAATCTCCTTCCTCTACTCTATTGATCGTCCTTCTATTTTGATAAGATCCCCTTTTGTATTCCTCCTCCTCCTTCCTCTCCTCCTTTTTTTATCTTTATTTTATTTGCTTATTTTTTTATGTGGTGCTAAAGATCCAACCCAGTGCCTCAGACATGCTAGGTAAATGCTCCACCACTGAGCCACAATCCCAGCCCTCTTTCTCCTTCTTCTTTTGCCTTCTTCCCCCACTAACGCCCTGCCCCTGCCCGCAACTTCTACATATGAGAAAACATTGAACCCTTCACTTTCTTTTTTTTTTATTTTATTTTATTTTTTTATTTCTCCGAGAGTTTCTTTTTTTTTATTTTTTTTATTGGTTGTTCACAACATTACAAAGCTCTTGACATATCATATTTCATACATTAGATTGAAGTGGGTTATGAACTCCCAATTTTACCCCAAATGCAGATTGCAGAATCACGTCAGTTACACATCCACAATTTTACATAATGCCCTATTAGTAACTGTTGTATTCTGCTACCTTTCCTATCCCCTACTATCCCCCCTCCCCTTCCCTCACATCTTCTCTCTCTACCCCATCTACTGTAATTCATTTCTCTCCTTGTTTATTTTCCCATTCCCCTCACAACCTCTTATATGTAATTTTGTATAGCAATGAGGTCTCCCTTCATTTCCATGCAATTTCCCTTTTCTCTCTCTTTCCCTCCCATCTCATGTCTCTGTTTAAAGTTAATCTTTTCTTCCTGTTCTTCCTCCCTACTCTGTTCATAGTTGCTCTCATTATATCAAAGAAGACATTTGGAGTTTGTTTTTTAGGGATTGGCTATCTTCACTAAGCATAATCTGCTCTAGTGCCATCCATTTCCCTGCAAATTCCATGATTTTGTCATTTTTTAGTGCTGCGTAATATTCCATGGTGTATAAATGCCACATTTTTTTTATCCATTCATCTATTGAAGGGCATCTGGGTTGGTTCCACAGTCTAGCTATTGTGAATTGTGCTGCTATGAACATCGATGTAGCAGTATCCCTGTAGTGTGCTCTTTTAAGTCTTCAGGGAATAGTCCGAGAAGGGCAATAGCAGGGTCAAATGGTTCCATTCCCAGCTTTCCCAGGAATCTCCAAACTGCTTTCCAAATTGGCCGCACCAATTTGCAGTCCCACCAGCAATGTACAAGTGTACCCTTTTCTCCACATCCTCGCCAGCACTTGTTGTTGTTTGACTTCATAGTGGCTGCCAATCTTACTGGAGTGAGATGGTATCTTAGGGTGGTTTTGATTTGCATTTCTCTGACTGCTATAGATGGTGAGCATTTTTTCATGTACTTGTTGATTGATTGTATATCCTCCTCTGAGAAGTGTCTGTTCAGGTCCTTGGCCCATTTGTTGATTGGGTTATTTGTTATCTTATTGTCTAATTTTTTGAGTTCTTTGTATACTCTGGATATTAGGGCTCTATCTGAAGTGTGAGGAGTAAAAATTTTTTCCCAGGATGTAGTCTCCCTATTTACCTCTCTTATTTGAACCCTTCACTTTCTGAGTCTAGCTTATTGCACTTAGCATGATGTTCTCCAGTTCCAATTATTTGCCAGTAAACAAAATAATTCCATTCTTTATGGCTGAATAAAACTGTATTGTGTATATGTACTACATTATCCATCTGTCTATTGATGGCTGTTGTGAACTGTGCTGCTATAACCATTGGTATGTGTGTATAACTAAGGTATGCTGATTTTAGTTCTTTTGGATAAATACCAAGGAGTGGGATAGCTGGGTCATATGGTGAGTATTCTCTCTTAAGGAATCTCCATACTTCGTTCCAAAATGGTTGTACTATTTGCAGTCTCATCAACAATGTATAAGTGTACCTTTTTCCCCCACATTCTCATCACCAATTATTGTTATTCATATTCTTTTTTTAATATTTATTTTTTTAGTTTTCGGCAGATACAACATCTTTGTTTGTATGTGGTGCTGAGGATCGAACCCGGGCCGCACGCATGCCAGGCGAGCGCGCTACCACTTGAGCCACATCCCCAGCCTGTTATTTATATTCTTGATGATTGATGTTCTAACCAGAATAAGATGAAGTCTCAGTGGAGTTTCAATTTTGATTTCCCTGATAGCTAAGGATGCTGAACATTATTATCATATATTTGTTGGCCATTGTATTTCTTCTTTTGAGAAATTTCCTTTTAGATTATTTGCCCATTTATGGATTGGCTTATTATTTTTTTGGTGTTAAGTGTCTTGAATTCTTTATATATTTTGGATTTTAATCCTCTATTAGAAAAGTAGCTGGTAAAGATTTTTTCCTATTCCATAGGCTCTCTCTTTGAATTCTTGTTTCCTTCTCTGTGCAGAAACTTAAATTTTATGTTATCCCACTTATTGATTCCTGGTTTTATTTCCTAAGCTTCAAGAGTCTTTTTTCCCAATAAAATTTCCTTTTTATTTTCTTTTTTCTCCACATTTTTTTTATTGGTGTATTATGGTTGTACATAATGATAGGACTTGTTGTTAAATATTCGTACATGCACACAATGTATTAAACTTTAGGAATCTTATTAAGGAAGTCAGTGCCTACACCAATATGTTGTGTTACTACTATGTTTTCTTCCATCAGTTTCATTTCTGGTCTAATTCCTCAGTCTTTGATCCACTTTGAGTTGATTTTTCACAAGGTGAGAGAGATCTAGTATCATTCTTCTAGATAACCAATTTTACCAGCACCATTTTTAAAAAGGGATATCTTTTCTCCAATGTGTGTATGTAGCACCTTTGTGATGGATCAGATAAGTGCATCTGTGTGATTTTTTCTCTGTATCTTCTATTGATCTTCATGTCTGTTTTCATGCCAATACCATGCTGTATGTGTTACTATAGCTCTGTGTATTATTTGAGAGCAGGTATTATGATACCTCCACATTGCTCTTATTACTTAGGGTTGCTTTGTCTGTTCTGGATCCTCCATTCTTCCCTACAAGTTTTAGGACTGTTTTTGTCTACTTCTGTGAAGAATGTCACTGGTATTTCAATGGATATTGCATTAAATCTGTAGATTACTTTTGGTAATATTCAGCTGCCCTTATTGTTTAAGGGGTTTCCCCTACATCTTTGCCCAGGTCACAAACACCAGCTACTCATTTTCTCAGCTTCCCTGGAACACAGACGATGGGTCCTTTGAGGCTTGGTCAGTCAGAATCTGTACACACCCCAGTCTGACTTTCGAGCCAGAGAGACCAGAAAGAGGGAGTGTGGACAGTGCACCTGTGGGAGATTTGTGGCAGAGGTAGGTCTCTTGTCTTCAGGAATAGTTGGTGATGCCCTAGAAAGGCAATGAGTGGTTCACCCTTGCTTGATGGCAGGATTTTGACCTTGGCCCTGGTTGCTTTTAGTTTCTCTTTTCCCTACCTTTGCAAATCCAATTTTCTGATTTTCCCACTGATTCAGTGAGCTACCAATTTCTTTCAGCAAATTCTTTTGTACCTAAATCCATACAGAATGTTCCTTGTAGCTAAGAATCCTGATTGACACAGGATGAAAAACAATTAACATACTCACCCCTGGCCCACAGGAGCTCAGCACACAAATTATTTCAATACAGTTTGTGTAATGAAAGAAAAGACAGTTAGCAACAACTATGCTGAACAGTAAGATCAGTCATGAATACACAGGGCTTCTGGCCACTGCAGAGAGATGAATACATCAACAAGTCTAAAAGTTGATATATAATAGTTCCACAAAACCGTGCAAGAAGTATTGTGTAGGGTGGGATGAGAGGACCAAGGAAGAACACAACCCAGTTTAGATGAGGCAGGGATGCTGCCTGGTTTGTTCTTGTTGTTAGAAAAAATAGCACAGATGAGGTAATTTAAAATATTTCTCACAGATCTGGAGGCTTCATAAGACCAAGATCAAGGCACCAGCACATTCAGTGCGTGGTGAGGGCTGGCTGTCTACTTCCAAAATGGCACCGCCTTCTTGTGCCCTCACATGGTAGAAGTGCAAGAGAGGAAAAAGGGCCTAGCAGCAGTCCAAAGCTTCCTATATCAAGGCATTACTTGTATTCATGAAGGCAGAGTCCTCATAACTTAATCACATCCCCAAAGTCCCCATCTCTGAATGAACTGACCCCATGCCTGAGTATGGGCTCAGTGGTGACAGGTCTTTGTGCACGCCTGGGGGAGGAATTGCTACATACCCAGTGGATGGTCAGCCTCAAGCTTCATATTTGCTTCACAATAACATGAATAATACAAGGTATCTTTGGAAAAAAGGATACCACCTGCTATAAAATCTGCAAATTCTGAACTTGGGGGAATTTAGTCAGTAGGACAGAGAATCTGGCAGTGAGATTTCTCTGGTATCTGTATGATCATTAGTGCCCACCAGTGGTCTGAACGGTGCAGCCAATCATGGACACACTTGAGATGCCACAAGGAGATATGCCTTTGCCCTGGTATACCAAGCATTCGCCTTGATAATCGCTGGTGATTTTGTTGGACTTCCTGTAGAGGCTGTGAAAGGTATACTAGAATAAGGATGGCATGCTGACTCCACCACCAGAATGGTTCTACCCAGAAACTCAGTTGCAGGGGCCCTGGATGTTTCCTTTATCTGAGCCTGCCGCAGGTCCACAAATTTCCAATGAACAGCAGTTAGCCAGACTGACCAAAGACATAGCTATCTTTGAAAATTTTACCATTCTGTATGCAGCATCCACTTTAGAATCCTGTAAACTGACAAATACAGAGATATCAAATTTTATTTTCAATTTACTGGATTGATTATAAGCATTTCTTACTGAGTATGTGATATAATACATATATAATATAAAAATATTATATGTATTTTGTCCTTAAACATTATGCTAAATAGTTGTTAAAGCAATTCTCATTTTATAATTTTTAACAATCTGGTTGGAGCCCATCAGTATTACCCAATTAGTTTATATTTATTTCCTGGAGATTCATAACTCAATCTCCCCTGCTTGGTATAGAGCAGTGTTCTCAGCCGCCTGCCCGGCCCCGCACACACCCATCTCTGCACCACTGGTAGATAGCCGCAGTGCTACACTTGGGTTGGAGCAGGACCATGCCCAGGAAGAACCTGAATTGCTGGGGCTGTGATTCACCCTCTTGAGAGAAAATGTTCTCTTCTCCCCACCTCTGGAGAATCACTAACAAGTACAGAAATATAGCTAAGGAGTAAATCGACCTTTTTCTGAGTAAACCAGTTTGTTAGCGTTAGTTTTTTTTCCACTAGCCTGAGTGCATTGCTTGCTGTGCAAATGCGATGTTCCCAAGTATTAAGTTCGGATGTCTTCTTTCAGAAGGGGAAGGTTAAGTGCACAGTGTCTTGTGTGGACAAGGAAGCAGTGATGATGAGTGATACACATTTTTTAAATGAATTCCCCTCATGTTAAAATACAAAATTTGGGAGAATACATGCATTTCATTAGATAAGAGGAACTTAATTGGACCATGATTTAAGAGAAATAATCTGAGCCAGTTCTGTAATGGGAGTGAAAAATAAAGCAGGAAATGTCTAATTTACATGAAAGTAGTGCCCATGAAGACACAGACAGGAAAGGGAGGCTTAATTAAGGCCAAAGTGCGTTTGTTTAATTAGCTGTCATCTTCTCCCGAGAACCTACCAAGGAAGGCCATAAACAATTAGCATGGATTTATTGATGGAGAGATGAAATAAACTGAGCATTAAGTGCACTGTGTTCCCTTAAAGGGCTGCGGTACTTTCATTAATAATGAATTCTGTCTTTCCTCATGTCTTTTGAGTTTCCCACTAATACTGAATTATTGGTATGAAATGTGAGGACTTCCAGTAATTATAGGCTGTTGAGAGATTCTTAGAAAGTGTGATACTATATTCGAGGGAAAAACAATTTTCAGCCTTTTTTTTTTCTTTTTCTTAAGGAATTTCAACTCCTGTATTTAGTGCTGGAATGCAAAATGGTATGGTACTGGCTCTGGAAGCTTTCTTGAGTTTAGAATTCTGGAAGTACTCATAGTCTAAAGCCCTTTGGAGGTCTGTGTTCTGGTTATTTTAAAGAAAAAAATAGATTAAGAGCAACCCAGACACAGGTCTGAATCATTTTAAGATTTAAATGCCTTGTTTGTAGATTTGAAGGAAATTCAAACTTTGACCAGCTTGTCACATTTTCAGTTCTTTTTCCATGCTTTTCAGAGGCCATATGTTTCATGCTTTTAAAAAAACTTTAAAATCAGGAAGCTTAATTAAATGTTACATTTTTTACAGAAATTATTGTCTCATTTTTCTACACCAGAAATTGCTCTCATTTTCCCAGTTTATTTCTTACCACCTTTGAAGGGCATAGCATACTGTATTGACTATAATATGGTTGATATAATATACATTCTCAGAAAACTCCATCAGGGATCAGAAGGATGGAAAACAAGATCAATTAGGTACGTACATGAAAACGCCACTTGATTTAGGGGCTTTTGGAGAAAGAAAGATAACTGTATAGTTTTTAGTGACAACATACAATTATTTGCACTCAATCCAACTAAAAGGAGAGGAAAGGGTGGGGGAAAGGAGGCAAAAAACAGAGGAAGGAAATAAAAGGAGACGAAGAGTTAAAAAGAGAAGTGATGCAAAGAGAAAGGCAGAGAAAGATGTTCCGAGGTCCAGAAACAGATGGGCAGATGTACAGTACACGGGGAAATACTTGATACAGAGGGTCCCACACTGCAGCTTTTATAACATCCATTGCCTCAAAAGCTGTGTCACATTGCTTATGCCCCAAACAAAACCACAACTACATTGTGTGCAAGCAGAGAAATGAAAAGTTGGGATGCAATTGGGCACCATGAATCAAAGTGCATTCTGCTAATACCTAATTAGATTAAACAAATTAACTTACACCACAAAAATACAAAAGCCAACACCAAAGTTAGAAATAAAACTTGTTCCACAAGCCACACAAACCCAATGTTTTTTAATAATGAGATACTCTACTGTTCTGCCAATAAAACCACAATGTGGCTTGGCAAAACCAGTCAGAGTGGGGAAACTTGCAGCGATAGAAATCCGCATCCGTCAAAAAGGTAGCCAGGGCTGAGTGCAGTGAGTGGCAAAACTGTAACCCCAGTGACTCAGGAGGCCGAGGTAAGAGGATCCCAAGGGCAAGCTTGGCCTCTGCAACTTAGCTTGGCTCAAAATACAAATTAAAAAAAAAAAAAGAAGAAGAAGAAGAAGGAGGAGGAGGAGGAGGAGGAGAACAACAACAACTAGCATTGCTGGGGGCGGGGGAGCGGGGTGGGGGGTGCGGAGAATGGCTAGCAACTGGCTGGGCTGACAGGAAATAAGACATAGCTAGTCTGACTATCCACAGAAGTAACCAGAGACTATTGACAAACAGATCAAAAACTGCAAATCATGTCTCTTCTTTCTTCTTAGGAATCTCCTTGGATACCTCTTCTAAGGCCAGGCCTCACCCTTCTTTAACCTAATCGCTGCTGTATTCTACCCTCATGTGCAGTTCAAGAGGCAGGAGCTACAAGATCTGAATAGACTATGACAGTTGGGTAAGAATAAGTAGATAAGAAAAGGAGGATTTTCAAATGTCTTGCCCTACACTGAACTTTTTTGCTTAACCACAGAGACTTGGATCAATCCCATTAGTTCCTGTACCAATACTGTTCATTCTCTACCCTTGGGAACCATCTCCCTAATTCCTCTTATGCTCTCTTCTCTTTTTTGCATCCCTGGGCCTTTCCAAATGACTTCTCAACTATATAATTTTCACTAACCCAACTCTAATGATAGTTTAAATGAACATTAAAATATTGAACTCTGGTATACTTTAGAGTTTGTTTACCCTTGACATTATCCTGAAAGCAGCGACGGATGAACATTTTGCTGGGAAAATACAGCATTATTTCATCTGACAGGGAGGGTGAGTTTGTAAACACATTTTAGTTGGTAAATCTTCCCTGCCCTAAGCAATTCCTGGAACTGAGGAGTTTGGTGAAGTCTAAGGAAAAAAAAAAAAAAAAAAGAGGAGCTTGGAAATATAGAAATCAGTAGCTCATGCAGAGGATGTTCTGCCACTGCTCAAAGGCCACAGGGAATTTCGCATCCAGTACATATGCAGTGGCAGGTGCTGTGCAAGGGAAAATAAAAGTGAGTGATGATTTTTTCCGTCTTTTCATTTGGCTTTCTTCAAATGTTCTTCCCCTTTCAAGAATCATCAAAGTCCTTCCCTTTAAAGTTAACACTACAAGGAATTGAAGTCTCATTTCCTGAAACTATAGACTGAATGTCAACCATCCCTCAAATGAGCCCCCATGGAGGAGATCTGGAGACGTAAGCTCCCAGCTCAGGTTTCCGGTGGATGCATAGTAAACTCTGAGGACTGCACCGGAAGCTGAGGTCATGGATTATTTTTTCATTACTGTCAAGTGTCAGTTCATTTTATACTTCCTTTCATTTGTTCTGTTACATCATACATAACCCAATGCCTTTTAGCCCACTTCCTCACACAGATTTCTAAACAGCTATGAAAAAAATACTATCAATAGCTCTGCATTTTAGGAGATGCTAATGGGAAAAGGACAGAAGAATAGCTGTGGATTGGTAATAAGATGCATCAAATAAATTTAGGGTAGCAAGCCAGGAACTGGGGTAGTAGTCTTTTGGGGAGAGGAAGTTAAGAAAACTGGCCAACATCACCACCAAAATATTTCTTGTTTTCCTCTGAAAACTTTTTTGAATAGCTGTGATATTGTGGGGTGTGGTGGAAGGAATGTGAGCTTTTACCAGATAAATTTGTGTGGGAACGCTGCCTCTACAACTACGTTCTGTGATATTGGGCAGTTTTTTTAATGTTTCTGACCTTTAGGGCAGGGTTAATACCAAATTTTCAAACTGTTTCGACAACCAGGAACCATATGTTAAGTAGGGGCTGGTACATGGAAGTATCACTATATGGCAGAACTATTATTAGCAATAACTAGGTTTATTCCTGCAATACACTGACTTGATCCTTGCTTTGTGGGGGCAAGAAAGAGGCAAAGATGATCAGAATGTTCGCAGATCCTTGAAGAGAACAACACTAATCTCACGTTAGTCACTTAATTTGCCTTTGTTGTCCTTATCTTTTCTACACCATAATTTCCTCCAACTCTAAGTCAAATGATGGCCCAAAGAGATGACAAGACAATAATGTAAAGAATAGTGAAGGTCTGGGGTGTTTGTTCCTTTTGTGTTTCCCTGCTTGAAAGTAAAAGTGAGCCAGTCAGTGTCATTGAAACTGGCAGAAGATATGAGACTCCTGGCCAAAGACAAAAGACTTGTTCCTCATAGCATAGCAGGCAACATGAGCTTCATGTTCACTTGAGCCCAAAATCTGTTGTGATGATGAAAAGGTGGGCCCAGGTGGATGCTATGCATGCATTTGGTTCATGTCACACCTGAGAAACCTCAAGTTTAGGATGCCTTTAAACTTACAAGTGCATTGCTAACAAACCCATCCAAACTCTGTCCTGGAGAGAGACACTATCTTTATTATCCTTGCCTGGAAATCAATCTACCCCAAAGAGAGATTCTATCTTCCAAGGTGGTTTTGTATATAAATATCCTTGAAAAGATAGTATACGATAAGACACTTTGAAACACAGCAGATAATTATTTCCCAGCCTCCAAAGACATTGACAGAAATAGAGTTCAAAACAAGATATTGTGTTAGGTGAGATGTAATAAAAATTTTTATTTAATCAGAACATTGATGGCCTCTTATCAAATCTGAAATAACACAGCTCCTATACTTTCCAGAAATGATGAGGAAAGACTATTATTGCTGTTATATGCTAGTTTAAAAGCTGCTGTCTTGGGCTGGGGTTGTGGGTCAGAGGTAGATCACTTGCCCACTATGCGTGAGGCACTGGGTTCAATCCTCAGCACCACATAAAAACAAAAATAAAGATATTGTATCCATCTTAAAAAAAAAAACTTCTAAAAAAAAAACCCTGCTGTTTGCACCCCAAATCAATGCACTGCTGTGGTGACTAGAACTGGCACTTCCTGCTCCCATCATTGCTGAAGGGCCTCTCTCTAGACATATTTTCTTCATTAGGTTTCCAATTGGCCTGAAAATGGAACTTAAGTCCATTGATAAAGAAATGGATTAGGGCTTCTTTTACTTAGTTAATAAAAAGGAAAGAAATCAGAAATTCTGTTCCTTTTTTACTTTCTTAGAGTTTTATGGGATTAGAATGGTTTCAAAAACAGAATTCTTTCTTTATTTTTTATTTGTTCTTTTTTGGTACACATGACAGTAGAGTGTATTCTGTGATACGGGGTATTGAACCAAGGACTTCCCACATGCAAGGCAAGTGCACTACCACTGCATCATTTTGACATATTATACATATATAGAGTATAATTTACAGAAACACAATTATTTCAGGGGTCACATTGAGGATTACAGAATCCCAAGATTCATTTAGACCAACCTTACCTATATGCACTTATAAAATCAACCATGATTCTCCTACTGACTTGAGGAGCTAGAATACATACTATCAAAGAATTTACATTTGCATTCCTGATCCCCCATTGAAACACACTTTTGGAGTCTTAAAAGCAGATCAGTCTCAAATACCTTACACTCGCATTTGCAGGCACAGCTCTGTCTCAGTGTCAGACTGAAGAGGAATATATATGTCCCAAGTTTTGGATCAAAAATAGATTCATTTTATTGGCATGATATTGGCACCGAAATAGACATGTAGACCAATGGTACAGAATCGAAGACACACTGGGCTGGGGATGTGGCTCAAGCAGTAGTGAGCTCGCCTGGCATATGTGCGGCCCGGGTTTGATCCTCAGCACCACATACAAACAAAGATGTTGTGTCCACCGAAAAACTAAATAATAAATCTTAAAAAAAAAAAAGACACAGAGACACACCCACATATATATAGTTATCTCATACTTGACAAAGGCATCAAAAAATACATTGGTGAAAAGATACCTCAATGAATAGTGCTGGGAAAACTGGAAATCCATATGCAATGAAATGAAATTAAACCTATCCCTTACCTTGCACAAAACTCAACTCAAAGTGGATAAAGGACCTAGGAATTAGACCAGAGACCCTGTGCCTAATAGATGAAGAGTAGGCCCAAATTTCATCATGTCGGATTAGGTCCTAACTTCCTTAACAAGACACCAAAAGCACAAGAAATAAAATCAAGAATTATGGATTCAAACTAAAAAGCTTCTTCTCAACAAAGGAAATAGTCAATAATGTGAAGAGAGATTCCACAGAGTGGAAGAACATCTTTACTACATGCACATCAGATAGGGCATTAATTTCCAGGATATATAAAGAACTCAGAAAACTCAACACCAAAAGAATAAATAATCCAATCAATAAATGGGACACTTCACAGAAGAAGATATACAATTGATCAACAAATATATGAAAAAAAAACTAGTAATTAGAGAAATGCAAATCAAAGTTACTCCAAGATTCCATCTTACTCCAGTCAGAATGGCAATTATCAATAGTAAGTGTTGGCAAGGGTGTAGGGAAAAGGTACACTCATACATTGCTGGTGGCATTGCAAGTTGGTACAACCACTATGGAAAACAGTATGAAGATTCCTCAGAAAACTTGGAATGGAACCTCCATTTGATGCAGCTATCCCACTCCTCAGTTGAGACCCAAAGGACTTAAAATCGGCATACTATAGTAACACAGCCACAACATCAATGTTTATAGCAGCTCAATTCACAATATCTAAACTGTGGAAGCAACCTACATGGCCTTCAATAGATAAAGGATAAAGAAACTGGTATATATACACAATGGAATATTACTCAGCTTTAAAAGAAAAGAAAATCATAGCATTTGCAGGTACATGGATGGAGTTGGAGAATATCATGCTAAATGAAGTTAGCCAATCCCCAAAAACCAAAGTCAGAATGTTCTCCCTGATAAGTGGATGCTTATCCATAAGAGGGTAGGGGGATAGTGGGAAGAATGGAGGAACTTTTATGAGGCAAAGGGAAGGGGAGGGGATATGGGGATAGGAAAGATGGTGGAATGAGATGGACATCATTACCCTAGGTACATGTATGACTGCATTTATGGTGCAACTCTACATTGTGTCAGCCAGAGAAATGAAAAGCTGTGCTACATTGAACCAAAATGCATTCTACTGTCGTGTATAACTAATTAGAAGAAATTTAAAAAAAATAGATTCATTAACTAAAGGCAAAATGAAGTGATTATCGTAGGATGGAATTCAGGGACTGCCTTGTTTGAGAGATTTGGTGACAGAGCAGCAGGGAGCAGCAAGTAGAGGGTGATTCAGGGTGATCCACCCAGCTCCAAATCTGAGAAAAGGCACAGGAGCCCCATGACTGCCGAAGCCGGACTTCTAGTTGTTGGCCCTAACTCTTCCTTCTCCCTTGCTTTCCACATCTAATTCAGTCACAGAGTTTTGTTGATTCACCTAAATATTTCCTCAAATATGTCCAAGCTCCTTTTATCTTTTTATATACAGATAATTCATCTGATTTTATTTATTTATTTATTTATTTATTTATTTATTGCTTTTGTTATTACATCCTATGAGGTAGAAATCTAATTGGATTTTTCTCAAGTTTTCAAGAAGATTGACAATGTTCCATCACCACCCCTCTACAATTTCCACACTACACACACACACACACACACACACACACCAACACACACAAATACACACACACACACACACACACACACACACACTACATGATGGCTCTTTCTTTCATTCCAAACAGTCTTTTCATTTGCCCAGGACTCAGTTTCTTCTGCTCATCTCTAGGTGTTCTGCGTGAGGAAATCTTCAAGGATAGATTTTCAGCAATACGGAGGTGGGGGCCTGGCTGGCCCAATGAAACCCTTAGTGTTGCTTGGAGTTTAGTGTTGCTCCACCCATTGCAGAAGACAGCGGGTGGGTCAGTGTGTTACCAACCCAGGGAGGGTCAGTCCTTGAGCTTTAGACCTCCTGGCCAGTCAGTGCTGCCCTGTGCCTCCCCCAGCCAGACCCTCTCCTTGCAGCAGGCTAGAGCTGTATGAGCTGAACTAACCCCAGGAGCAGAGTGCTCCTCCCACTACACCCACTTCCAGAGAAGGAGAATTGCTCTCTGTGGTTGCATGTGGAATCTGCCAGCATGAGCTGTCCAAGAGAATAGACAATGGAGCTCTCTGTATCACCACAGGAAAGGAGACTGAAAATACTGACATTTAAATCATTACATTTGAGATCTATAGTTGCCTTGGAGCAGCCCCAATGATCATTTAATAGATGACTTACATTTTTTTCTCAGAGCTTAAATTAGCTTTCAAATAACTAAAGTGTTAGAAAAGACATCCTTTAATTAGGCATATCCAGCTTCCTTTTCTTTTCCCATAAAGTACTGAGTGTGTTTGTGAGTGTGTGTGTGTGTTACTTCACATTTTTGCATAGATTTTACAATCCTTGGTGCTATAAATAGCTACAGGCTTTATGTCTGCTACATAAACTGACCACACTTTAGAACAGTTATTTTAAATGTTCTATTCTTTCTTTAGGAGGTATCAGGATTTTTTTTTCATTGAGCAAATATATTCACTATGCTTAAATACTTAATATTAGGGGCAAGGAATGTAGCTCAGAGGTGGAGCATTTGCCTAGCATATATGAAGCCCTGGGTTTCTTCCACAGTATCTTAAAAAAAAAAAATAGTATCAATATTCAGCACAGTGTCTCACACAGAATATTTACTGAATAAATTACTGATTGTATGGCTTTGTATCCTCTGGAATTCTACTAAAATATGGATGCACAGAAAATGTATTTAGTAAATGTTCCCTAATTCTCTATTGCCAAAACAGAATTCTATTACTTCCCATACCTTTTCACACACAGTCTAGCAGGGAGCTCACTCAGCAGCAGAAATGAACCATATGGCTGCTGCCCGAAGGACCCACTTTTGCAAATGTCACGACTTTGCACATTCACAGCAGATTGTTTCCTTACCAACCATGAGGAGCTACATCTTAAATAACTGAAGCAAAATTATGTTCGTCAAAAGACAAGAACAAAGTGCATTTTTGCAAATTCAGTAATCTTGTTCATAATCAGCTCAATTTCCTGAGTATTCAAAATTCCATGAACTGGCTGCAGGTTTCCGGATCATTTAAATAAACTAATAACGCTTGATAAAGCTCAGAAACAGCCAGCCTTCAGATATGGCTTCCTACTGTGCATCCATCAGACAAATGGATAACAAAAGTCGGTTTGTCAACCGTCCAAAGATGCACTCAGACTCCTGAAGTATAAGGCAACCGTTGGCTACTTGTGGTTTGCCCACCTGCCACAGCTCAGGCGTGTCAACTCCAAGGCTGTCTGAAGCTGAAAAGCTGATAAGGCTCTCATGTTCAGTTCATTCTGCTAAGATTAGCTTTAACTAGACTAACGCCAGGTCCCAGTTGGAGCCTGAGAATGATTTGGACCTGTCATTTAAACTGAGGGGCAGGACCATAAGAGTTTCAAATGCATTGATGATTTTTCAGCTGAAGAAGAGAGAAAGAATATTTTATCTTTAATTTTTGTATACACATGTGGGATGCCATTTAAGATGAGGAAGTCTTTGATTATGGATACGAGTTTCTTGGGACATTCCTAGAGAACAGAGGTCTGCAAACTGTGGCTTGCAGGCCAAATCAAGCAGAGACTAATTTTGTACTGTGTGCAACTTAACAAGAATTTTTACCCTTTTTAAAGATTGTTAAAGAATAAAAAAACAAGAGCAACATGTGACAGTGTATAACCTGTAAGGCCTCAAATAGTTACTATCTTCTTTTTTTTTTTTTTAAAGAGAGGGAGAGAGAGAGAGAATTTTAATATTTATTTTTTAGTTTTCGGCAGACACAACATCTTTGTTTGTATGTGGTGCTGAGGATCGAACCCAGGCCGCACACATGCCAGGCAAGCGCGCTACCACTTGAGCCACATCCCCAGCCCTCAGATAGTTACTATCTATCCCTTTACTAAAATAAGTTTGCCAATCCACTGCAATAGACTCACATCTGGGTTCTGTGGAGAAAAGGAACAAACTCAGAAGGTAGAGTCAATGCCAGGTCAGAGATGGACAATTCATGGCATAAAGAACCACCCTTAACAGAAGATTTTTGGAGCACATGAAGACCATACTCTGGGCAGAGACAGCAACTTACCCCAGGATACCAGTGGCAGTTATGGAGAGTCAAGGCTGCCTTCCTGGGTCTTCATGAACTGTGGACATCCCATTGAGAGTCAGAATTCATTTCTACAAGAGAAGCAATATCTGGGAAAACTTAAAATAGTTTGTGAATTGGGAAAGACACCAAATTATTTCATGAAGAGGTGGGTTAAAAGCCAGTAAAATTAGTTATTACCTGTGTGAAAGAATAAAACTCCCATTGACTGTGGCCCCAGTCTTTACTGTGGTGTCATTCAAAGAATACAAAACCACAATCAAAAGCAAACAAATTCGAGTCTTAACTTGTATCTCTTGGGTGACATTAAAAAAAAAAAAAAAAAAACTATGGGTTATAATCTCCAGTCCCCTTCTTCCGGGTTCCCACTCTCACATGCTGTAGCTTCCTGGGTATCCCCTCCCAGTTCCCTTTTTCAACCTCTCTGACACAAACCTGCTATCTCAATGGTGCTCCTCACAATGATTATTAACCTGATCTGAAAGATGGCTGTGAGCTTCAATCACAATGAAGGTGATTTGACACAAAACGAGAAGTAGGAAACAGGACTTCTCTCTGGAGGGGAAAGCTATGAATACTGACGTGATGATAATTATTGTCCTATGCATTTCTTGATGTGACCCTATTGTCCCTGCCCTCACCCTGCCAGGCTAGAGAGTCCTGAGGAAACTTAAGCTACCTGAAATTGTAAAGTTAAAGTTAAGATTTAGTTCCCCAGCTCACCTTTTCTACAATTTTTCCCACTACTCAATTACTAACACATTTTAAAAACACTTGTGGAATGCCTCAGAAACAAATATTCTAAAGAGGGAGATAGACAAGTAAATAAATAATTACATAATAAACACTCAATCCACTCAATTCCTCCATCAACAAATTCAGTGCCTTAAGAAGTTTGTTTCTATCTTCATGGCTCAAGTGTAAGTACTCAGGGATGCTAGGGTAGTTTCCTTGGGACAGGTCTCCAAACTGCTTGCATCTTGTTGCCTATTCAGTCCCTAGAGTGTTGCATAGAACTTTCACAATCATACCTGCTTGTTCTGCATCCCAGTTACCAGAAAAGCAGGGGATGGAAGCAAGACAAGTTGCTTTCTTAAGGAGATAGCCTGGAACTTTGAGTCTACTGCCAGATATTACTTGTTTAATCTCATCTAGCTGCAAGGAAGTCTGGAAAATGCAGTCTTTTTTTAAAAATATATATATTTTTTAGGTTTTTTTTTTTTTTTTTTTTTTTTGCGGACACAACATCTTTGTTTGTATGTGGTGCTAAGGACCGAACCCGGGCCGCAGGCCTGCCAGGCGAGGGCGCTACCACTTGAGCCACACCCCCAGCCCCAAGGGAAATGAAGTCTTTAGCTGCACAACCATGTGCAGCCTTTGGCTTTCTATTAACAAATGAAAGTGGGTGGGTTTTAGGAAATAATTCATAGTTTTCACCACAGTTGATGAATTCAGTATTTTCTAAGTCTGTGTTAGGGAGAAAAAAAAAACCCAACAACTTTGTTTTCAGCAACAGTGGCTTTTAGCCCTAAGATTTCCCTATGCCCCAGAACATGACCACAAGATGCAGCCTAAGTCTAGAAAAAAAAAAAAAACAGAACAGTCAAAGGGAAACTAAAAGATAGTTCCTTCAGCATAGGCCTCATATGGTTTTTGCTAAATAGTTCAAGGCTCTAAACTAAGGAATCTGGATGGAAGATACCATTTGACTGCATGATATCTTTGAAGAATTGTCCTTGGGGTCAACACCTGTGGAAAGCAAGGAAAGAAAGCAGAATTGGGTAAAGATAGAAATCAGGCTGAATCACAGGCCTGACAACAGCCATGGCTGTTCCCACTGGGAGCTCTGTGGTGGAAACGGCCCAGGAGAACTGTGCTGTGTTGGGCTGGAATGGCCTGGCCTTCTATTCCTGCCTCAACCAGTATGTGACCACCCCACTTCTTCAGGGAGATGGGACATTGGAGGAGGCGGCTTTGCAGCTGAGATGATCCCTAAAGGGACACCTAGGGCAACAAGTCCTTCATTAAAGGATACCTGGTAGTACATCTTCATGTTTCTCCCTCACACCCACAAGCACACACACACATGCAATTTACTTTTAAACAAAAGTGTGATCATATCATCTATGCTCTTATGATCCTATTTTTTGGTTATTGTGTCTTTTTTTGTTTTGTTTACAGTGCTGGGGATTGAAACCAGGGCCTCACACATTCATGCAAGTTCCACCACTGAGCTACATCCCCAGCCCTACATGAATATTTTTAACTTAGCAACATGATTTAAATACTTCTCCCATGATCCCAAATATAGATCATAAGCATTTTTAATTGCTGAAGATGTTCTATTGGATAGATGTACAATACTGATGTAATCAAATACCTGTTGATGGGCATTAGAAAAACTTTCTCTTATTTGCTTTCACAAATAACTTAGTCATGAACATCCCAATGTATCTTTTCACACATGTGTCATTATTAACACAAAATAATTCTCCAAAATGAAATTGCTGGGTCAAAAGGTACACATATTTACAGTTTGAGGCAGAGTGCCTAATTGCCTCCCAGAAAGCTGTACTAGTTTACTCAAGCTCTGGGAGTAATTTGAATCTATACTCTTAATCTTTACTAATCTCATAGGTGAAAAAGGTCTCATTGTTTTCTTAATACAGTTATTAATTAGTAACCAAGTTAAATGCTATTTTATATATTGACAGATTATATTTCTTAATTTATTTTTCCATTTGTGAATTATCTACCCTTTATCCATTTTTCTCTGATTTGTAAATGTCTATTATACTGAGAACATTAAATCTGTCTGATATTGTAAAATATAGTATTATATCCTAACACATTGTTTTTGTCTTAACTTTTTCTTCTTATTCTCCTTCTTCTCCTCCTCTTCCTCTTTCTCTTTGGCCCCCCACTTAAAAATCCATTTATTATCTCTTTCATAGTTTCTGGTTAGGTATTATTCCTAATAAGTTCCTCTTTATCCTAACTCTGTAGAGGTATTCACTTGAGTTTTCTTCTGGTACTTTTAGAAATCCTCCTTCTCAAGTTTACACAATCTAGTAAGTAATGTAAAAAATAGACATTCTTTTCCCAGCCCACTCTTGAATGTAGCCTAATTTCAAAACCACACTGAATTAACTTGTTACTGAGAAAAGTAATGAAGAAAACATGGTTTTTACATTTCAAAATGGTCATTTTGAGGCAACTACATCAAGTTGGTTGCTTTAGTGATTTAGCCCCATCAGAAATGCCCTGAATCATCAGAACTTCCCATTTTGAATTCATGGAAGCCCTGAGCCTTCCTGCAACAGGAGGCTATACCAGGTCATGGTGTACTAGCCCCATTTGGCCCACCTGGGCACACACTAAGGACTGTATGGAGTGGACAATAAAGTTCCAACAGCACAAGTGATAGACACTGTTTCTGCTCACCCACTTCCCTAGCCCATAGTCCCTTTCCTCCCATTCAATTATAAGATATAGATCCTCTGGCTCTGGACCTAGAATGTCTCCAGAGGTTATCCACTCAGTTTTTACCTCCAGGATTTTTTTAAAATGATTTTATCGAGTTATAATTTATATACCATAAAATCCAGCCATTTTCAATGTACAATACAATGATCTTTAGAAAATTGCTGATTTGTACAACCAGTACAAATGATCCAGTTTTAGATATTTCTATCACCCCAGTAAGATCCCCCATGCCTATTACAGTTAATCCCCATTCCCTTCCCCAGCCCCAGGCAACCACTAATCTACTTTCCGATTCTACAGAGTTGCCTTTTCTGGACATATCAGATAAATGGGATCATATGCCATTTAGTATTTAGCAGTTTTGACATTGCTTCTTATCTCCAGTGAGAAACTCCAGATCCTGCCTTAATTGTGGAAACTGACCCAGCAGACACAGGTTCACATAGTTACCAAATGACAGAGCTCTGACTTAAGTCCAAGTCATATGGTTACAAATTCCTTCCACTCCTTCTTGCTTCCCTGGTCTGTATACATTTTCAATGTTGTGTGGAAAATTTAGTGATGGCCATAGAAAAAGGCACAAAAATCACAGTCTTCTGGGTCCTAATGAGTGAAACTTACAATCTTGTACACGTGGACACTGATTTTGTGACTCTTTTCAGCCACCAGAGGGTGCCCCCAAAATAGATCTAATTCTGAATTGGCCTTTAGTTCTCACTTGAGCATCTTAATGTGACTTGTCATCTGACTTATAACTGGAGATTTTCTCCTAAGGCTTTTCCTCTCCAGGTAATAGCAAATGGAGAATAAAAGTTAGAAATTGTTTCTGGTATACATTAAAAGTTACTTTTCAGGCTTCTCAGACCAGGTTCTCTTTTTTAAATTTAAGAAAAAAGAAAAAAATACAGACTTGATTTAAGAAGCTAGTGAAGAGTTCTTAAGTTATGACATTCCAGCATGATGGACATAAATTAGTAAAAATAATAAGGTTATTTTACTAATCTTTAGAAATTTAACATTACTAAATCAGTCCTTTGAGGGAAAAAGGAAATGGAGACATGTTTTTAAATTAACTTACCCAAATCCAGTATATGCTAAGCTAGAATTACCCGGGTAATAATTCAGTGCTACAATTTAGGTCTAGAATATGTTCAAAGGACCATGCGTTAAAGACCTGGTCCCCTGCTTGTCACTATTGGAAGGTGGTGAAAACTTTAGAGGTGGGGTCTAATGGGAGATTTTAGGTCACTGCAGGTGTGCCCTCAAAAGGGATTGTAGGATGCCAGTCTCATCTTTCTCTTCTTGGCTTCACAGACACCCTACCATGCACTCTCCACCATGATGTGTTTGTTGTCTTGCCACAGACCACAAAGCAACAGGGCCAAGTGACCATGAAAGGAAAACATGAAAACTGTAATCCAAAATAAACCTTACCTATTTCTAAGTTTATTTTTGTCAGGTATTTCTTACAACAACAGAAAAATGACTAACACATTCAGTATGACAACTGAATTTATTTTTTGAGAAATAATTTTATTTATTTATTAAGGGATCAAGATCATCTTTTATTTTTGATTTTTTTATTTGTTCTTTTCAGTTACATATGACAGTAGAACACATTCTAATGCATGCATATATATATATATTCCCATTCTTGTGGTTGTACATGATGTGGAGTTACACTGGTCGTGTAGTCATATATGAACATAGGAAAGTAATATACGATTCATTCATTATTTCAGTCTTTCCCATTACCATCCTCTCTCCTTTCCCCCACTACCCCCTGTCCAATCTAGTGAGCCCATCCCCCCCATACAAACACCAATTGTGAGTCAGTATCCACCTATCAGAGAGAACATTCGGCCTTTGTTTTTTGGGGATTGGCTTATTTCACTTAGGATAGTCTGCAGTTCCTTCCATTTATCCGCAAATGTCATAATTTCATTCTTCTTTATGGCTGAGTAATATTCCATTGTGTATATGTATGACATTTTCTTTATCCATTCATCTGTTGAAGGGCATCTAGGTTGGTTCCATAGCTTGGATATTGTGAATTGAGCTGCTATAAACATTGATATGGCTGTGTTACTACAACATACTAATTTTATGTTTTCTGGGCACATGCTTAGGAGTGGGATAACTGGGTCAAGTGGTGGTTTCATTCCAAGCATTTTGAGGAATCTCCATACTACTTTCCAGAGTGGTTGCACCAATTTGCAGTGCCACAAGCAATGTATGAGTGTACCTTTTCCCCACATCCTCACCAACAGTTATTGTTACTTGTCTTCTTGATAAATTGTCATTCTGACTGGAGTGAGATGAAATCTCAGTGTAGTTTTTTTTTTTTTAAGGAATATTAGACAATACTGAAATTTTGCCAAGTGTGAGGTTATTTATTTATTTATTTTTGAGAGAATTTTAATATTTATTCTTTAGTTTTCGGCGGACACAACATCTTTGTTTGTATGTGGTGCTGTGGATCGAACCCAGGCCGCACGCATGCCAGGCGAGTGCGCTACCGCTTGAGCCACATCCCCAGCCCTCAGTGTAGTTTTAATTTGCGTTTCTCTAATAGCTAGTGATGTTGAACATTTTTTTCATATAATTTGTTGACCATTTGTATATCTTCTGTGAAGTGTCTATTCCATTTCTTTGACCATTTATTTATTAAATTATTTGGGTTTTGTTTTTTTGGTGTTAAGTTTTTTGAGTTCTTTATATATCCTGGAGATTAATGTTCTATTTGAAGTGCAGGTGGCAAAGATGTTCTCCCATTCTGTAGACTCTCTCTTCATGTTCTTGATTGTTTCCTTTGTTGTGAAGAAGCTTTCTAGTTTGATACAATCCCAATTTTTGACTATTGATTTTACTTCTTGTTGAGGTATTCAGTTCCTAAGCCAACATGATGAAAATTTGGACCTACTTTTTCTCTAATAGGAGCAGGTGTCTGATCTAATGCCTAGGTCCTTGATCTACTTGAGTTGAGTTTTGTGCAGGATCAGAGATAATAGGAATCTAATTTCATTTTATTACATATGGAGAGATAATTTTGATAGGTTATCTTTCCAGCTATCTGGACCCAAAAAATGGCTGAATTTAGTGCTCAGTCTGACTTTAAGAGGAGTTCAGCATTGTAGTCTCCAGGGTTCAGAGGGCAGATGTATCTCTTGACTTCCTCCAACTGAATGCTTCCTTCACCTCCTTTCTGCGTGGATGTATGGGTGGATGGGGGCCACTCAAGAGCCAGGATAGCAGTTTATGGAAGTATTTCCAGGGAGAACATAATAATTGTGCTGAGCACTTGTCTAAGTCACAGGGTCTATATATCTAGTTATGCTGTGTCCCTGTTCTCTTTATAGACTACCTGATTCTTGGAATCCTTGTTGTAGTTATAGAACTAGTACTTAGACAAGAGTCCGGAGATGTGGGTTTCAGGACCAAGTTTTCCTGTACCTAGCTACCTAGGTAAACTTAAATTTTCAGCATCTCATTTCTTTCTCTTTTTTTTCCACGTTGAATATATGCATTTATTTATTTATTTATTCTAATTTGTTACACGTGACAGCAGAATGCATTTCAATTCATATTACACATATAGAGCACAAATTTTCATGTTTCTGGTTGTACACAAAGTAGAGTCACACCATTTGTGTCTTCATACATGTACTTAGGGTAACAATGTCCATCTTATTCCACCATCTTTCCTACCCCCATGCCCCTCACTCCCCTTTGCCCTGTCTAAAGTTCCTCTATTCCTCCCATTCTCCCCCAACCTCCACATTATGGATCACCATCCTCATATCAAAGAAAACATTCAGCATTTGGTTTTCTGGGGTTGGCTTACTTCATTTAGCATAATATTATCTAACTCCATCCATTTACCTGCAAATGCCATGATTTTATTCTCTTTTAATGTGGAGTAATGTTCCATTGTGTATATATACCCCATTTTCTTTATCCATTCATCTACTGAAGCGCATCTAGGTTGGTTCCACAATTTAGCTATTGTGAATTGTCAGTATCTCATTATCTAAAAATCTTTAAAATGGCAATAACAATGTTTGCCTTAACCATCTTCTATCACACATGGTTGTTTCAAGATCAAATGGAAAGAAGAGAATGCTAGACAAATTTAAAGTATGATTACTGTAGTGCCTGGTGTGAGAAAGAGGTAAAGACTCAACATCAGAAGAATGAATAGAGAAAGATACTTGGAGGGAAAAAAAGATAATCTGCATTTCACAGGCACAATCTTTCTTGAAATAAAGCTAAGACATAGAAGGCCATCTCTTCCCTAACTACCTCACCTCAGAAAAATAGAAAATAATCCATCCCAGGAAATGATTTTTACCAATATCATGCAAACATTAGAACTTTAAAAACATGTTTAGGTGTTTCCATGAGGATTAGCTACTTTTAAAATATAAATGTCTTACCAAATCTAGAATTGGATGATGCCAGCTAATCTCAAATTAAGTAGAACAGAGAGGTGAGGAGTGGGAAGATTTACTTTTATAACTATCCTTCACCTCTCCTTTCAGTAACCATCATTCCTGAAAATCTAAATAAAAAGTTGCTAAATGACAACTACTTCTATTACTTTAAAAGAAAAAGTTATTAAGCGTTACATCCCAACCAGTCATCTTCTAGACACTGCTTGCTTGAAAGACACTTGCTTCCTCTATTTGTGGCGTTTACAACATATGATGAGATGCACCAACAGTTGGTCTATAAATTGGATTAATGAATTGAAAAGGGTCAATGACTTTGAAAGTTTCCAAAAGTAACAAACCTTTGAGTACTTTGCAAGCATCTAATTCTATGCAAATAATTTACAGGCTAATGAGGAAGCACAGCATTCTGGTCACCTCAATAAAGTCCCTATAACTTCTGGAAGGCAGTATTTTTACTATAGGTTTCTAGCTCCAAATGAGAGACAATTAAAACTGGGGCTCCCTGAAAACTCTCTTACTTGAAAGTATCATGTCTGTATAAACCTTTCATGTCAAAGTATCACTTTATTTTTATTGTGCTAAAATATATATAACTTAAAATTTACAATTTTTGCCATATTTTAGTGTGCAATTCATGGACATTAAGTGCATTCACAGTGCTGTATAACCACCGTCATTATTCATTTCTAGGATGCTTTCATCATCTCAGAGAGAAACTCTATCTGTTAAAACAGTAACTCCTCATATCCCACAGCCCCTGGTAACTACAAAAATATCATTTTTATAAGCACGTTCATTTTGTCTGTCTTGGGATGGGAAAGTCATATACAAAAAGGAAAATTGTTATCTGAAAAATGTTAAGCTGAGAATTAGCGAAAATCATAACTCTACCTTTTCCTAATAGTGAACGTCGGAGCTGACTGGTAATTTCAAACACTCCTGCACATGCCAAGTAAAAATGATACCTAATCCCACATGAGTTTGCTGAGCATGATGAAGTTCCCACATGAGGGGCAGCAGGATTAGACAAAGTGAGGAGCTTTTGAAATCCTCTAAGAACTCAGAAGGAGCTCAGGAGGGTAAGGGGCCTGCTAGAGTCAGGGCAGGGGCAAGACCGCACTCTTGTTACAGGGCTGGGGCTTTCCAAGAAACTGAAGACACCCTTCAAACCCCAATTCTTGCAACCAAGTCAGAAAGATTTCAGGCATGTCACTCAGAATAACCGGAGTGTGTTTATTGAAGGGACAGGAAAAGGGAAAGGGGATACTCTAAAGGAAAACAGTGGGTCCTCTCATAGAGGACAGGGACAATGTGCCTCTCCTACATTCCAGTTTTATTGGGGATCCCAGAGAAGTTTCCAAAGAGTCCCGCCCAGATCTACCTCTTGACTTTCAAGTTATATCAGGGTGACATTGTTGTAGGGACAAACGAGGCAAGGCACTGAAGATAGCAGGAAACAGTTTTATTTGGCTGCAGCCAGGTTCAGAGGGTACAGCCTTTGCTGTAATCAATCAATCCCCTGAACCCTGAGTTCAGGAAATTTCAGAATTTTATACCCAGTGTATAAGGGGAGGGGCTCAGAAGTTCACAGTCTGCAGAAGTTCGCACAAAAGCAGCTTTTTCTTTCACTGTTCTGGGCAAGTTAACTCTTCAAGGACAACATCTGAGAAGGAGGGAGCTTCTTCTCCCCTTTCTTTCCTCCCCCTGCCAGCTGTTACCATGGGCCCATTTGTAACTTATCTTAAAAATGTAGACATCTCTGTGAAGCCCAGCTCAAGGCCAGAGGCCTTGTTTGCACATTTCTTCAAAGTACTATACTGGATACGTTTGTGAAAAACTAGTAAGGGGGTGTCCAGCACCTGGAGTGCTGGTATCTTCTCGGCCAGTGGCCAAGTAAACAGGGTGAAATGAAAATAGGAAGTTTATCTACAATAGACTCTTTTGCTGACAGTCCTAAAATCAGCCATGGGGAAGAGGGCTTTTCTGTGGAGAAAGGGGGTGCCACTTCAACATCAGACTTCATCTTGGCCCATGATGGCCAGTTCTAACTGGATTCTTAACCATACAATTTTAACAGATTTTATGGTTAGGAGGAACTATCCTTATCTTCCAGAATCTGGTGCGTGAAAAGGGTCACAAAAATCTCTCCCTTCAAAGTAACTTAGGTTCCTCTTATCCCTACCTGCATTTCTTTGCAGATAACAGGTTGATGGCTGAGGAATGTGACATATCCTGTCCACTTAGGCCAGGCAGGGCTGCAGGCAAATTGCTTTTTTGGCAAAGAAAGCATGAGGGGCTAAGCAAAATGGGCCCGTTTATGGAATTATTCTTTTAATCTCATGTTTCCATCATACTCTTCTGTCTATTCCCTAACACCCTCAACCAAAAAATTTATAGTAGTCATTATCTGAACTCCAAACACCATTCCAAAGTCAAAAATTTAACTATTATCTACCATGGTTTGAGTGTGTTCCCCCAGAGTTCATTTTTGGAACCTAAACTTTTCAATGTGGCAGTGTTGGGAGGTGGGGCCTTGTGAGAGGTGTTTGAGTCATGGAACCAGAGTCCTCATGAATGGATGTCTTTCTGTTGTAAGAACTGTTAGCCATCTTGCTTCAGCCCCCTTTCTCCCTTCCTCACAGGGAAGGCTTCCTTCCTGTCACAGGAAAGCAGGGAGCTGAATCTCCAAAACTCTTGTGTTGCGACAAAAGAAAATTTAAAGTCAGACACCAAGAGTGATGCAAGAGAACTTTATTATAGGTGAAAGTAAAGTAAAAGCAAAGTGAGGCTTAAGCAGAGAGCAGTCTCACGAGAGAGAGTGAGCCATCTCTGAGCAGAGAACGACCAAGGAGACAATGCTGTCCCCCAATTTAGTACTGCTTGATGTTTACCAGAAAAACGGGGGACCACCTTCTGTTCTCTTTGCCAGTCAGGTGTTCAACTCCTTCTTCATGACAGGTGGTGGAGTTTTTGACCTTAGTTGGTTCTTTCTGGAACTGTCCTGGTGGCCATCCTATTTAGGGGGGCTTCATCTACAAGTCAATCCCATGTTAATGTGGCACTGGGGCTAATAGATGGTCAGAAGTTACCTTAGTGCACCTGTGCTATTAAGAAATCTTCCTTCCCAGACAAATGGAGACCCTTATCGCTATAATTCCTAACTTCACATCAACCTCAGTGGACACTGTCAAGAGTTAGTCGCATTGATCCTTTTCTCTTGGCGTGTTTTCCCATTAGCTCCTTTGCTTCCATTTATTTTCTACAAATTAACTACCACTCACTGCTTTCTCAGCTACTTGACAAGGACCCTAAAGTAATTTAAAGAACACTTTGTGACCTTACCTTGCATTTCACTGCTCATTGTTAGCTACTACTTAACACTTCCCTCTTTCTGCCATGAGTAGAAGCAGCATGAGACCCCAGCTTAATTTTTGGACTTCCTACCCTCCAAAACTATAAGCCAAAATACATCACTATTCTAGATAAGTCCCAGATACTCTATTACAGTAACTGTAAACTTTAAGAAAAGTTGAATTTACAAGAAAGGTCCCAGCTGGCTAATAGGGCCTAAATTCAGACTGAAGTCTTGGCAGCCTTTTGCTGGCTGGGAACCCCACAGGCACACTCTGTTCCTAGAAGAAACACAAACCACACCTTGCAGCCCTTGAATGCTCCTCTGAACTGCCAATGTGAACAATTTTTGGAAAGGCTCAAGTTGCCACCTGGGCCTGAGCAATGAACTATGACCTAGTCATATGTAAATGTCATGAATTTCAGCAACACAATCATGAATGTGTTGCCAAAAACTCAGTCCTTGTCCCCCATGCCAATCCAATAACAAGGACACGGGTTTGAAAAAAAGGAGAAAGAAGGTTTATTGATTTGCTAGCAAAGGAAAAACACAGAGGACTCCTACCCCAAATGCTGTGTGACTCTGTCCATCAGCAGGTCTTTTAAAGAGGTAATTCAGAGAAAATGAGATTAGGGAGGAGAGATGAAGAAGGAGAAGATGGGGAGGAGAAATTTAGGGAAAAGAAGATCAGAGAGGAGAAAATCAGAAAAAAAAATGTAGAGAAAAGAAGATCAGAGAGGAGAAGATAAGGGAGGAAAATGTCAGGGAGAAGAAGATTGGGAAAAAGAAAAAAATATAACAGGGGTTCATTTTGATGCTTTGACTATATCATTTGTTGCTTTGAAACTTAAATGTTTTTTTCTTTTTCCCAAATTTCTCCCTGACTGTCTCCTCCCTGATCTTCTCTTCCCTAACCTTCTCCTTCATGAACTTCCCCTCCCTGGTCTTTTTTTTTTTTTTTAATTGATTTTATTCTTTTAAATACATGACAGCAGAATGTATTACAATTCTTGTTACACATATAGAGCACAATTTTTCATATATTTGTATAAAGTATGTTCACACCAATTCATGTCTTTATACATGCACTTGTGGGGATTTTTTGCATTACAATTCTTATTACACATATATACCACAATTTTTCATATCTCTGTATATAAAGTAGGTTGACACCCAATTTGTGTCTTCATACATGTATTTTGGATAATGATGTCCACCAATTCCACCATTTTTACTAATCCTTTGCCTCCTCCCTTTCCCTCTTTCCTATCTAGAATTCATCTATTCTTCCCATGTTCCCCCTCCCTACCCCACTATGAGTCAGCCTCCTTATATCAGAGAAAACATTCAGCATTTGTTTTTTTGGGATTGGCTAACTTCACTTAGCATTATCTTCTCTAACTCCATCCATTTACCTGCAAATGCCATGGTTTTATTCTCTTTTATTGCTGAGTAAAATTTCATTGTGTATATATGCCACAGTTTTTTTTATCCATTCATCCACTGAAGGGCATCTAGGTTGGCTCCACAGTTTAGCTATTGTGAATTGTGCTGCTATAAACATCGATGTGGCTGTGTCCCTGTAGTATGCTGTTTTTAAGTCCTTTGCATATAGACCCAGGAGAGGGATAGCTGGGTCAGATGGTGGTTCCATACCCAGATTTTCAAGGAATCTCCACACTGCTTTTTATATTGGCTGCACCAATTTCCAGTCCCACCGACAATGTATGAGTGTACCATTTCCCCACATCCTCACCAACACTTATTGTTGTTTGTCTTCATAATATCTGCAATTCTGACTGGAGTGAGATGATATCTTAGAGTAATTTTGATTTGCATTTCTCTAATCGCTAGAGATGATGAGCATTTTTTCATATATTTGTTTATTTACTGTAAGATGGAAAGATCTACCTTGCTCTTAGATAGGCAAAATTAATATTATCAAAATGACCATACTACCGGGCTGGGGATGTGGCTCAAGCAGTAGCGCACTCACCTGGCATGCATGCAGCCTGGGTTCGATCCTCAGCACCACATACAAAGATGTTGTGTCTGCCGAAAACTAAAAAATAAATATTAAAAAAAATTCTCTCTCTCTCTCTCTCTCTCTCTCTCTCTCTCTCTCTCTCTCTTTCTCTCTCTCTCTCTCTCTTTGAAAAAGAAAATGACCATACTACCAAAAGCACTATACAGATTTAATGCAATTCCAATCAAAATCCCAATGACATTCCTCATAGCAATAGAAAACCCAGTCATGAAATTCATCTGGAAAAATAAGAAACCCAGAATAGCTAAAGCAATCCTTAGCAGGAAGAGTGAAGCAGGTGGCATCACTATACCAGACCTTAAACTATACTACAGAGCAATAGAAACAAAAACAGCATGGTGTTGACACCAAAGTAGACTGGTAGACCAACGGTACAGAATAGAGGACACAGAAACTAACCCACAAAATTACAATTATCTTATATTAGACAAAGGTGCTAAAAACATGCATTGGAGAAAAGATAGCATTTTCAACAAATGGTGCTGGGAAAACTGGAAATCTGTATGCAACAAAGTGAAATTAAACCCATTTCTCTCACCATGCACAAAACTTAACTCAGTATGGATCAAGGACCTAGAAACTAAACCAGAGACTACATCTGTAAGGGTCCGGCAAACGTCGGAGGAAGAGACCACCAAGAGACCGACTCATGCAACAGCAAAAGGGGGTTTATTGAGGATCCAATCCAGCATGCTGGGGCTCCGTGCTCACTCAAGAAGGGAGAGCAGCCCAGAGCCCCAAGCAGGGGTTGAGCAGTGCTTAAGTCCACTTTTTTAGGGAGGGCAGGGACTTTGCATACATCACAGTCTCCTTTAACAAATCACCATACACCGCGGGAAAATCAAACAACAATTCTCAAACATGATTAGTACATTCATTGGCGGGAACAGGTCGGGCGGGAGTGATAGGTCAGTCCTAAGAAGGGGGGTACATTCAAACTGATTGGTTTGGGCCCTGAGATGCCTACATGCCAAACTGCACAGGGTCCTAGGTTATTAAACAACTAAATGGTCAGGGGGAATATCTACTGGGCAGTCCCGGGAATTGTCCTAACAGCTACAGGAATTTGAGGTTTTGAGTGTAGCATAGGAACTTAACAATACCTGGTCCTTTACATTTTAACTCAGGCTTTGCAGCTTAGAAGCAGCTTTACAATGCCTGATCCTTTACATTTTAACTCAGGCTTTGCAGCTTAGAAACGTTACCCTTTCACATCTAATAGAAGAAAAAGTAGGCCCTGATCTTCATCATGTGGGATTAGGCCCCAACTTCCTTAATAAGACTCCTATAGTACAAGAATTAAAATCAAGAATCAATAAATGGATTAGACTCAAATTAAAAAGATTTTTTTCAGCAAAAGAAATAATCTGTGAGGTGAACAGAGAGCCTACATCCTGGGAGCAAATCTTTACCCCTCACACATCAGATAGAGCACTAATCTCTAGGGTATATAAAGAACTCAAAAAGCTAAGCACCAATAAAAACAAATGACCCAATCAATAAATGGGCCAAGGACCTGAACAGACACTTCCCTGATCTTCTTTTGCCTAAACTTTTCCCTGATCTTCTTCTTCCTCATCTCTCCTCCCTAATCCCATTTTCTCTGAATCACCTCTATAAAAGCCCCCTCTTCATACTGATGGGCAAAATCACAGCCTTTGGGACAGGAGTCTCCTTCTCCTTTGCTAGCAAAGCAATAAATCTTCTTTCTCCTTTTTCTGAAACCCATGACCTTGTTATTGAATTAGCATCAGGGACAAGGACTGAGCTTTAAGCAACAAAAACATGTAAGTTTCAAAGGTACAAGGGATATAGTCAAAGCATCAGGTGAACCTCTGTTACGAATGGGTGTGACTTCATCCCTCATTTCCATAAGCATACCTGAGTGAGAACTTAGGCAGGAAGTTCCTCTAAGTTAGCCTCTGTTTGTTCCTTCAAAATCCTCTTTCATTTTTGTACTGAAGGCTGTGACTTCCTCAGTTTATAAACTGTCTTTTTCTTTTTAAAATAAAGCCTCATCTTTTCTCTTGAAAATTTTTAGTGAATTTTGATTGACACAAAGAAAATGGACTAAGATATTACCAAAGGGATGTTCTACAATTTGAAACACCTACACAATTACCCCTTCAATAAAATTCAGTCTTTAAACTAACCATAATTGGTACTTTTAAAAAAGCATATATATATAGAAAAACATTGCTAACAAAGGTATTAACTAGGATAATAATAGATCTTTAATTTGAGCTCACAAAATCTCTCCTTTTCTGCTTTATTTATAAGTCTTAGGCACTTACTCTAACTGGCCTCCTTCCAGGACCTGCTTATTCTAAAAGCACAAGGATTTGGTTGTGAAGGAAATACACATACTTAAAATCTTTCCAAGCTCTTCTCCCCCAAGGCATTTTGCTAATGTGTACCAGAACAATCTTGAAAGGGAAAAAAAAAGTAAAAAGAAAGAAATTCTTTGTAAAAAGAAGAGTCTGCCTCTGGGCACTTCTAGCACAACTGCCTCATGTTAATCTGCAACCTAGTTAAGAGAACAGGAAATAACATTTACTGTGTGCTGTGCTTTCTATAGTAACAGCCAGCATTCATTTGAACATTTACTATGTGCCAAGTACTATGCTAAGTTATTTCTATAGAAAAATCTCATTTATTCATCACAACTACCCAATAAGGTCAGAATCATTTATAGAAATATCATCTTTATCATGGAAACCGAGGCTTAAAGACGTGGAGCAGCTTGCTCAGTATCACACAACAAATAAGTGGTTGAACTGGAATTTGAATCCGTGAAGTCTGTCCCCAGGGCCCTCGCTGGATTAAACCACACTGATTTAATTCATGTAAACCCCCTATGAAGTATAATTTTTTTACCTGTCTTGCATAGATACGAAATCTAGTTTAGAATAGTTAATTGGCCGAAGGTTGAAGCTATAAAGTGATGGAACTGAGGCTCGTCCTGGTGCTTCTGTACCCTCAAGCTCTTGTTCTTTCCATTAAACACATAGTCTGTTAGCTGCTCTCAGTCCCCAAGGCCACTTTAAACAGAAGGGAAATTGAATTGATGCACAGCAAGAGCAGCTTAATGGCAGTTTATCACTCCCACTAACCCTTTACTTCTAGGAAGGCTCTGGAGTCTGATAGACCTCTGCAGGGGTTTTTTGCCCCTCCTGCAAGTCTCTTGAATGGCACATGACACAAATTAGCTAATCAAGGTTCATTTGCTGGAAAGGATGAAAGTATCTAATACATACTGTTAGGTGCTTCCATGCTTTCTGACACCTATAGGAACAACGAACCAACAGGTATGCAGGGTCCAGATGAAAGAACAGAGAACATGTGATAATACATTTACAAAAGTTTTATGGGATACTTGAGAGCTCCATCTCTTAAGAATTTATTTATTTTTTCTCTCAGCAAAAGCAATTCCAATGATCTACAATTTAGGACCTCCCCTCCGCCGCCTTTTTAACGCTTTTCGAAGTTCTTGCAAATTTAGTTATGATTCAATCTTCTCTCCAAAGCAAAATGTGATGCCAAAATTTAGAGGGAATATAAAAAAATATTTCATTTTTATCTTATATCATACATATATTATATATTATCTTAGAATATATATATATGTATATGAATATATATATATATTTCATTTTTATCTTAGATTGAATGCTTGTGTGGCTATTAGGAGAAAAGAATAGTGATAATCATTTGAAATTTATCATTATTATTGGTCAAGGAACTGGTCAACAAATAACTAAGGAAAATTTGTGTTCTGTAAGTTTTGAAAATATGCTATGGTAATACTTTTTAATATAAGCAACTTGTTTGGTAATGCAAATAATCAATGCTAATTTGTTTTATATATAGATTGGGGGAATCCTGTAAACAGGGGATGTGATTAAAATATCTTAGCTGCTGCTCAGAACATTTTAAGGCACATTTAGAAGGGAACCAGCACAGCCCAAGTAGCTTTTGTTTCAGACTAAGATTTAAAGACCAAGAAGAGGAAGTTGAGCAAGTCTGTTGACTGCCCATTCTAGATTGGAAAAGAGAGCACAGGAACAGGGTCCTGCAGAGCTGGCAGCTCAGCTTCCTTTCCTTTCTTTCTGTTTACCAAGGACACCCAAAGACTGACACCATGCTGAAAGCTCAGAACTCAGAAGGGCATCAAGAGCTTTCCTTTGAAGGAATAAGAGGACAGTGACCATGCCTTTATCAGAAGCTGCTGTAAGGAAATGCCCTCTTCTGTCACATGTCACATAAGCCATTAGTTTCCAATTGCTTTCCTCTGAAAGATTCCAGTGTTCTTTTTGTCAAAAGCTCAGTCCTTGTCCCTAATGCCAATCCAATAATGAGGACAAAGTTTTGAGAAAAAGGAAAAAGAAGGTTCATTGCTTTGCTAGCAAAGGAGAAACACAGGGAACTCCTGTCCCAAAGACTGTGATTCTGCCCATCAGTAGGAACAGGGGGCTTTTAAAGAGGTGATTAAAAAGCTACATTCCACATGCTCTCTACTGGAGTTGTAATTCACTTGTGATTTGGGAGATAGTCATTTCTGAGATCTTCTGGTACCATCCCCAAAGTCTGGATTACTTCCTTCCTGTCATGGATGTGTACTCAGGGACACATAAATCTGCCTAAAATGGGGAAAAAGGTAATCTGGTTTCCCGAGATTAGGGAGGCAGAGAGATTAGGGAGGAACAGGAAAAGAGGAAGACAAAGAAACAAGTCTATTTTAAAAATAAGTTGTAGTGGCAGAGCAGCAAGGGCTGTATTCAAAGTATAAAGTGGACCACCGTTACATTCTCACTGAGAGAAAATTTCCCTGTGGGGTAAGAGAGAAACAAACCACTTCCTTTTCTAAAAAAAAAAAAAAAAAAAAAATATTTATTTTTTAGTTGTAGTTAACACGATATCTTTATTCTATTTATTTATTTTATATGTGGTGCTGAGGATGGAATCCAGGGCCTTGCATATGCTAGGCAAATGCTCTACCACTGAGCTACAGCCCCAGCCCCCAGCCAAAGACCACTTTTTACTAGCATTCCACTGTCACCTGGTAACAGTGATGCACTTTATACTTTGAATACAGCCCTTGCTGCTCTGCCACTGCAACTTAGTTTTAAAATGCACATGTTTCTTTGTCTTTTTCTCTCTCCTGGCTCCTCCCTAATCTCAGGGGAAACAGGAACACTTTTCTTTCCCATTTTAGGCATTGTGGGTCAGAAAGGTGCTTTTAATCATTCAAGATGGTTCTTCTTGTAGCAACACTTTGGTTTTTTACTGACTTTTTTGTTTACTGTCCCCTTCTCATTTTTTTAGATCTTCAAGTTCCTGCTCTTAAAACTGCAGAAACACACTTGATACTTTCTCCAGCCTCTTTTTTTCTCCTTGGCTTTCTTCCCTGATTCTACCAATCACTGGTTTTGGTTTTTTTTTTTTTTTTTTTTTTTTTTTTTTTCCTACAGTACAGATGGGACCTTGAAGTGTCTTCCCAGAAGCTCTTTCCCACATGGGGAGAGGGCTAAAGCCCAACCCTCAGTGAGAATGGTCAGTGATTGGATTCAGGGTCAGGAAGTCAGATTGCTGGAACAGAGAAGGTGGGAACACCAAGTGCAAAGTTGGAAATAACAGGGAAGTTCAAACTCACTGGAGTCCACACAGGTGCCAGGATAAATTAGTGCTCCAAACTATGTAGCTACAAACAAGAGGGAGGCTTGTGCTAGCAGTTATATGGAGCTGCAGAGAAATCCTGAACTCCAGCTGGTTGGGCCAGAAGGGCTTTGGGGCTAGATGCCAAAACTCTGGATCTACCACTGATTCTCAGAGTGATTGGTGCCCTGCTGGGATAGAAGGGGCTGTCAATTCTGAGCCTTCCTGTGGATACTTGCCCTTTTTCTGTGTGTTACAGGGTATGTGATTTATCATCTCACCTTTGACCATGGTTTTGCCCTTCTTTATCTTCCTTGATTATCTCTCTTTATCCTCACTCCTGTTTTTCTCTGGAGATTCTCCTCCTTAGGGAATCTCTACCTTCTTGACTCACTGTTTTGATGCCCCTGAAAACATCACCTCTAACCCTGTTATGCACCTACATTCTCATTCTCTGGCTTGAACAGTCTCCTGGACTATTCTTACCAAGCATTCCATTGTTAACCTTGGAACAGTGGTGCACTTTATACTTTGAATACAGCCCTTGCTGCTCTGCCACTAACTTATTTTCAAAATAGACATGTTTCTTTGTCTTCCTCTCTCCTGGCTCCTCCCTAATCTCTCCCCCTCCCTCAGGGGAAACAGGATTACCTTTCTTTCCCATTTTAGCAGATTTATCTGTCCCTAAGTACACATCCACCACAGGAAGGAAGTAATCTAGACTTTGGGGATGGTACCAGAAGATCTCAGAAATGACTATCTTCCAAATCACAAGTGAATTACAACTCCAGTAGAGAGCATGTGGAATGTAGCTTTTTAATCACCTCTTTAAAAGCCCCCTGTTCCTACTGATGGGCAGAATCACAATCTTTGGGACAGGAGTTCCCTGTGTTTCTCCTTTGCTAACAAAGCAATGAACCTTCTTTTTCCTTTTTCTCAAAACCATGTCCTTGTTTTTAGATTTGCATCAAGAATGTCAGATCAGGCAGCAACGAAAGAAGGCAGATTTAAAAGGGCTGCTGAACAGGCTTTATTGAGATATCACTCCCAGGCGGAACTCAGCAGACCCACAGAATGAACAGGAGAAGGGTCTGAGGAGAAACCGCGTGGAAGCTCGACTGGACTGGACTTTTATGGGGCTTACAGCAGAAAGGGGAGGGCTTGGGACAGGAAAAGGTGTTTCTAGGGTCCCTTGCCCCTTTGGAGTTTGGATTGGCCAGGGGGTCCTGCTGATTGACAGGCGTTAGTCAGGAGATCTGGCTGATTGACACGTGTTTCCGACGGCATCTGATTGATGTTCCTTTCCCGCTTGGGCTGCTTTGTTCTAAGTTGCCACTAAGTCGCCACCACCGACCTAACTAGGAGCAAGGACCAAGCTTTCAGCAAAAACTTTATCAGGCTCACCAAGGACAGTCACTCACACAACACAGGTTTATAGCAAGGGTGCCACCATCAAACTGATATATGGAACCCCCTCCATTTTCCCATTCTCTTAATTCAGGGGATGTGGTTTTTCTAGTCCAAACTCTGGGGCCTTGTGGTCCTTCAAAGGGATGTATTTCTCACAATACAATCATTAGAGTAGAATCAGCACTTAAGGGATTCTAACTGCCAGGGAACTATTGGACACTGGGAATCACTTAACCTGGAAGAGGAAGAGCAGGGCCATGAGTCTGAGTGCTATGGGCATGGTCAAGGACATCTACCCAGCAACGCCAACTCACTGACTCAGTAGGAGCACTTTATGTCTTTGGCCTCTGTTTCTTGAACTAACTCATTTGGGGCATTCTAAGATATACCAGATTTCATTTATATGAAAATCCCCAAGCCTGTTTTTTTTTTTTTTTTTTTTTTTTGTCTAACATAGGACTTTGACATATTAATCTAGAACTGGATAAACCAAAGGAGAATCATACCATGGTTGCATAATATTTTACCAATTCTCTGTTTTAAAACATGTTTCAACACATTTTGTAGCAAAACCCAGCGTGGTACACAGGTGAGGCGCATCAGGAGAGTTGATGTTTTCTGGCATATTCTATCAAGTTACTACCATACATTCCTGCTTCACGACATCTCTCAGCCATTCCGGCAGGGCACAGTCCTTCCCTCAATTATGTCATAGCACCGAGTCCTAGCAGGCAGGTCTATTCCTTCAGATGCCACAAACCTCCCCTCCAGTCCCACTAGCATGACCATCTTTGGCTAGCACCTTACCTCACAGCAAGACTCTTTAGTCAGTTCCAATAATATTTATTTAGTGCATGCCATGTATTAGGCTAAATGTTGAGGGAATATGGAAAAGACCCAAGTAGACCCCCAGATCAGAGATGCTTATGGAGACTTACAAACAACCAAGTACATAAGGTGTGGTGAGCAGAACAATGGTTCCTGAAAGAGATCTACATCCTCATCCCCAGAACGACTGTTACTTTACTGAGCAAAAGAGACTTTGCAGATGTAATTACATTAGAGAACTTGAGATGGTGAAATCATCCGGAATATTCTGAGTGGACCCAATATAATCACAGGAGCCTTGTAAAAGGGAGGCTGAAGGATCTGAGTCAGAGAAGGAGATGTGATGACAGAAACAGAAGTCAAACTGATAAGAGGAAACAAGCCAAAGAATGCAGACCAACTCTAGAAGGTGGAAAAGACAGGGAAACCAGTTCTTCCCCAAAGCCTTTATAAGAGGCCATCTTGTTGATCCTATTTGAACTTTTGACCTCCAGGACTTTAAGACGATGTATTTATGTTGTCTTAAATCACTGAATTTGTAACATCAGCACTGGGAAACTAATACATAGAATAGCACATAACAGAACATTTGCTACAACAGAGGACAACCAATACAATTTGTGTTTTTAAAAAGGATATGGGAGTACAGAAAGGGTGCGATCCATCTGCCGGTGTTATAGGAAACTTCCAGGTATGAGTAGCTTTCACAGATTTCTCTTTATATTCCAACCCAGTTATTCACCAGCCTCCTGGAATCTCTACAAGAGTACCACAAAGCTCCTTCAGCCTCAATATGTTCAATGCCTGGGATTTTTATTCCTAAATCTGTTCTTCCTTTAGTGTCCCCTCAGCTGATGATAGCATCACTGATCCCTCTGCGCAGGCCAGAAGCAGGGATTCTCCATGCACAGGACCCCATTTCTACAAAACAATGTTTTTCACAATACTTGGACATGTCTAGTACTCAAAATAAATTCATGATGATCATGCTTTCTTTTTCCATAGAGTGATGATTTATTTCAAGCTAAAATTCATTTTAAAAGAGCTACCACAATTATTTCCAGATTACAGTTTTTTAAATTCTTGAGATAAGAGTATCTACTTGAGCAAGCTACAATAGAAAGAAGGTCTGTTTTAGATGAGGGACCCTAAAATAATGAGAGCACCTTTGAGAAAATGCAAAAATCATTTAAAAACATAATAGAACAAGTTTGATTTTGGCTATCCAGACACAAGGTCCTCAATCAATGATTAAAAACCCAGGCTTCATTCAGAGCATATTATACTTAAACTAATGTTTGCCTGCTTATTACTATTATGCAATGTACTATACATCTACTACAACACTATACCACAGAAGTTTGTAGTTCTTAAAAGGGCAATAGTCCCCCTTTGTCCACAGGAGATGTGTTCAAAGACCCCCAATGGATGCTGGAAATTGCAATTAGTACCAAATCCTATACATATAGTTTTTCCTGTACATATAATATCTATAATAAAGTCTAATGTATAAATTAGAAGCAGTAAGAGGTTAACAACAATAGATATTAATAAAATTATAGAATTACAAAATTATTAGAATTACAAAAATATAATGTAATAAAAGTTATGTGATTGTAGACTTTCTTCCTCTCTCAAAGTATCTTGTACTTTCCCTTTTTTAAAGAAAGCACTTCACAACTTTTCTTTGTCATATCTGAATTGCTACCATTACTATTCTTGCAATTCAGGACCCTTATGAAGTGAAATAAAGGTTATTTAATGCAAGTACCACAGCAGTGGATCTGATAACCAACTAAATGACTAACAGTGGGCTCTGGGTGCAGTGAACTGAGTTGACCCATGTCTTTGGAAGGACAGAATGTGATATCCAAACTGAGAAAGGTTTGTGAATTTGATATCAGGACCTTTCTGAGAAGAGGATGAAGGTATTACAGTTCTACAAACTGTCCTTGGAAATAAAAGATTACAAGAATAAGAGACATGTTAGCAGAAATGTTTATGTGAATATTGTATCCTGAATTCTATAGATTGGTGACTTTGCAAAAGATGGAAGTCAACATTAGAAAGAAATTTATGGCTTACTGAATTATTTTTATACCAATAGAAATTACTTTGAAAGTCTTTAATACATTTAGATTATTCTGTCTGCTATTTCTAATTGCAGGCTTCAAAGGTTTGCAATTCAAATGCTGTAAGCTTTGATGTATGATTACTGATATAAGCCAAGGACTTGACACTTCTTATAAAGTAATGAAATGCTACAACATTTGTGCCTTTAAAAAAGCCTCAGAATATTCTTGTTATTATCTCTAATACCTGGTCTTTACATTTTGCATTATAGGTGGGATTAAGGACTTGTATATTATTTCCTTTCCTCCCTCCCCAGAAACACATACTATCATGAATTTGATATTTAATCTCTCTGCTATAGTTTAGATATTAAAGTATCACCCAAAGGCCCATGTGTTGAAAGAGTGTTAAAGGATTGGCCCATGGCACTATTGGTAAGTATTGGAACCTTTAGGAAGTGGGGTCTAGTGGAAGGGCAGTATTGTCCTTGAAGGGAATATTAGAACCCTACCCCTTCCCCCATGTCTGCGTCTCTGTCTTTCTGTCTGTCTCTCTGTCTCTCTCTCTCTCTCCTTCTTCTTTGCCATGAAGTGAACAGACCTTCTCTGCCACACACTTTTTGCCATGATGTACTGTGTTGTCACAAGGGCAAGAAACCATGGACTGAAACCTCTGAAACCTATACTTGTCTTATATCCATCATCCTCTTCAGACTCTTTAATTTATGTATCAATTTGTAGATTCTACTTTCTGCAAATAATACACGCTTCCCTTCCCAATCCTTACACTGTGTTTCATCAAGTTTAAGATATTTTAATTTTAGAAATGTTTAAATGTGAAAAAATTAACTATGAAAATGTTGTTAATTTTTCTTCTCCTATTTCGCCATCTAGCACTCCAGAAGTGGAGATTTTTGGCATCCTGGCCTTATTTAGTTTAGAGGATTTTTCTGAAGTTTCTATATTTCAACCTGGATGAGAAAATTCTCTTCCAATGCTAAACATTTTATGTAAACTCTTTTATGTTTAGTGTTATTAAACAATTTTAAATTAAAAATTTTATTAAACAATCTTTCTCCATCTCTTCAGATAATCTTGTATTTTTCCCCTTTAGATTTTTTTTTTAAAGAGAGAGTGAGAGAGGAGAGAGAGAGAGAGAGAGAGAGAGAGAGAGAGAGAGAGAGAAAGAGAGAGAATTTTTAATATTTATTTTTTCTTAGTTCTCGGCGGACACAACATCTTTGTTGGTATGTGGTGCTGAGGATCGAACCCGGGCCGCACGCATGCCAGGTGAGCGCGCTACCGCTTGAGCCACATCCCCAGCCCGACCCCTTTAGATTTTTAATGTGACTGATCACATCACAGCTTTCCTAAAATAAAGCCAATCATATGGGAGTAGTTGGCCAATATTTTATTTAGATATTTACATCTATGCTGTTAAGTGAGACTGGCCTATACTAGCTTTCTTTCATTCTTACATTGTTAGCTGGGTTATTCTGGCCTAGTGCATTGAATTGGGAGCAGTTCTCTCTGTTTTCATTGTCTGAATATGCTTTTTTAAAATTGGAATCACCTCTTCCTTGAAGATTTGAATAGAATATGCCTTTAAGAGTATTGGGGTCTGTTGGATCTCCTCTGTGGTTTTTCCCTCACCTTTGTTTTATCTCCTCTAAGATCACCTTTCAATCTTTCTCTTGGACATGGTGACAGTGGTGGCAAGACATAGGTTCTGGACACAGGGATGCAACAGCACAGGGTTTTGGTGAATCTGGGGTCATTTTTACCTCTCTTTCCTTTTCTTCTAAAATAGGTATTTCAAGCTGTAAATTTCCTAAGGGAAATACTTTTGCTTTCCAACGTATGTATTTCTGTTTTTCATATGTGTATTTTCTTTTTCTGGACATTAATTATTTTTTTGTTTAATTAAAATTTTTTTTTTTTAATTTAATGATGCTGGGACTCAAACTCAGGGTCTTAGACATTTTAGGAAAACACGTTACTACTGAGCCATGATCCCAGGTAGACATGCATTATTTTCACAATATACAAAAAAAATTATTGTATATAAGAGATTAGAAACCTGACAGATAATTTCTTCCTTACACTTGGAAGTATTTTCCTTTCACCTCAAGCCAAATGAAAAGGATTTAAAACCACTCAGAGATCTGGATTTTGTGGAGACAAGAGACTAATTTCAGAAGCATCACTGGAAAATACTAAATATTTAGTGTTCACTGTGACTAGATTGTTACAGTGGGAATGGAGTTTGTTGGGGAAAAGATACTTGTGTTGCTTTTCTGAGGGCCAGAGGTAACCACAAGGAGAGACAACCTTACCTGGAGCGGGCTGTGATCCTAACAGGATTAGGCCACTGGAGTCCCAGGGTTGAGAAAGAACACTGAGCAGAGTGGAATGCATCCCCTGAATCAGGGGAAATATGGGACCTCAATAGACCCACAAAGATACTCCAAGAGAAATATCAGTTTTAAACTTCTTCCACTTGGAGGAACCAGTGCCAGGTCACACTGCTGTCGAACAGGGAGAACTTTTCCTTGTCTTACCCTTACCTCCCCCTGGTTCCTTTGCGAGGATCCAGGAGAGATTCATGAGCAAAGGCTGTAACGGAAACATATTCAGAAGCCAGCCTTGCCCTCTGTTCCCACTGTGTCCTCCTATGGTAGCCTGATCTAGGGAAGAGAGGCTCTGATGAAGTTTAAGTTCTATTATATAGGACTACATTGTTTATTTATATAAATGAAGCTATTCTTAAGACTATAGTGACCAGAGGACTTTTATCTTCCATGAGTGAGCAGCTAAACTATGTGACCTGACTAAAACTTTACTGAGGATGTAATGCCGGATTTGGAGGGACCCCGAAAGACCACCAGGAGCAGAATCTGATGCAATCGCCCAAGATTCTTTATTGCAAGCTGGAGCCTGGACTCACAACCGGTCCAATGCAGTGGTCCCAGGGAGTGAGCCCTGGTCCTTTGTTCAGTGAGATTTTATAGGTTTTGGGGGATACTCTATGTGTCATAACATTACACAGCAAATCATTTCATACCACGGGAAAAATCAAACAACAACTCTTAACATTGATTAGCACATTCACTGGTGGGAACAAGTTGGGTAGGGGTGATTGGTTAGTACAAGAGGGGGATTCATTTGAACTGATTGGTTTAATCCGTGAGGGGTATACTCGCTAAACTACGTGGTTTCCTATCATGTTATCAATCACCCAATCACCGAGACTATTGGGGGAGGTCATCTGGCATCCCAGGTATTGTCCCTGTCTCACGCTGATTGGTGGTTGCTAGGGAGTTGCTATGGGTCCTAGCGAGTCAGGGACACCTGGTGCAGTAGATCATCTCAGCAGGGTGGCTAAGTGCCTAGGAGTGCTCTGTGGGTTTTTCCAAGGACAAGGGTCACGCCTGCTCCCTTTGGACAGGCCTTGAGGTTGAAGCTGGGTTTTCAAAAATGGAGTTACATCAGTTTCTCAAGGAGAAGGAGAAGGGCTCAGCAGGTTGAAGAGGCTGCGACTAGGAAGAATTAGGTGTTTTCTGATTGTGTCCAGAGTCCTGCTCATTCAGTGAAATGGTTGCAGTAGTTTAGTTTGACACAGACAGCAAAAACAGAAACCATGGAAAATACTGCCTTAAAGGTAGTAATGCTATATACATTTATTCTGGAAGCCACAGGAAGCATTCAAGATGGGGTGAAGACAGTAAAGTTCAAGAGTTTTGGGCTAATGTGGAGATAAGCTACAGGGAGCATAGAAGAGAAAATGTACAGCAGTCCCCACCACCGGTATATTTTCCTGCCAGATGCCCCAACTTCCAAGTTTCCAGGACACACTTATAACCTCTGTACTAATGTAGCCAGACTATAATCCAAAGAATATATTGAGGTTATTTTCTATGAATAGTGGCAAAATAATTTTCTCTATCCTTAGCTAGGTTTGTGTTTGACTTAAAGTCCACAGCAGGGTTTGTTTTGTGGCTCAGTCGTGGAGTGCTTGCCTAGCTCATGTAAGCCCCTGGGTTTGATCCTCAGCACCATATAAGAAGATTAATAAATTTTAAAAGGTATTGTGTCCATCTACAATTTAAAAATCTATTTTTAAAAAAGTCCACAGCAGAACTGCAGTTTTTGTCAAAATTTGACACTTCATTGTTTAAGAGATATGTATGTGTGTGTTATATACACACACATTTATATGTGTGGGTATCATAAAGCAATGCAAAAAATGATTAATTCAAAAGGTAGTTCAGTTGTCACCTCTGGGAAGAGAGAAGGGTCTGCAATGGGGAGGGGCAATGCCATAGATGCAGTGGGTTTAGGTGAAATTAATGGATTAAAAAAAAGTTTTAAATATAATACATAATAGAATCAAGGCCCAAGGGGAAGACTTAATCTTTGAGATTACCAGAGAGACTTTATCTTTTAGAAACAGTGATAAAAGGGTGTATTTAAAGATCGTGAATATAAGGAGAAAATATAAGAATTCACATCAATCATTTCAGTAAAGTAGAATAAAGGTCATTTGCTAAGAGTCTAGGAAAACAGTGAGGGCTGTGTGTAGCTCCAGTGTCTGGAACATGATTGTTGCTCAATAAATTTGTGTTGAATGAATGCTGAGTGAGGGAAAAAATTGGAATAAACACTGTAGGTCGTTTGCTAGGAAGTAAACTATGAAAGAATATCAGAATAAAAGAATACTTGGATGGCTTTGTGAGTTCGACTGAGGTTAGGCAGCATGAATCTATTGTAGTAAAGCCAATTGGCAGCCCACAAATTCTAGAGAAGAAAGAAAATGGTGGACTTGGGAAAGGAGGAAAGAAAAAAAAAAGGGAGGCGTTCTGGGGGTTAGTTAAAGCATAATTGAGGTAGTCATAGGCCCAGCCTGGCTAAAGAGGGAAATGAAGCAAGGAGGGAAACGGAACCAGCCTAGGAGAAAAAAGAAGAGTCAGGAACTGAAGTCCCCTCTACTGACAATTGTCTCTCTAGTAGTTTATTAATATCACCACATAAGCTTGCTATCATTTCTTTTATCTTCAAGCAAAACAAAATAAAACAAAGCTTTTCTCTTAATCACATGCTAGCTACTGTCTGGGTTCTCTGCTCTCTTTTGCACTTCCTCCTCCTTTTCTCCTAATCCCACTTGAGATATCTCTCCATTGAAATTCCACTGAAACCAGCCTGGTCAAGGTCACCAGTGATGCTCAGTTTGCTAAATACAATGATCAATTCTCAGTTCTCATTTTATCAGATTTATTAGTAGCATTAGACAAAGATCACTTCCTCAATTTCTTCACTTGGCTTCCAGGGCACCCTCCCCTGGATTTTTCTCCTATCTCTCTGAGTGTTCCTTTCTTCTCCTTTGCTGGTTTGTTGGTTCCTCTTCTTTTCCCTGCCTTTTTAGTCTTGAAGTATCTTAAGGCTAAATCCTCACTCCTCTCCTCTCTGCTATCTATACTCACTCCATCCCATGATACTTATATATCCCAAATATGTATCTCTAGACCAGAACTCCTCCTGAGATTCAGACTCATACATGCATCTCCTGTTTATTCAACATAACTGGCATCTCACATTCCAACTGTCCAAAACAGAACTTCTGATTATCTGCTCCACCTGTAGTCTCCCACTTCTCGGCTGATGGTAACTCTATTCTTCCAAAGGGAAGGATAAGCCAAAGGTCTTAGTGTCACCTTAAATCCTTTCTTTGATTCTCCATAGCCAATGAGTTGGCACCTTTGACTGGTACCTTCAAATATAGAAGCCAACCAATCCTCACTACATACATTGCCTTGACTCTAAGCCACCTTATTTCACTAGGTAATAGAGCAGAACAGCCAGAATAGATTTTCTTGCTTAAACCTTCTTCCTTCCCAACAACTCTCCCCAATTCAATTTAGCCTCAGTATCATAAAGATATTGATATTCCTCTGTTCCTAGCACGCCAGTAGCTTCTCATTGCACTCAGTAAAAGCTCAAGTACTTCTAATGACCTCCAGGGTCCTCCACAATCTGTTCTCTATTATTCCATGAAACACATTTTTGCCATTCTTTCTGTGTTGCTCTACTCCTGCCCATTGTACTTCTTGCTATTCCTAGGACACACTAGGCCTGCTGCTGATTCAGGGCCTCTGCAGTGGTTGTTCACGGCTGCAAATGCTTTTCTTCTACATCCCTCATTCATGTCTTTGTTCAAATGTCAATGGTTAATTTGAAATCATGCCAGCGGTATGCTGCTAAATGATTATCAGCTGCCTATCTGGGAGAAAAAAAAAAGTCACACTGTTTGCATTTGCCAAGTTCTATGGCATAAATATTTGGCAATTTCAAGCTACTAAGAAAATGTCACCGAATTGGCATTGCTGAAGTTGGAGCTGGGAAGAGAAGACACACAATCAGCTCAGGAAACCAGTGCAAGATGGGTGTAGCACACCACTCACTCTAAACCACTCCCAGCTCCTCCTCCCGTTTAGTGAACCCAGCACAAATCATTTCTCATTGGCTAACATGTTATTTATTATTAGGTCTATTTATTATGCACTTCCTTCCCTATCAGACTCCCCATCCCCAGTGCCCCCGGGGATTTTTTTTTTTTTTGAAATTTTATTTATTTATCTTTTAAAAATTTTTTTGGTACCAGGAATTGAACTCAGGAGAACTTGACCACTGAGCCACATCCCCAGCTCTATTAGCCCTACTTTGTATTTTATTTAGAGACAAGGTCTCACTGAGTTGCTTAGCACCTCACTTTTGCTGAGGCTGGCTTTGAACTCGTGATATTTCAGGGGTGTAACACTGCACCCGGCTCCCCTGGATTTTTGTCTGTTTGTTCACTGATGTAAGATCAGTGCCTGGCACAGAGCAGTTTCCCAATACATAGTTATTTAATGAGTGAATGAGTTTCCTAGTGAGGGCAATATAGTGCAGAAAGTAACCATGAGTAAAATAGAACTTACAGGGCAGTGAGCTGTGGTGGGATTAGAAGATCTGAGAGGGTTCTGAGTAGGACTGAAGCAGGGTGAAGTGCAATGGCTGCCTTTGGCTCTGAAGACCCGGTGAAGCTGAGGAGTTCTGAGCAGCTCCCCTTTTGGTGTTTTAGAACAAACCTGGTTCCTTGGCAGAAGTATCAGAGAACCTGATTAGAAGCCTCAGGGCTTCCTGAGGTTGAATAATAGTCCCTTGTTTTGAAGCTCTATCTTTAACTTGAAGAACATTATTGCAGAGTATGTCATTACTATTGGTTTGAATTAAAGATATAATGTGCATTGAAAGTGAACAAATGGCATTTATAGGTAGGCATGTACTAAGAAGAGAGAGAGAATTCTTGGTAGTTTTAGGGAATTCTCTGCAGTCATTTTTCTTTGAATAATCTTTGGTGGAGTCTTTTTTTTTTTTTTAATTCAGGGAATGTGTCAATGTGACACATTCTTTACATCTTGATCTGGGGTCTTGAACATCTGGATCTTTCCTCTCTCAAACTCAATCATGCCCTCTTATAACTCAACTATTCCATTCACACTTGAAACTTCTAATGAGACTTTTCTCCTCATGTGCCACTGAAGTCCATTTCTTTTCTATACATTCATTGCCACAGGGCCATACAAGTGAATGTCCTGTTTTTTATGATTTCAGAGCGTACCTATTAATTGCCCTGTCTTTCTGAAGCTCAATGTTACAGTTCTCACATTTGGATATAATAGTCTCTGTTTCTACTGCCCTTGATTTGAAAGCTATTTAACACTTTCACAGCATTCTCAAATCTTTATAACACATTTCTAATGGACATTATTTTCATTTATCCCTTTTCTCCAAATATCTTTCATTCGTAACATAAATGTTAAGTGCTTTCTGATATTTTCCTCTAACATGTAGTTGAGTTTACTGCTTGGTCCCAGAGATGTCGGTATGGAAAATATTGAAATTATGCTTATTTTATCAATTAAAAATTCATATCCAATGTGAATTTCCAAAATCAGAAATGAATGGAAGACCAAATTTACATAAGTACATGTGCTGATTCCTGGCCTTTGCAATGAGTGCAGACCTCTGCAAGTGTCTCCAGAAGCACAGTAAATCCAGATCTCCTGGAAGCTCATTCTCTACAGCTGCTTATTTTGGCCTTGAGAAAACTCTGTTGTGCCGAGTATGGGTTGTGGTGCAGTGGCTGCCGTCAGCAATGTGGCCACTGAGAATTTGCTCCCTGACTCAGAGTTCTCACTCGGAGATGGCTTTTGGCAAGGCCAGCTCTGCTCAGCTGCAAGGCAGATTTGGACCTCTGGGTGGATTAACCTTTGTCCTTCACCCCAATGGGCATTTTCTGCAAGATATTTCTGGGGGACTTGCTACCCACCCATACGCTCCTACTGAAGCCAGAATTAGACAGGCAGTAAGTGTAGATAGGTAAATCGAGTTAGGTCGGATCTAGGAGGCCAATTTTGAGTGAGTCTGGGAAGTTGGAGACTGTCCCCTGAGGGATAAGAGTTCATTCTTCTAGGAATTTCTTGTAGCCCCTGCTCCAACCTGTTGCCAAGGTAACCTGCCCCAGGAATTTCCCCTCTCTACAGGGAGCCATAAGGTTGCTAATGTGTCCTTGTCTATTCCATCCTGTCCTTCCCCCTACAGCCCACCTATTTCCCACCTTTTGGCCATCCCACTGAGCATTCCTGAGCCTAGTCACGTCCACAGGAAGGAGAAAGATAAGGGGGGAAAGGCAGGAGAACAAAAGAAGCCTAGGACATAATAAAAAGGGCAGAACACCTCGCCTCTTGGGATACCATGTTACCAGCTATGGCCCCCTTCTCCCTCGAGGGAGAAGTCTATGTTACCCCTTTTTAAATAAACCCTGCTTCATATGCTTGCCTCCGTGTGCTTCTCTAATGTTCTAACTTCAACGTGGGGGAAGCTGGACTCTACCCTGTTAGTCTTATCTGACGGCTCCTCACAGGTTTTTCCATGTCTAGGTTGACGCTGTGCTAGTTTAAGCCCCATGGATGAAGCATAGGCACTGACCCATTTTGCCTGATGATTCCACATTGCCCTTGGCCAGCCACCACCCTAAAACTTATCTTTGTCACAATGGTGACAATGATGTCCACATAACAGACACCACCGGATCAATACAAATTAATTCCCTCATGCTCTTTCCTAGAAAAAGCTCTTAAAATCCTTATTTTATTTTAATTCATTCAAAAAATTAATTTAATTGCCTCATTCTGGAATCTGCTTGTCATGAAGCTCACATGGAAATCAACAGTAAACAAACAATGAAAAAACATGTTGTAATGAATGCTGAATGCTATAAATAAAACATGGCAAGGAGAGAGAATATAATAGGCTCTTTCAGAGAAGATGCAGATGGTGATGAGTACCATTAGAATAAGGTCCCACATTTAAATGCTACATACACCTAAAAACCAGGATGGCAGAAATTCCTGGAAGAATGAAATCCTACTGCATATATGTCAGGTTTTCATTCATGAAAGTAGTCAAGGGAGAAGAAAGAAATGGTGGGAGTAAAAGAAAACACAAAATTCTAAGAGGAAAAGTATATACAAAGTCCCACAGCTTCAGGGTAGGCATTCTAATGACTTTAAGTGTCATCTTTTTCTACTGGTGAGTAAATGTATACTTGCAAAATCACCCAAAGGCTTAGCTCTAGTGTCTATTTTTATGCAAGAGGAGAATGTGTGTGATGTCTGCCTTGCCTAGGGAAGCTGTCCTGCTCACAGCCCCCAAGCTATTTTTTCTAGCAATGCATCATGCTTTTTGTCACCTGACTCTGTTTACACCCAGAAACAGAAACAAGGAGTCCAAGCCTGATCCTGGGACAACCAATCCAGAGGCTGATGGAGACTTGTGAGTTGGCCCAGGGCAATAAGCCCTGAACCAATGAGGACTAGAATGAGACAAGCTTGTCAATCAGATCTCTCTCAGGCTGTCTCTTTCTGGAATCAGAACCAGGATTTATAGAAGTGAGTTGGTAGCAGGAGAAAAAGCAAGAAAGCAGAAACCAAGAAAGGGACTGAGTCACATGGATGGTATGCACTACAGGGAAGACCAGCTTTCCTGGGCTGTTGGAGATGGGTAGCAGATACCATCAGTTTCTTCCAACTCCACATTCCCCCTGTGTTCCCCCAACATTTCCCTGGTGCCATTTGACTCCAGCTGCCAGTGTATTTCTGAAACTAAAGGCTTTATGTCCATATATTACAGTAAGCTAGAAGTTCTAGGGAATTAATGCCTCTCAGGATTATCCCTTAGTTAATGGCTCACATGAGTTGACACATGAGCACCACCCCAGCTCCATTGTCCCCTGGGTAGATAATTCCAAAGTATATGTTTTGTACCATTTCCTCAAGATTCCCTGCTAGATTAAATTTCATTCACCCACTGTGACAGTGGCTCCATCACATATCCCATATTGCCGGCCAACCACTTCCTTCTTTCCCTGCTCCTCTAGGAGGATGCCCTGCGCATCCCACATAAAGCACTTGCACTTGAGTTCTTGTCTCAGACTCTGTTTCCCCAAGAGGCAAGAAGATGTCTTAGATCCTGAAGCAACTTGGATCTTCAACAGCCGAATGAATCAATTTTGGATGGCCATGCTTGGAGTCTTGGGAGAGTCTTGCTTTTTCCTTTTAGCAGGTAAATTCTTACTCAGCAAGTATTAGTTACTACTGACTTAAAGAGCTTAAATTCTCAAGGCAGGAAACAGGTGTTTGGGGAAGGAAGAAATTGAAGTTGTTTTTTTTTAAGAGATAAACCATATCCCCTTTTAGGAAGTACTTTTAGTAAACATTTGTTTCATGTTGGGACACTCTGTTAAAGCAAAGACAGATTTCTAGTCAAAATATTTAATTTGGGCTTCATGACTTCCTATCTTGTAACTATCCTATGAATGACTGCCACATGAACATTGAGAGACATTAAAGGTAAGAGGCACAATCGGTTCATAACAGGATTTGGAAAAGAAATTTAAGTAACCTATGCTATTGGGAGAATCCTTTGGAATAATATCTAGCTCACTATGAAGTACTTTCCTCTAACAGATGCTGCTTAAGAGGTTGGAAGGACCAGGTGCTTCTATTATGTTTATTCTAAAGAGAAAATACTTCTTCCCAACTTGAATCTACATTAGCTTCTCCATCTGCATGGATAAAGAGTGTTTATATTAAGATTCAACTAAATAATAAAATACTATATTTATAACATCAAGAAAAATTACAAAACACCTAAAGTGGGTAAAAATGACTACTCCATGTCCTAGGTAGCATTTCTCTACCCTTTATTGTCTTTGAATTATTTTATATACTAAGTTGTAGAAAATTGATAATAACCCAAATGACTTTTGTTCATAGAAATGCAAATGAAAATAAACAAATATGGCTGGAAGAACAAACCATATCTCAATAATAACCCTAAATGTTAATGGCTTAAACTCACCAATTAAGAGACACAGGCTAGTAGAATGGATCACAAAACAAGACCCAACAATATGCTGCCTACAGGAGACGCATTTGATAGGAAAATATATACATAGACTGAAGGTGAAAGGTTGGGAAAAATCACATCACTCATATGAACTTCGGAAACAAGCTGGAGTGTCCATACTCATATCAAATAAAATAGATTTCAAGCCAAAGTTAATCAAAAGGGATAAAGAGGGACACTACATACTGCTCAAGGGAACCATACACCAACAAGACATAACAATCATAAATATATATGCCCCAAACAATGGTGCAGCTATGTTCATCAAGCAAACTCTTCTCAAGTTCAAGAGTCTAATAGACCACCATACAATAATCATGGGAGACTTCAACACACCTCTCTCACCACTGGACAGATCTTCCAAACAAAAGTTGAATAAGGAAACTATAGAACTCAATAACACAATTAATAACCTAGACTTAATTGACATATATAGAATATACCACCCAATATCAAGCAGTTACACTTTTTTCTCAGCAGCACATGGATCCTTCTCAAAAATAGATCATATATTATGTCACAGGGCAACTCTTAGACAATATAAAGGAGTAGAGATAATACCATGCATCTTATCTGATCATAATGGAATCAAACTGAAAATGAACGATAAAAGAAGGAAGGAAAAATAATGCATCACTTGGAGAATGAACAATAGGTTACTGAATGATCAATGGGTTATAGAAGATATCAAGGAGGAAATTAAAAAATTCTTAGAGATAAATGAAAACACAGACACAACATATCAGAATCTATGGGACACATTGAAAGCAGTTCTAAGAGGAAAATTCATTGCTTGGAGTTCATTCCTTAAAAAAAGAAAAAACCAACAAATAAATGATCTCATACTTCATCTCAAAATCCTAGAAAAAGAAGAGCAAAACAACAGCAAAAGAAGTAGAAGGCAAGAAATAATTAAAATCAGAGCTGAAATTAATGAAATCAAAACAAAAGAAACAATTGAAAAAATTGACAAAACTAAAAGTTGGTTCTTTGAAAAAATAAGTAAAATCGACAGACCCTTAGCCATGCTAACAAAGAGAAGAAGAGAGAGAACTCAAATTACTAGCATACGGGATGAAAAAGGCAACATCACAACAGACACTTCAGAAATACAGAAGATAATCAGAAATTATTTTGAATCCTTATACTCCAATAAAATAGAAGATAGTGAAGGCATCTATAAATTTCTTAAGTCATATGATCTGCCCAGATTGAGTCAGGAGGATATAGATAACCTAAACAGACCAATATCAATTGAAGAAATAGAAGAAACCATCAAAAGACTACCAACTAAAAAAAGCCCAGGACCGGATGGGTATACAGCAGAGTTTTACAAAACCTTTAAAGAGGAACTAATACCAATACTTTTCAAGCTATTTCAGGAAATAGAAAAAGAGGGAGAACTTCCAAATTCATTCTACGAGGCCAACATCACCCTGATTCCTAAACCAGAAAAAGACACTTCAAAGAAAGAAAACTACAGACCAATATCTCTAATGAACCTAGATGCAAAAATCCTCAATAAAATTCTGGTGAATCGGATTCAAAAACATCAAAAAAAATTGTGCATCATGATCAAGTAGGATTCATCCCTAGGATGCAAGGCTGGTTCAATATACGGAAATCAATAAATGTTATTCACCACATCAATAGACTTAAAATTAAGAACCATATGATCATCTCGATAGATGCAGAAAAAGCATTTGACAAAGTACAGCATCCCTTTATGTTCAAAACTCTAGAAAAACTAGGGATAACAGGAACATACCCCAACATTATAAAAGCAATCTATGCTAAGCCTCAGGCTAGCATCATTCTGAATGGAGAAAAATTGAAGGCATTCCCTCTAAAATCTGGAACAAGACAGGGATGCCCTCTCTCACCACTTCTGTTCAACATAGTTCTCGAAACACTGGCCAGAGCAATTAGACAGACGAAAGAAATTAAAGGCATAAAAATAGGAAAGGAAGAATTTAAATTATCACTATTTGCAGATGACATAATTCTATACCTAGCAGACCCAAAAGGGTCTACAAAGAATCTATTAGAGCTAATAAATGAATTTAGCAAAGTGGCAGGATATAAAATCAACACGCATAAATCAAAGGCATTCCTGTATATCAGCGACAAATCCTCTGAAATGGAAATGAGGAAAAACACTCCATTCACAATATCCTCAGAAAAAAAATAAAATACTTGGGAATCAACCTAACAAAAGAGGTGAAAGACTTATACAATGAAAACTACAGAACCCTAAAAAGAGACATAGAAGAAGATCTTAGAAGATGGAAAAATATACCCTGTTCATGGATAGGCAGAACTAACATCATCAAAATGGCGATATTACCAAAAGTTCTCTATAGGTTTAATGCAATGCCAATCAAAATCCCAACGGCATTTCTTGTAGAAATAGATAAAGCAATCATGAAATTCATATGGAAAAACAAAAGACCCAGAATAGCAAAAACAATGTTAAGCAGGAAGTGTGAATCAGGCGGTATAGCAATACCAGACTTCAAACTATACTACAGAGCAATAGTAACAAAAACAGCATGGTACTGGTACCAAAACAGGTGGGTGGACCAATGGTACAGAATAGAGGACACAGAAACCAATCCACAAAACTACAACTATCTTATATTTGATAAAGGGGCTAAAAGCATGCAATGGAGGAAGGATAGCATCTTCAACAAATGGTGCTGGGAAAACTGGAAATCCATATGCATCAAAATGAAACTGAATCCCTTTCTCTCGCCATGCACAAAAGTTAACTCAAAATGGATCAAGGAGCTTGATATCAAATCAGAGACACAGCGTCTGATAGAAGAAAAAGTTGGCTACGATCTACATACTGTGGGGTCGGGCCCCAAATTCCTCAATAGGACACCCATAGCACAAGAGTTAATAACTAGAATCAACAAATGGGACTTACTCAAACTAAAAAGTTTTTTCTCAGCAAAAGAAACAATAAGAGAGGTAAATAGGGAGCCTACGTCCTGGGAACAAATCTTTACTCCTCACACTTCAGATAGAGCCCTAATATCCAGAGTATACAAAGAACTCAAAAAATTATACAATAAGATAACAAATAACCCAATCAACACATGGGCCAAGGACCTGAACAGACAATTCTCAGAGGAGTACATACTATCAATCAACAAGCACATGAAAAAATGCTCAGCATTGCTAGCAGTCAGAGAAATGCAAATCAAAACCACCCTAAGATACCATCTCACTCCAGTAAGATTGTCAGCCATTAGGAAGTCAAACAACAACAAGTGCTGGCGAGGATGTGGGGAAAAGGGTACACTTGTACATTGTTGGTGGGACTGCAAATTGGTGCAGCCAATTTGGAAAGCAGTATGGAGATTTCTTGGAAAGCTGGGAATGGAACCACCATTTGACCCAGCTATTCTCCTTCTCGCTCTATTCCCTAAAGACCTAAAAAGAGCATGGTACAGGGACACTGCTACATCGATGTTCATAGCAGCACAATTCACAATAGCAAGACTGTGGAACCATCCTAGATGCCTTTCAATAGATGAATGGATAAAAAAATGTGGCATTTATACACAATGGAGTATTACTCTGCATTAAAAAATGACAAAATCATAGAATTTGGAGGGAAATGGATGGCATTAGAGCAGATTATGCTAAGTGAAGCCAGCCAATCCCTAAAAAACAAATGCCAAATGTCTTCTTTGATATAAGGAGAGTAACTAAGAACAGAGTAGGGACGAAGAGCATGAGAAGAAGATTAACATTAAACAGGGATGAGAGGTGGGAGGGAAAGCGAGAGGGAAGGGAAATTGCATGGAAATAGAAGGAGACCCTCATGGTTATACAAAATTACATACAAGAGGAAGTGAGGGGAAAGGGAAAAATAATACAAGGGGGAGAAATGAATTACAGTAGAGGGGGTAGAGAGAGAAGAGGGGAGGGGAGGGGAGGGGAGGGGGGATAGTAGAGGATAGGAAAGGCAGCAGAATACAACAGACACTAGTATCGCAATATGTAAATCAATGGAAGTGTAACTGATGTGATTCTGCAATCTGTATACGGGGTAAAAATGGGAGTTCATAACCCACTTGAATCAAAATGTGAAATATGATATGTCAAACTATGTAATGTTTTGAACAACCAACAATAAGAATAAAAAAAAAGAAACAGAAAGAGAAAACATATCAAAGGCAAGAAAATCGGGCTTCCCATCAAGTAAAAAAAAATAAATAAATGGATAAATCATAAAAAAAAGAAATGCAAATGAACTATGTCCAATGGAATGCAAGTGTTTATTTCCTTGTAAATCTTGACCACTTTTGCATGTTATTATAAATGCATTTCAGCATTTCTAATTGCCTGTAAATATGTGGTAATTTGCATTCTCCCTTAAGCTTGTTGTAACATCTTACCATACTGTCATTAATTAATAAGTTGAACAAAATCTTGTACTGTGTTCATTTTATAATAACACAAGAGTCATTGTTTTTGGTCTTTAAAAGTTGTCTTTTGACAATGACAAGTAGTAAGTGGAAAAAATCAAGTTGTAAATTGACATGAATTGTATAATCAAACTTTATGAGAACAGAGATCTTGTCTGGAAATTGTTGGGAAAGTAAATTTGGAGTTGTAGTAAAGTGTGTGTGTGTGTGTGTGTGTGTGTGTGTGTGTGTGTGTTACTGGGGATTGAACTCAGTGGTATTTTACCACTGACCAACATCCCAAGTCCTTTAAAAAATTTTGGGGGACAAGGTCTTGCTAAATTGCCAAGACTGGCTTCAAACTTGCCATCCTCCTGCCTCAGCTCCAGAGTTGCTGGGATTGTAGGAATATTTTAAGGGAAAGGTTTTCTCAAGGGGATCTGTCTGATGCAAAGTTAAGCATTTAGTGCTTGTAACCAAGCAAAGAAATGTCCAAATTCAGATTTTACAATGTACTAGCTCTGTAGCATTAGGCAACTCTTGTAACCCTTCTAAGCATCAGTTTTCCCACTTGTAAAACAGCGATATCTTCGAGTTCTTGAAGGGCTAAATGAATTAGTGCAAGTTACACCCATCACAGTGACTGAATATATGTGGTAACTAGCTATAGCTAACCATATTGCCTCATGAATATTTTCAAAATGTTGCAAGAATAAAACTGTTTGAGAGTAATATGTGGGAGGGCACTTCCTGAGTGAGCACCAGGCAGCCCAGAGAGTTGTAAAGGAAGCTGCGGCATTTGCTGGAGGTAGAGTGGATAGAGGAAGCAATAGTTACCGGGTTAGTACTTGGGACGACCTGGAGGAAAATGAAGTAGGCAATATAACTTTCTCACGGTGGAGGAGCCAGTGCTGGAATTTCTACCATAGATTTCAAGGTCTTTAAGAGCCAGACTTAGAATTCGGACACAGAAGCCACACAGAGTAGGAAACTGAAAGACGGGTTTTGCACTAATCTGAGTGCTTGCTGGGGAGTGAGGAGAGACAAAGTAATGGGCCAGGAAGCACAGCCTGTACTGCTCCATGTGAGAGACTGGTTCTGTCCCTGACCACCAACAAGGTGGGGCAAGGGCAAGACCACCTTTTCTTCATCTGTAAGACCTGACTTTTGAACTCTGGTTCCCTGAGGCCCTTCAGCTCAGAGAAAAATAAGAGGAACCAGCAGTGTGTGTCACACACACACATGCGCACACTCACCCACCCACCCACAGGGCCTCTACGCGTTTCAACAAGGGGCAGCCAAGAGGCAAATTCTATCTGCCAGCTGCAGCAGCAGCAGCTGGAACAACAGCTGACTTCTGAAGCCAGAGTCCGTGGTGTGTGGCTTGGTTCCTTCTCTTCCCAGGGTTTTGAGAAAGCAAAGATCTCTGCAAAAGAGGAAGGTCTGAAAATACTAACAGGAGACAGATTTCTGGGCAAAATGGCAGAGGAGTTCCCAGAATAGCAGCACTGTTTCACTGCCGGAGCTTTTTCATTAAATATATATGGACCTATTGTGTCTTTTTTGTTTCCAGTGAGGTTGAAAAGGTAACATATGGTGATTCCTTTCTGTTTAGCTGGGTGGATTTTTCTTTTGAGCTTTCCCCTCTGTAGATAGGGTAAGGTGGAAGCCCTAACTGGCCAGTTAAATATATATCCTAGTTGTTCTTAACTTAACCAGTTCTTTTACATATAAATACTCCATCTTTTAAATTTCTTCCTTAGTCCTCTATTTCTCAAAGTAATGATTATGGATATGAATATGGATATGACTTAATAGAGGGGTAAAAGACTCAGACCCACATAGGGAGGTCTCATGAACCTTTGTGTCATGAGCCTTTCCCTTGTCTTCCTGATCACCAGGGAGCTCTACCAGAATCTATAGCTGCAGCCTGAGGTTGGTGGTCTGAGTTTTGTTCTCTTGGTGGAGCCCTGATCCTCCCTTGCTAACCAGCCTCATCTCTGCTCTTGCTGATACTGGGCATCCCTCTAAGTCCTGGTCAGGTTTTGCATTTGGCTTTTGGTTTAAATCATCTAAGCCTCAGTCTCTACACAGAAGTTACCTCACTCTTCCTGATAGAATCATCATGGCAGTTACTTCTCAGCTACCTGCTGGGTCCCTACAGGGCTTGTAAGACTGTATCCCTCCCACACCACAGGGGAAGAGAAGGAGCTCAGGAGCACCAGACATTCTCTCAGCATGCGTGCTTGTTACAGTGTGGACATGAGGTGTCCCTCCAAAGCTTCTGTGTGGATGCAAGAATATTCAGTGGTAAAATGATTAGATTATGAAATTAATAGATTATGGATTAATCAGTTCATCCCAGTTTGAATGGACTGGTGGTAACTGTGGGCAAGTGGGGTAGGGCTAGAGCAGGTGTCACTCGAGGCATCCCCTGGAAGGGTTCATCTTCCCTGAGGTCCCTTCCCCTTCTCTCTGACTACTTTCTAGGAAGCCATGAGGTGAGTAGCTTTTGTCCAGTGTTCCCTTTGACCATGATGTTGGACCCAGAACAATGGACCTGGCCATCGATGGACTGAGACCTCTGAGATCATTAGACCCAAATAAACTTTTCCTCCTCTAATTTGTTTTTGTTAGGTGTTTTAACCACAGTGGTGCAATGTTAACACATGCCTTGCATCTACCCTGTTTTTGTCCTTCCAGAGTTCTAACCAGAAAGTGTTGCATAAGCTCCCTCACTTTTCGCTTCCCTTTCATCTAACAGCACCCCCAGTTCTGTATGTCAGTTCCCTCTAACCTGTCATCTCCTCTGAGCAGCCTTCCCCAGCCTGCTCTGGCCAATGCCGAGTTGCTCTCTCCATCCAGTGTGCTCCCATGGCACCTTCTGACCCTGTATGCTGGAACTACTCAGATTGGATCAGAAAGAGTCCTTTTCATGACTGCCCCCCTTAACTAGGTTACAGAACTCCCTGAGAGCAGTAACGGATTCTTTATCTTATTTGTGTCTCCAATGTCAGCCAGTGCTGACATCTCAACACTGGCTGGAATCCAAAAAAGGATTCCAAGAAAACCAACACTTGTTTGGAATTTTGTCTGACATGAAGTCAGAGCATATTTGACTGCTTGCTTCCCTGGCCTCCATCTCTTTTCTCTTTGTCCCTGCGCACTAGGTGGGTGGAGGCAGGTCTCTTTCTTCCTCTCTGTGTCGGGTTGCAGCTTCTCTTATGTCATCCCTAGGGCAGCAAGTCATATCACTTTACCTTCCTCTAACTTTAGAAAGAACTCTACCTTCTGAGCCAGCCGCCTTAACTGTTAACAGGGACCACAGGACAACCAAGAACCAGAAATTTTATATCTCAAAAATGCATCCCTGTTTTCATTTATTTAACCATCAGGACACCGGGGCACCTACACATGGCAGGCACTGAGCCGACATCTGAGACCCAAATGGGAGCAAGATGCTGCAGCCTCTCCACTCAGTGAGCTCCATAGCCTAGCCGAATAGGCAGACATGAAAAGGAATAACTACAATCTGAGTAGTTCCAGCATGCAGGATAAGAAGGTGCTTATGGGAACACGCAGGATGGAATGAGCAACTATGTCATCCTGAGTAGGCTGGGGAAAGCTGCTCAGAGGAGAAGACGTCTAGGTCAGAGGGACTAACATGCAGAACTGAGGATGCTGTTAGGTGAAGGGAAGCTTAAAATGAGGGAGCTAATTGCAGGAAATGAGAAGGGCAATCCCCACAGTCGTGGCAAGCTAAGGCCATAAAGGAGCGATGTGTTTGGAGAACAGAGTGGTGGGCAGGGAACACATGGTTGGTGTGGGGTAGAAGGAGATGATGTGGTAAGGAGGTTGGGCACAAGCTTACGATTTTGAAGCTGAAGAATCTGTAATTAATCACACAGGCAATAGGAGTCTATTGGAACGACATGCCCATACATGGCATATAACCCAGATCCATCTTTGCCTCCCTCCAACGAATATTCCGGGGAAACACCTGCTTTCTGAGCCTGTCCACAGTGCAGGTACTTCTGTTGCCACTCTCACTCCTCCCAGCACTGCCTGCTGCATGGTTGGTCACTGCCTAGAACCCCTGGACCACTGAGCAGTTCAACACCCTGTTGCTGCCTCTGCATTCTCATCTGCAGAAAGGAGAATGTGGAGCTGTACTCTTATTATTTTCCCTGATACACTGTCATACAGGCTGTAAAGACATACCAGACTTCTTCTTTTTGTGTGTGTGTGTGGTGCTGAGGATTGAATCCAGGGCCTTGTGCATGTGAGGCAAGCACTCTATCAGCTGAGTTATATTCCCAGCCCATTAATGATCTTGAGTGATGGTAAATGTTGACATTTTAGCCCAAAACAAAACAAAACAAGAAACTGCCTGGATTTAAAATTCAAATTCCATGATCTATGATTCTTTTTTTAAATACCTTTATTTTATTTATTTATTTTTATGTGGTGCTGAGGATCGAACCCAGCACCTTGCATGTGCTAAGCGAGAGCTTTACCACTGAGCCCCAGCCCCAGCCCCCTGTGATTCTTAATATGAAAAATCTCTGCAGAATGATTAAAAATGTTTGTACCCACCCATATAGGATTTGCACTATGATGTCAGTATTTAATTATGCTTCCCAGTCTAGTTTCTCTCTACAATACTATGTATGTTTTAAAAGAAAGTCAGAGTGCACATCAGTGCAGCATGCAAACCCCCGCTCCCTTGAGCCAGGAGCTCATGTGGCACGACATAAAAACAGCCAGACTTGGCTATAGGACTGTGCAGTCAGTAGCATGGCAGCCATGAAACAGTTTTCTAGAAACAATGGGCCCTGAGAGCTTGCTGCCATGAGAAGTAAATAGGCAAGTTTCCTTTTCTAGGTGCCTGAAAGGAAAGACCTTTATGTCTGTAGAATTTTACCCTAAAGCAGCCTTGCATTTCTGATAGTTTTCTGTTGGCAGAAGTGAAGGTGTTTGTTTCCACCAAGTCTTTCACAATCATACACGAATCATACATGAATCTTGGTAATAAAAGTTTACACTGGGGACTAGTCAATAATAAACTTAAGGAATTAGTTTGGGGTGTAAAGATATAGGATGGAAAGCTTTGGGATGTAAACTATTCTGTAATAATGTTGTTGTTTTTTAAAGCTTTCAAACTAACTATTCAAAGATATTTGATTTTTTTTTGTGATTCACTGTAGTTATGTACTATAAAGTCACTTCAAAAACTGAATTAGCAAATACTAAATTGTTTCTCTAATATAGGGCTAGGTTCCTGCAAGCCTCTGATCATAATGTTTTTATCAGTTGATCAATATATAATTATCTTTTACCTTGTGTTTCTCTTTTTAGAGACCTTATTTAATATATGTTGTTGGTTCATTCACATTGAATTCATGACCAACAACACTATAACTCATGCCCCAAAGAAGCTAATCTAATAAATTATTTTCTCCATGTGGCACATCACAGTCTTTGTGCTCTCAGAAACACTAGGCAGCACTTCAATACTATGCTTGGGGGTCATTTTAAACAGTGAATCACCAATTTTAAAAAAAAAGAGGCTGGGTGCAGTGGTTTGCGCCTGTAATTCCAGTGGCTCCGTAGGCTGAGGCAGGAAGATCCTGATTCAAAGACACCCTCAGCAATGGTGAGGCGCTCAACAACTGAGTGAGAATCTGTCTCTAAATAAAAGTACAAAATAGGGCTGGGGAGTGGTTCATTGTTCAAGTGCCCCTGAGTTCAATCCCCTGTACCAAAAGAGAGAGAGAGAGAGAGAGAGAGAGAGAGAGAGAGAAAAGAAAGAAAATACATGACATGAAATAAACCATGAAAAGGGTGCTTGTTTACAGTATGAGAAAGCATGAAAGGAGAAGGCAGAGTGTCACCTTGCTAAATTTCACTGACCTACACCTGTGAGTGACCTCCAAAGCACAGCGAGTATTGATAGTGGAGTTGCAAATAAATTTTAGTGAGTAGGCAATTTTGCAAACACAGAATCACAGGATCGGTTGCATAAATTTTCTGCTTTGAAGAGAAATTATGGTGGTAGTGTCAAGAAAACCTTAATGAAATTGGTGTTTTATTCAGATTATTCTAAGTATGATTTGTTGGTTAGTGACATAATAAAGTGAAAAAAGAAGAAAATAAATCAATTAGAAAATTCCTGCAATGATCCTAAAAATGACTTCAATTAGAATCAATGCCTAATGTTTCAGAAAATAATTAATTTTATTCAAATGCTCACCTACATAAAACAACAGAAAACGAGAATTTGGCTTTTAAAAAAATTACTTCTAATGCAGTTTGTTTGTGATTATAAAACAACCAGATGGAAAGCAGTCTGGGGAAAATTATTGAAGCAAAATACATCAACTATAACAAAGATTTATTCAGTGTAACCCTATAATTCTAATTATGGGAATAGACCCAAGGAAAATCATCTAAAATATGGAAAATGTATACTGTTGATATCTGTTATAGCATTGTTTATAGTAGAAAAACACCTGGAAACAAGTAAATATTTAACAAAAGGGTAAAATTAGCAAAAGAAATTATTATATATAACATATGCATATATATGCATATATATATTCAGTAGTATATTGCACACTCATTTAAAATGATTATTAAGAATGCTGAACAGCATCATAGGAAAAACATCAGGGAGGGGAAAGGAGGAGGGAAAGGAAAGAGGAAGTACTAGAGACTGAAACGGAGACAGTTATATTCCACACATGTATGATTATATCAAAATGAATCCCACTATTATATATAAGTATAATTCACTAATAAAAACTTTTTAAAAGAGAAATGAAAAATATCAGGGAGTGAACATTCAGTTTAAAAAAACAGAATAAAATAATTAATACATTTTAATAATAACTAATAGGAATCTATGCAAAAGGAAAAAATTATATGGAAAAATCAAAATACTAGATGTGGTTATATAAACATGTATGTCAGGATAGTGCATATTTTTCCATTTTAAATAAAATACATTTATTGAAAGGAAATTTGATAATAAAAGTATGATTTGGTTAAAGAAGAAAGGAACTTTTCTTTACAATTTACAAATTTACAATATTTATTATAAATGGAAGTTGATAGAGAAAAATAACAGGGCAGCGAAATATGGTTTACCCCTTTACTTTAAAATGCTCTTAATACTTTACTTTTATATGATTTAATCTTGACTTTCCATTTTTAGGGCAAGAACATGGCTAAGTAGCTGACCATGTGCTTTTGGTGATAAATATAAGGAGGCAGGCACATAGAAATTTACCTTCTGTCTTCTATTACTGGATTTCAAGACTTTGACCACATTTTTGTTCCATGTTTTCCCTGTGTGTCTTGAATCTAGATTTCTTTTTTTATTGAAATTGATGGCACAAATTACTCAATGGTTTTCTTCTTAGATACTTGCACATTAATAATAAATGAATTTCTGACTGTTTCAGCTCAGATTACTCAAAAGGCACTTGAAGAAAACTCTAGGGATTTTCTTTTTCTTTTAAGAGGAAAATGAGTGAATGAATGAATGAGTAAGTGAGTAAGGGAAGTCTGCCAATCTTGCTTTACTCAAAAGAAATGCAAGGCAGCAAGGAAGGCAAAGATGATAGGCCACTGTTGCTACAGTGTAGCAAGATAAAAATGAATATGAAGGACTGATTTCCAGTAAGCCAGCTCTTCCTCTTTTGCCTGCAAATGATGCAGTGAGGGATATTGCGTCTCCAGAGGTTACTGATGTTTGGTGGATATATATATTCAGTAGTATATTGCACACTCAGCCAATCATGGAGCATGTGTAAAGTTCTTGCTCTGCTCAGTTCCCTGAGACCTAATATTGTTAGCATACTAATTGTGTTTGTTCACTCCAGTGATGAAACAGATTTTTTCCCCAGACTGCTTTCCATCTGGTTGTTTTATAATCACAAACAAACTGCATTAGAAGTAATTTTTTTAAAAGCCAAATTCTCGTTTTCTGTTGTTTTATGTAGGTGAGCATTTGAATAAAATTTTCTGAAACAACTTCTGAATGAAATGAATTACTTTTGGTGCACATTTATCACTAGGGGGATGTGTTTGTGAATATATCTGCATGAATCCATCAATATATTTGTAGACATATACATATGTAATAAGTATACACCCCAGCCTTTTCCTTGATTGGCCCTTTAGAGATTTTTTTTGTTATTGTTTCCAAACATTCTTTTCAACTGTCATAGTTTCAGGACTTGGCCTGTGACCATAGGTATTTGGGAAAGGTGACATCATGGGAAACTGGGGTTTGTTTTGACCACTATATCAGGAAGGAAGGTATTAAGGAAACGTGTCCTGGAAAACTCAGTGAGTGTGTGTGACACTGAACTTGCATGGAGCACACAGTGGTGTGTTGGTCCTGGGGAAGCCAGGAAGGGAAGTGTCGGCCCCCCTATCTCTCTGTCCTGGGTCAGGGTCAGGTGGCAAGGCAGAAGAACCTAGGGAATGAATCAGACAGCCAAATGCCTCCTGGCTGGGCCTGGCAAGAGGGACTTCAATGCATTAATGGAGATAAACTCAGCTCACTGCAGATCTTGAAGGTCAGTCCTGTCTTCATTTAGAAAGATGCAGCCAAACAATGAGGAGGAGAGGGCAGAGCTGGGGCTGCAGACTTCTGTTCCATATGAATCTGCCCATATTAGCTGGAGAGTTCTCGTGTAGGGAAGTACCTCCCAGGTCCTGAGGAATGTCCTGTGTCCCAGAGCAGCCCAGGTCGGGAAACACACCATCTGCACTCAGTGGTGCTCAAATGCTCCCTGGTACCCCCACACACATCTGCACACTGACCCCTCAGGGCTAGCTATTCCCAGAATCCTGAGCACTTCTGCTGCCTGGAAAATTTTGCTTGTCAGGATTCCTGAATGTGGGCCTAATTAGGTGGAGAGTTGCTCAAGCAGAGCTCTGAATGGACTAGGGAGGCTACTCTGGGTCCTGTCTTAGCTATTAAGATACTATTGAGGCAAAATCAGGAGGATGGTGCAAAGCCGGTGAAGGAGGAGTGAAAACAGCTTCTCTTCCCATTCAGTGAAACACATGGCCTAGTCTTAGGTTTGTTTTGAACTTGAACACTGTTTTAGTGGTAAGTTAAAAAAAAAAAAAGGTCAAAGAAAAGTTTGCTTTTAAATCATACTCATCAAGGTGTTCTTAATGTGCAAGACTCAAGACTTTACCTCCCAGCCTCTTCAGAACCTGGCTCCACCAAGTCTGCTCCTTTCAAAGCTTCAACTTCCTCATCTTTCTTGGCTCCTTTCCCCTAGCAGCTGGCCCATATATCCATGCAAGAATGCATACAAGGCTTTCAGACAAAGAAAAACAACATTCATTTGAATTTGTGCTAACTTTATCAAGTGAACCTCTGCTCCTTTAAAAATACAACTTCTCAAAAGAATACTTTTTGCACACTGTCTCTATTCCTTCACCTCCCACATGGCCAGTGGTTTATTTTCTGAACTTATCATTTTGGGATTGCTTTCATTTTTCACCAAAGCAATTTTCAATCCAGTGGACTTTATTCATTTTTTATCTATCTGAACCTCTTTGCTTCAGTCACACCACAGTATAAATCATTTCTGGGCAGGGATTTTTGTTTGCTCTGTTCAGTGCTACATCCGTAGTATCTCGAAAGGTGCCTGGCATGGGCAGGCACTCAACAGGCACTAATTAAATAAATGAGCTGATGACTCACTAAAGGGTCCACGCCTGGGCTTCAAGGACTTGGCACCTTCTTTATTTTCCTCTCTGACCATCCTCCTGGGCCTCCTTTGTGGACACTTTTTCCCGAAACAGTTTGTTTCTTCCTCATTTGCATGTCTTCTCATTCTAGGTGCTGTCTGATTGATCTCATCATTTCTAGATTTTAGCTACTCCTATATGCTGAGGACTCCCAGATTATGTCTTTAGACATAACCTCTCGCTTGAATTTCTGGTCAAATACCCAAACACTCAATCTTGTCCCCAGACCTGCTCTTTTTGACTCCATTTCTAACACCCCATCCACCTGGTCACTGACAAAGCCTGCTGTTGCTAACTTCCAAATTGCCTTATTGTCTTATTGTAGGCTTTTCACTAGATAATCAATTTACTTTCTTAAATTTTCTCTCTTTGAACAACCTAGGATGGTTCTGTCTTTTTTGACCAGATCCTAACTCTCCCGTCTTATGTGTCCCATCAACTGCTAATTTGGATCCTGGGAATCCCCAGCTGTACTTGTATCATCATCTTATAACTCATCTTCCTGGCTCTAGTACTCTCCTTTGAATCTATTCTCCTCAAATCTACTATAGTGATGTGTCTGAAATACAAATCTCATCTTTCCACTTCTCTGCTTAGAAACCCTCCATGACTCCATGAGCATTAAGGGAAAATTCTAGATATAGATCATGTCAGGGCAGCCACTAGTGGCACATGGTTATTGAGCCACTCAGAATTGAAATGTGCTATGTGAAATACTCAGTGGACCTGGAACACTTATTATTAAACACTTATTATTAAAAAAATTTCTATCATTAATTATGTATTTTAATATATAAATGGAAATGATGAAATTTTACATATATAGGGTTTAATAAAATATATTGTTAAAATTAATTTGACCTCTTTCTTCCTGTTGTTTTAATGTATTGTCTTACAAAATTCGACAATATGTTTCTGGCTCAGATTCTATTTCTTTTGGCAGCATTCTTCTTGATTACTTTAAATGGCACATAAGGCCTCCTGATCTTTCCCCTGAGACTCTCTCTAGCGTCACTTACTAACCTCGTGTCCTATGTTTGGCTCTGTAAATGAAGATAAGTGTATGGGTATGTATACACACACACACATATATATATATATATATATATGAAATGGTGTGTGTGTGTGTGTGTGTGTGTGTGTGTGTGTGTGTATACGCATAGCAGGATTACTGCATGTGTATCTGCAGGACCACTATAGTGGTCCTATTCCTCCATGCCCTGATACCATACTACCTGATACCTAGTGGTGCCATACTGCAACCACTAGGGGTTATATTCTTTCCTACCAGGAAGGGGAAAGGAACATTGAGAAGGATCCAGGACAAAAAAAGCAGGGTTTCAGGGTACAGAGTAAAAATGTTGGACATCAGAAATTTTTGTTTCTTCCTGAAAGGTCTTTTTAGATATTCCCTTTAGCTTTTGATTCTTCCTTTGGATTGTCATTGATGCTCTTAAATCACCCACTTACCCTAAAGGTTAATGGAGTTTGAGAAACCAGATCCCCTGTTCCCTTCTGTTTTACATTGGAGTACCGGGAATAGAACCTACAGGTGCTTTACCCCTGAGCTACTTCCACAGCCCATGCCTCCCCCGCCCCTTTTGAGAGACAGGGTCTTGTTAAGTTGACCAGGCTGACCTTGAATTTGTGATCCTCCTGCATCAGCCTCCCAAATTGCTGGGATTATAGGCATGTGCTACCATGATTGTTCCTATTTCCTTTCTTTTTACAGCAGGGCTGCACACTCAAATGCATGGTCCTGCTCAGATCATCAGCTTTAAACATTGCACAAGTGGCCTGTGCTGCTAAGAAAGTGGCTTTGTCCAGAATATTTCTTGTGACTGTAACGTTCATTTGGGAGCTTATGGTAGAATTTGCATGAAAAATGTGATTCCAGGTTTTAGGTGTCTTGATCCTGATGATGCAGAGCACAGTGAATGCATACCTTGGTGTATCTTGGCTCCGTGCCTTGATTTAAGTGTCATCTATTTTCTTCTCTTACTCTTCTACCATCCTGCTAACTTCACATGTTCTTAAAAGACACATTTTAGGTGTACTTCAGGAATGCTTTCCTGACCTCAGGAATGCTTTGCACGTAGCCAGTGTTGGATTTTTCACATTTTATTTTATGATCTGTTAATATGCCTTTTCTCCTCATTGGACTGTGAGCATCTTAATAGTAGCCCATATTTCATTCATCTTTGATTCCAGTTTGGCCATAGTAGATGATCAGTTACTATTAAGTGAATAAATGAATGGGAGGGTGGATGGGTGGGTGGATGACAGATGCTTTTCTAGGGTTCTCCATAGTACCTGATATAATATCTTATACATATTTTTGGGATCAATAATACTGTTTGATTAACTAAAAGTTAGGTTCCAAGATATGCTCATTAGACTAAGCTACAGAGCCAAAATAAAAACCAGATTGTTGGTCTTGCTCCCAGTATTTTTGTATGTCAGGAATATCCCCATATTTGAATTATGTTTGGGGCCAGATTAGAGGTAGACCCAGATGAATATGGAAGATCCAGATTGGTAGAGTGGGTAGCTGCCAGGGCTCCAGCAGGACAAACAGTTCATCAGCCAAGAATTCTCTCTTCCTCAGATGTTGATTTGCAAATTTATTAATTAACAGTTAAATTAATTACTATTTTTTTCTTATCTTGAATTTAACACTGGTGTATATAAAAGTATACTGAACTGAGAAGTAGGAAGCTCCCCATTATCATTAATGTCTGATAGTTATTTGCTAGGTTTTCTTGAACAAATTATTGGCCTCCTCTGAATTTGTGCACTTCTCTGAAGACTAAGAGTAATAATACTATCCTGCCAGTTTCACCAGATTATGGAGTAAATCAAATAGGATGAGATATGTCTAGAGCTCTGTAAACTATAAATTGTTATACAAGTGTGGGGCATTATAATTATAGCCCACAGTTTTCCTTAATTCCTTGTGTGATGTTGAAGGAAGTAGTGGAATGAGATTGTAATTTCATGGAAACATTTGCAAATTCAGTTGTGTTTTATCTTTCAGGCTACTTGTTCAAGTAATTCCTTAACCCACATTAACCTTAAATGCTATTTTTCTTTTTTTTCTGATGAAGTTTCGAAATACGTCAGTTATAAACTGAAATTTATAAATTTCTCTTTACATAGAGCCCAACCCATTTCTTGTCATTTTGGCAGTCTCAGTTGAATGCCTTAAAATATGGTTTTCATTCTTCTTTTATAAATAAGACCTTGATTCTCAGAGAAACTAAAAATGCAATATAATATACTTCTGCTAACACACAGATTTTTGTGTATATAGGGGTGTGTGTGTGTATGAGAGAGAGAGAGAGAGAGGGAGAGAGAGAGAGAGAGAGAGAGAGAGAGAGGAGGGTAGGTAAGTAGAGGGAGGGAAGGGGTAGAGAGAGTTGGTCATCACCTCATTGGAAACTACATTTCTTCATTTCTAGTTCAACATTATCTTTTTCCATTAACATCATGTTTTTTAACCAAATATTAAGGATGTTATTAGGTCACAATTTGTGGTAGACTGAACAATGCCCCCCAAAATATCAGGTCTTAAATCCCTAGAATCTGTAAATGTTACCTGATATGGGAAAAGGTTCTTTGCAGATTTGATTAAGGATTTTTAAATGAGGAGTTATCCTAGTTGATCCAGGAAGGGCCTTAATATAATCACAAGTGTCATTATAGAAGAGAGGCAGAGAGATTTGACACATAGAAGAAAAGACACTGTGATCACAGAGGCAGATGGAGGAATGTAGCCCCAAGCCTGGGATTGTGACAGCCCCTAGAAGCCTGAAGAACCATGGAATGGATTCTTTCCTAGAGCTGCAGATGGAGTGTGGCCTTGAACACCTTATTTTAGCTCAGTGAAACCGATTTTTGGCTCTAGAATTGTAAGAGAACAAATTTTTGTTATGTTAAGCCATGAAGTTTGTGGGAATTTGTTACTGTAGCATTAGGAAATTAACTCTAACTTTTTTCCTGAGGAAGAAGGATACATTGTTTTAAGAATGTGTTCTAGGTTCCCAGACTTTTCTTGACAGATTAATAAAAAATTATTGTATTTTTTTTGTGGTACTGAGACTGAGCTAGTTGAGTACCTGAATGGTGGTGGGTGCAGTTAAAAAACAAAACAAAGGAAACTGCCTGTCCTCTGGAGGGACTCATCATCTAACTGAAGAATTTAACAGATGTCAAACGTTTGGCATCAATTCAAGGCAATGGCTAAATCCAAGGATGATTGCTCAGCACACAGTGCTAGGTGATGTGAACAAATGAACAAAAACGGAGGCCAGGGTGAACAAGATGGGTCAGAAACAGAGTCAGGCAAACCCTTGGGCTGAACAGCATGTGAAGGGGGGAGTAAGTTCAATGTGCAGCAAGTTTCTTTTGCAAAGGAAAAAATCAAGGAGTGGAATATCAGCTTGATATTAGAAAAGGGAGGCATTAGCACCTTAAGAATGAAATTCATGTCCAAAGAGGGCTTGTTTGGTGGTATACTCTAGTCTGCTGATCAGTTTCCTTTATTCTAATTGGTACTGTATGACATCAACTTTTAGAATGATTTTTTTTTTTCTGAGAAATGTTTGGAGCAGCTGTGATCCTGCTTAGGATAATTAGAAAAAATTGGGGAAGACATGATTTCTTCTCTTGATATTTTCAATTAGTTGTGATCGATACAGCCCCAGTCTCAACAGCTTGAGACTTATAAACAAGAATGTTCTCCTTTCAGCACTTAAATTACAACGAAGCCCCATTTCATGGATGACAGAACAGCCCACTTTCCTGTGGATTCACCTCTCAAGTGTCTCTGGAGGAAGGTGTGCTTTCTGGAACTCCCTGAGCCCCCCAGTCCAACCTGCATCTGGCTTCTCCAGGCTGCTCTGGTATCCCTGTACCTTCTGCTCTAACCAGAGACTCTAGTTACTCCCTTTATCCCTCACGGTCTAACTAAGACTAGGTTGTGGTAGGAATGAACAACCCCCTAGTACGGAGAGGAACAGACACTTCTTCTAAAAGTTCCTCCCAAGGGTCATTGAACCCTGACCCAGTCTCAGAGAAAGGGAATATTAGAGGAAAGTTCCATCAGGCTTCCAAGTGGAGAGGCCAGATTCCCAAAGAACACACCTGGGCATCTTCCTACCTTGGAGTCTAGTCTCAGAAAGAGGAATTCCTTTCCTCCTCTGTCCTAAGGCATCTCCTTCCCATACTGGGTGGCTGATAATGGGAATATACATTTTATTTTTCCTCCCTCCCTCCCTCCCTCCCTCCCTTCCTTCCTTCCTTCCTTCCATCTCTTTTCTCTATTTTTTTCCTTCTTCCTCTCTTGTATTGGGATTGAACACAAGGGGTCCTCCCACAGAGTTACATTCTTGGCCCTTTTAAAAATTTTAAATTTTGAGACAGAGTCTTCTAAGTTGACAGGACTTAAACCCCATGATCAGTTAGACCCCATCTCCCAAAGAAGGCACTCAAAGGGTTGGTTGTATGTTTCACAATCCTAAACAACACTTTGGACATCAAATGTGAAGTCTGGGTCCTGGTACAGGCCTGGCCCACTCCTCAGGGTCTCTTCAACTTTCAGTTTAAGGTCAAGAGGTGATCAGCTCACTTCTCCCTCCTGCTATGGCTTAAGCTGTACACCTCCGTGGGGGCACATTTGGAATAACGTCACATAACGAATAAATAAATAAAAGTGTACCAACTGATGATACTTGCTAAGAAGGAATTTAATGATAGAATAAAAGGATAAAGAGTTATAGTGAGAGAACTTCAAGATGCAACAGGAATCTTTAAGTTCATCCAATTTAACCCCCAAATTTCCTAATACCCTTCTTCAACTTGATAAGGGAAGTCTTATAAAATGCACCCTTAATTTTTATTTAACAATTCAAGTGGCAATATCCTTATTTTAACCATAATTTTGCATAATTTCCCTGAAACAATGTGCTGAATTTTTGCCACATATTTGTAATAAATAAATAGCCCATTCTATTCACTAGTTTCCAGTGAAAGGAAATGTGTTATAGAGACATATTTTACTGGTGTTTTTACAACTTTCAAGAATAAATTAAAGTTCTGTTTCTGTCATGTTCTATTTCATACCCCAAATGTGTTTGGCACATGATTAATTCATTCACTGACAATTTTTAATGCCCACTGTATACCAAGCACTGCTCTAGGCACTAGGGGATAAAGCAGTAAGTGAGCAAGGTACCTTTTCTCAGGGTGTTTGATGTGTACATTCTGATGAGGGGACACCATGAATAAATAAATAAAAAGTGTACCAACTGATGATACTTGCTAAGAAGGAATTTAATGATAGAATAAAAAGATAAAGAGTTATAGTGAGAGGACATTTTCAGAAAGAAAGACAGGGAAAGTTTTTCTGACAAAGACATATTACAGCAGAATCCCAAATCAAAGGAAGGAGTATGACAGATACTGCTAATTATCCTCTAGTAGTATCCTTTGTCCTTTTACTGCTTTTATTGATAGAAGCTTAGTTTTTACTAAGCAAGTGGATGACAACTTCTATGTTCCCCAGCCTTCCTTGCAGCTCCATGTGCCGCATGCTAAGTTTGGATCAATTGGATGTAAACAAAAGGGATGTGTGCAACTTCCAGGGCATCTCCTTGAAGACATTTGCCTTTTCCCTACTAAATGGGAGATGGTCACCACTGGAACAACCTTGGAGACTACATATTGAGAACGGCAGAGTTGATCTGCCATCTCTGCACTTTAACATGCTAGAGAAGTAAAATTCTATTCTTATATGAAACTGCTGTCTTTTGTTACAGTACTTGAGCTACTTCAGAGAACAAGCTGTGTGGATATCGAGGAGGCCCCTTTCTAAGCAGAGAGAATAATGCCTGCAAAGACTTGAAGTAGGAGCTTGCCTGGAAGGTTCAACGAGGTCAGTGAGTTTGGAGTGCAGTAATAGTAAACAAGCTCAGAAAAGCATCCAAGGAAAGTTTATAGAAGGCCTTGGAACATCCTTTAGAGCTTGGGATTTTGTTATTATGAGCTATGAATGCACTGTTTGAGCAAAGAAGTGATATTATGTGACTTCTCTGTTAAAACAACCATCCTGATAGTTGTGTTGAAAATAGAATAAAAAGCAAAGATGGAAAAGCAAAAAGACAAGTTTAAAGGTTATCACAATAATCCAGGCAAGATCTTGTGGCTGTTGGGGCTGGGGTAGGAGTGGCAGAGTTGCTAAGATGTGTAATATTCTAAAGTGTATTTTTAAAGTAGTGATGCTTGGATGTGCTGATGTATTATGAAGGAGAAAAAGAGAGAAGTAAGTATGGTGAGTGCAGAAGGAGAGGGGACTGACATGGGAATTGCAAAATTCCACGTGGAGATCTGGAGGTGGGTAGGAAGTGGGACTTAGCATTTTCTTTACGCCTAAGCTTCATATGACCATCTCTTCACATGATTGTTATTAATTTTCTCTCTATTTCCCTCAGACTTGACAGAATGAATCTCTCCCCTATTTGATTTACAGAGTCCCTGTCTTTATGCTAAGCATCACTTTACCCATTGGACTTTGGGGGGAGATATTCAGTGTCAGCAGAAGATAGTGATCTCCAATTGACATACCTCAATTATCTTCCCTCTCAAAAGCACTCAGGGAAAGAGAAAGTGAGAGCAGGGATACAGAATCAATGTTGAAGATATGCAATGTAATTGGAGAAAGAATGGAAGGACGATCAAGGTCGGGGCAGGAGAAATCCCAAAGACTGGGACTGCAAGAGTGAAAATAGAGTTGTAGAGGAGAAAGAGTAAAGGGTAGGAAGATGACTGCCATTTCCCGCCAGTTCCCGCTGGGGAAGACCAAAAGGACTGACCTTGTTTCTCCTTCACTCTTCAATATTAGGTGTCCTGAGAGTTGCTAGGATGAAGTAGTCTTGAGGAAGTAGCTTCAACAGAATTGTCAGATTTTTCAAGATCTGATTATAAATTAGATCTGGGCCCAGTTGTTCTCATGGGAAAACATAGCAAATGTTACCATAATTCCTCTGTGGAGAGTGAGATAAGATTTTACTTGTAAATGTTTTACAGATGATTTATGAAAAACAAAAAGATACTACCTATGCCTATTAGCTTGGTTACAGAAAGTTAAAAAAAAAAGGAAGAAGAAAAAGAAGAAAAGGGGGGAGGGGAAGAGGAAGAAGAAGAAAAGGAAAGAAAGAAGAACAATAAAAAAGAAAGAAAAAGGAGAAAAATCAGAAAATACTAGGTGTTTCAGAGGATATAGAGTAATTGGAACTCTTGTGTACTATTGGTAGGAATATAAAATGGTGCTGCTGCTAAGGAAAGTGGTATTAGATTTCTTTTAAAAATTTTAAATAGAATTATCATATGACCCAGGGTAATCACACTTCCGGGTATATGGCCCAAAGAATTGAAAGCAGGGAGTCAAAAAAGATATTTGTATATCCAGGTTCATAGTAGCATTGTTCACAACATCTTGAAAGTGAAAGCCACCCAAGCGTCCATTGACAGAGGAGTAGATTTATGAAATGTGTGTACGTATGTACGAAGGAAGGAAGGAGAGGGGAGTTTATTGTTTAACAGGTAAGAATTTCAGTTTTACAAAATGAGAAGAGTTCTGGAAATGGTTGTGGTTACACAGCAATGTGAATGTACTCAATGCCACTGAACAGTATACTTAAAAACAGTTAGTATGGTCAATTTTATGTTATGTGCATTTTATCACAATTAAACATAATTTTAAAAATATTTAAAAATTGACAACAAAAACAACAGAACTTTTTTTTTTAAGGTTTCCAGGCTCTGTAAAATCAGCAGCCATGTGTTTTCTCCTTAGTTTGAAGCAACTAGTTTTGCATTTTGCTTAGACAGTAATTCCTTAATGTAATGCTTATACATTCTCCACTGCCCAAATCTGATGGCTGCTTGCTGCTACATTCCAAGAATTCCTGCTCTAATTAACATTTCACTCTAATAAAATGTTCTAGCTCCTAAAATGTTGATCCATCAAATGTTGACATATCTTGGGATCCGGCCAGGCATAACCCAGTTAGCTACAGTGGGACATGCAGACTTGCAGGGGCTGGTAAGAAACAGGCACCAGGGAATAGGTTTCAAGGGAAAATGCAGTTAGCAGAAAGCCACAGGACAGGCTGCTCTGTAGGTCAGCAATGAGTAATGAGAGGTTCAGAGCAAGGTTGCAGAGTGTCCCGATACAGGTTTCAGTGAGTGGCCACATTATGTGAGCCAACAAGAACTTAGGCAGGTAGAATATATTGGAGGAGGATGGTAGTAATTTATGGTTTGGATAGTGTACCCAGAAGGGAGATTGGCAAGGGCATGGCAGTGCCCTGAACCTCAAGTGACTAAGGAATTCAACCACAGCAATGCCAAGCAATGCCAGTCCTGATAGAATCTAACTATGAAGAAGGGAGAGCTGGAAAGCTGGGGTCTAGCCTGACAGGAGCTCACCACGGTGCTCATCTTAGTGTCCTATGCAGCCGTCCTCACTCCAGCATTGCAGTTGAGGGGTCCCCCAGTGACTACTGTCTTTATTCCTATTTTTAAAATAAGCTAAAATTACAACACACAGGTTGACAGAGACTGGTGATCTTTGCTGAGAACTAGGAGGAAGAACCCGTTCCCCAGGCACCCGCTGCTTTCCTCAGCCTCACAGCCACCCCTCTAATTCTGCAGTGTTCAGACAGTGACCCAGGACTTGGTAGCTCTGTGGTAGCTCTGCAGGTTGTCGGGCTGAAGAATTGTTCAAGGGGCAAGATCTCTTGACTGTTTGTCCTTTTCAAAGACAATATCATGAATAAACCTTGTAAGAAGAAATCAGTACAGAGCTGCCTCAAAAAATTGGAACTATAGTAATGATCCAGTAATCCCACTGCTGGGTATATATCCAAAAGAAATAAAATATATATCCAAAGGAAATAAAAATTTGTATGTTAAAGAGACATCTGTACTCATATGTTCATTGTAGACTATTCACAAGATCCTAGAAAGGGAAGCAGCCTAAGTGTCTGTCAATGAATGAATGGGTAAAGAAAATGTGGTAGATTTATACAGTAGAACACTGTTCAGTCATTAAAAAAAGAATGAAATCCTGTTATTTGTGAAAACATAGATGGAACTGGAAATCATTTTCTGTATTTTGTCCCTGGATATTTAATCCAAGCACAGAAACAGAAATACCATATGATCTCACTCATATGTGGTGCTACGATTTGTATAAGTATCCTCCAAAGGTCCTTGTGTAGGGCTTGGCTCTCAATCTGCGGCACTTGGAAGGTGATGGAATCTTTAAGACAAGGGGCCTAGTTGGAAGTCTACCGGTCATATGGAGGTATGCCCTTGAAGGGGATATTGGGACCTTTTCCCTTCTCTTTGTTTCTCAGCTGTCACAAGGAGAGCAGCTTCCTCCTCCTTGTGCTCCCATTATGATATAGGCCTTGCCACAGTCCCCAAAACAATGGAGCCAACCAATCATAGATGGAAACTTCCAAAACCATGAACCAAAATAGTCCCGTCCTCTTTTTAAGTGAATCATCCAGGCATTTTGTTATAGTAATGGAAACTAAAATGTTAATCTCATAGAAGTGGAGGGTAGAATGATGATTATCAGAGACCAGGTAGAGTAGGAGGGGAGGGAGAAAAGCTACTAAGTTACAATTAAGGAAGAAGCAAGAAATTTCCGGTGTGCTATTGTACAGCAAATGTAAGGTACATTTCAAATAGTGAGAAGAAAGGACTTGGAATATTTTTACCACAAGGAAATGATAAATGTTTGAGGAGATAGATATGTTTAATTTGATTTAAACATTATACAATGTATGGAAACATCATACGATACTCCATTAGTATGTATAATTTTTATACATATCTTTATTAGTTAAAAAATAAGTTTAATTTAAAGAGGGCTGGTAGTGAGTCTCAGTGGTAGAGCATTTGCCCAGCAAGCACAAGGTCCTGGTTCAATCCCCAGTATTGCAAAAAGAAAGAAAAATCATTTATTTTAAATAAAGAAACCCTGAACTCGGAAATGCTATAACTCATAGTGTGTTGCAATTGACCAAGAGCACAATCTGTGTTAGTTTCTTATTGCTGCAGTAACATATTACTGTAAACTCAGAAGCTTAAAATAACATAAATTTATGAATTTACAATTCTAGAGGTCAGAAGTCTGACATGGGTCTCACTGGTCTGAATTCAAGGTGCTGGCAGGTCCATTTTCCTTTCTGAACACTGAGAATATGTTTTTTTTTTTTTTCCTTTTCCAGCTTCTAGAAGATTCCAGAGGCTGTGCATATTCATTTTCAGTGCCAACTGCCATCTGTGGGGTGGAATCTTATCCTCTGTCAGACTTTGACTCTGACTCTAACTGTCCTTCTTTCACAGATAAGAACACTTGTGAGGGGCTGGGGATGCAGCTCAGTGGTAGAGTGCTTGCCTAATATGCAAGAGGCCTTGGGTTCAATCCCCAGCACTGGGGAGGGAGTGGAAACAATTCTTGTGATTACACTGTGCATAGGATCACTAATTAACTGTCTTAATTCCATCTGCAACTTTTTTTTTTTTTTTTTTTTTTTTTTTTTTTGTGGTGGAACTGGGGTTGAAAACTCTGGAGAACTCTGCCACTGAGCTACATCTCCAGCCTTTTCATTTTTATTTTGAGACAAGTCTCATCAAGTTGCCCAAGCTGCCTCTGAATTTGTGACCCTCCTGCCTCAGCCTCCTGAGTAGCTGTGATTATTGGCATGTGCCACCACATCTGGCTTCTATCTGAAACCTTAGTTTCCCCTTGCCATTAACATTTCAGGTATGAGGGGCTAGGGCATGGATAGCATCAGGTGGCCATTATTCTGTCTACCACAAGATCCTTCCTCTGAACTTTTATTGCTGTTTTGATGAGTGGATGTTGGGGGGAGAAGAGAATGAAAGGCAAAAAGAAGGAGGATGAGAGGAGTCAGAGGAGTTCAAAGCATCAAGAGGTCACGCTATTTCCTGAACCTCAAGATGGCTCTCCAGTATATTGCAGAGACATGTTCTCCTTCTATCTTTATCTCTTACCTTCACCCCAGAACTAAATTTCATCTATTTGGTGGGGAGTGGATTCTTATTATATACAGATAACCTGTGTTTCAGAAAATAAAGGAATGGGTCACTTATGCAGGGCAGGTAGACAGTGTTCTTATATCAGTATTTTTCAAATTATGAATCTCAATTTATTAAAGATGGTAATGAGTTCTGAGATTAGTTTAGTAAGTAGTAACAGCTTAAGAAAGACAAAGGAAAGAAGGAAGGAAGCAAAGAAAAAATAAAAGAAATTTAATAGTATGGAATAGAAAATATCAAGATGGGTCAAATGTTCTAAGGCTAAATATTCTTGCAGTTCTATCCACACATGAGCACTGACTGATGATGTAAGGCACGTTTCCACAGCAAAATAGTGTGGGCTGGAGGCTCCACGGGGCAGCTGCAGAGTTTGCATGGAGCTCACAGAGGAGCTGCTCCACCAATACTGAGAAAAGTGAATCATCTTATCTGTGCAGAAAAGTGAATCGGCTTATCTGTGCAGAAGCTTTCAAAAGGACCTTGGAGGACAGCATGAAGAAATGTGAAGAAAGGAGATCAAAGCAGAAAAAGGAGAGATGAGAGTTCAAGGGAAAAAAGAAAGTGAAAGGAAATTAAGAACATTAGGCTTGTTAGACAAGAACAAAAAGAGTCAGCTGGGGACTCCAATGCTCTCCTGGTTGAGAGAACAAAGGGGAGAAACCCAAACCCCAAACCCAGACAGCCCTGCACTCAGTGCACATCCTCTGAGCCAAACTTCCAGCAGGCCCTGGCCATTGCAGGCAATGTGGCAAGAGCACGTGCATGGTGGCTGGGTGGCTGGGGCTTGCTAGTGTCTAGGCGTGGTGACCTCCAGCTGCCCTGTGCTGTGAAACCAGAGCAGGAGAAAGCAAAAATGACGGCTCTTGGTCTGAGTGGGGTGCAGGGAGGGGGAATGACAGTGCACAGCTCCCACAGGTGATTTGTGTTTAAGCATTGCTGAGCACCCATGTTCTTGATCCAGACTAGCTCTCATCTGGAACTCAGGTATGACAGCATGGAGCACTATTATATGCAGACCTTGTTCCCTGCAGGAGGAGACTGGATCTCAGAGGAGTCCAAAAAATTGATTATAATCAGTAAGTGGTGACTCCAGATGCCTTCTGACTGCCCCACAGGGCTCTTTCCACCAACACAGGGACTTCTGCTTTTCAAAAGCAAACTTGAGGAGACTGATCCATGCAATCACATAGGAAAATTTCACTAACCATCATGCATGTCTAGGTCCTCCACATCTCCACCTCCCAGCATGTTTCTGGGGTGTGGAAAAGAACAGGAAAGTGGGTCTCAGAGCAGTCCGGGAACTGTGGTCCAAGGAACACACAAAAATGAATATAAATTAGGTATAAGGCTTTGGATAAGACACAAATGTCTTCTTTTTTTTTATTGGTTGCTCAAAACATTACAATGATCTTGACATATCATATATCATACATTTGATTCAAATGGGGTATGAATTCTTATTTTTACCACGTGTACAGATTGCAGAATCACATTGGTTATACATCCACGTTTATACAAACTGCCATACTAGTGTCTGTTGTATTCTGCTGCCTTTCCTATCCCACCTCCCTTCCCCTCCCCTCCATCTTCTCTCTCTACCCCATCTACTGTAATTCATTTCTCTCTTTTTTTCCCCTTTCCCCTCACATCCTCTTATATATAATTTTGTATAACAATGAGGGTCTCCTTCCATTTTCCATGCAATTCCCCTTCTCTCTCCCATTCCCTCCCACCTCTCGTCCCTGCTTAATGGTGATCTTCTTCTCATGCTCTTCCTCCCTGCTGTTTTGAGTCGCCCCCCCCCCCTTATATCAAAGAAGACATTCGGCATTTGTTTTTTAGGGATTGGCTAACTTCACTTAGCATAATATGCTCTAATGCCATCCATTTCTCTGCAAACGCCATGATTTTGTTATTTTTTAGTGCTGAGTAATATTCCATTGGGTACAAATGCCATGTTTTTTTTTTTTATCCATTCATCTATTGACGGGCATCTAGGTTGGTTCCACAGTCTAGCTATTGTGAATTGTGATGCTATGAACATTGATGTAGCTGTATCCCTATAATATGCTCTTTTTAGGTCTTTGGGGAACAGTCTGAGAAGGGGAATAGCTGGGTCGAATGATGGTTCCATTCCCAGCTTTCCAAGGAATCTCCATACTGCTTTCCAAATTGGCCGCACCAATTTGTAGTCCCACCAGCAATGTACAAGTGTACCCTTTTCCCCACATCCTCGCCAGCACTTGTTGTTGTTTGACTTCATAATGGCTGCCATTCTTACTGGAGTGAGACACAAATGTCTTCTTAAGGTTATGGTCAATAATTCACCACCATACTTCCTTTTTTTTAACCACTTTTTTTTTTTCTTTTGGAGGAGGGCAGTATTCAAGAGATCATGTTTCAAAAAAACACACTTCAAGAATTCTGCCCAAATTTACAAGACATTTTTTAGAGACTTCAGTAGTCAGCCTGGCTCTGCCAGGAAGATACCCTGGGCACCTACTATCTTCCAACTTGAGATCCTTTTTAACGCTTTTAAAACAAAGCTGTGGCACTTGGACTGATAATTATTTGGCACTTTAAAAATAAAAAAAAAAGAAGGCAAGTCAGCTGTACCTTGGTGTTGGCTTGCGTGGATTTGTTGGTTTTATTTCTGTTTGATTAATCTTGTACACTATGCAGAAGCCTGACACCATGCTAGAGGGTAAACCAGGAAGTAGTACCTTCCATTGCTTGTAGAAGGTTGGTTTTCCACACCCGGAAACCAAATCTCTGGGATGCAGCTGACTCAAGGAGCCAAAAACTCTGCAGAAAACTGCTCCAATGACAATCCTTTCATCTTGCTAGCTTTTAAAATACTACTCATTTCTGATTCATGTCACACAAACCAGTATGCTACAATTGTCAAGGATGAGCTTAGGGCTGTGCTTTAAATAAACACTGTTAATATGTTTGTTAATGGTTTAGATATGGGGCATCCCACAGAAGCTCATGTGTGAGACAATACAAAAACATGTGGAGGTGAAATGATTGGGTTTTGAGAGCCTTAACCTAATCAGAATATTAATCCACCAAATGGGATTATCTGGGTGGTAACTCTAGGCAGGTAGGGTGTGGCTGGAGGAGGTGGGTTCCTGGGTTTGTGCCTTTGGGGTAAATATTTTGTCCATGGTGAAAGGAGAAATGTCTCTCCACTTCCTGATTGCCATGTTCCAAGTTGCATTCCTCCTCCACACAAGTTCCTGTGTCTGCCTCGCCGTGGGCCCAGAGTGATGGACTTCACCATCTATGCACTGAGACCTCTTAATTGTGAACAGCAAATAAACTCCCCCCCAAAAAAAATTGTTCTTGCTGGCCCTTTTGTTGTAGCAATAGAAAAGGCTGGCTAAAATAATATCTCTGATTACATTAACAATAACTCATCATAGGTGATTGTCGAGAGCACATGCTCATACTGAAAACTCACACATTTGTCCGTATTTGCAGCTGTAATTTGGTTCAATGCCATTCCAGGTATCAATACTAAATTAAACATGAGGTGACTGGCCTTAAACTAGAGTACAAGGTTCAGATTGGCTCTTCAGGTTTACTGAGATACAGTTACCAATACTGAAATAGGTTATTAAGAGCAGTTGTGTGATCTGTTTCCCTAGAGGTTCTTAAAATAAGATATTGACTATTCTATAGACAGAGCATCCAGGATCCAGAAGGAAGAGGCTGGGTTTAGCTGACAAGGTCTTCTAACTAGAATCATAGGTACACCATTCAACGGATCTGTTGGTGAACCTTACACCCAGGAGACATTTTGATTCCTTAGTGTCTTATTTGCCAATGTTATTAACATTAGGTGAATTAGAAATTCCATTTTGAGTCAAACTGGCCAGGTATGAATTTATTACTAACCCACAGTGCTTTCTTATGCACTGTGTTGATTATACCCACAAAATAAGGCCAATATTATTAGTGCTAGTAATATAAACCTACCATATTTGACCACTCACTGTATGTTAGGCACTGTACTAGTTTTTTATACACATTGTCCAATTTTTCCCTCATAGCACCTTTTAAAAAATATTATTATGGCCAGTTCAGAGATGCTTAAAGAGAGTCTAGCAGAGGCTAAGTAACCTACTCAAGATCATTCAGTGGGATTCAGAGCCAATTCTGTCTGAGTCTAAACCCTGTGTGCTTTTGTATACCACAAGGTGTGGCTAATGCTTTTTAAAAAATTCACATCAGGGGCTGGGGATTTGGCTCAAGTGGTAGCGCGCTCGTCTGGCATGCGCGGGGAACTGTGTTCAATCCTCAGCATCACATACAAATAAAATAAAGATGTTGTGTCCACTGAAAACTAAAAAATAAATATTAAAAAATTCTCTCTCTCTCTCTCTCTCTCTCTCTCTCTCTCTCTCTCTCTCTCTCTCTCTCTTAAAAAAAATTCACATCAGACCATTTATTGTTGGCTTTGTATGCAATCAGGTAGCCACACCCTTCTGTTGGTGCTTAAAAGATGCTGGGGTCTCTTTTGGAGTTACTTTCATTTTCAAAGATACTTCAAAGGTTCACAAAAAAATGACTTTTTTCATTAATCCCTAAAAATTTAAATGATATGAGAAAGACCTTCCTGATTGTCAACTACTTAAAATGTATGTTGGGGTTCTCATTAGGAAAATATGATTTTTAAAAAATTTTTAAAAATATTTTTAGTTATAGATGGACACATATTTTTATTTATTTATTTATTTATTTATTTATTTATTTATTTATTTATTTATTTATTTTTGTGTGGTGCCTTACCCATGCGAGGCAAGTGCTCTACCCCTGAGCCATAGCCCCAGTTCCAGAAAATATGATTTCTGCTGCTAAAAATGCTTGAAAACATTATACATTCTTCTGAAAATTTTTCAAAATTTCTGGAAAAAATGTTGAGGACATGCCTTGGCATGGGAAGTGGGAATGAGAGTTCTGAACATTATTCAAAGCAAACCCAGTGAATTGAATGAATGATCAATCCAGTTATTAGAAAAAGAAGGTGTGAATGATAAATAATGATGTTGATTTTCTTAGATGACATTGTGACAGATATATATATATATATATATATATCTCGTATTCACATCACAACCAGCCATGGTCCCATCTTTGACATCTATCTGGGAGTCCCCATGATGACTCAACTTTTTAATGACCAGTGTCCAAAAAAGGACCAAAATGATGACTAAAGGAAATTCATTAATTTAGCAGCTGGTGAACTTTGGAGCAAAACAGATGGTGGAGCTGATGATGCCTCATGAAATGCTTCTCCCTGTTAACAAGACTGTCAAAATGTGCTCCTTTGCTATTTTCTCTGTCAAGGAGGGGCAGGGAGGAAAGATCTTTTTGTTGGTGTCTGTAACATATGCATTCTTTACAGAAGATGTAGGTCAGGGGTAAGCACAACCTTCATAAGTATATTTTCTGCCTGTTATAAATGGGAAAAGCTTTGTGATGAAAAAAATAGCACAATATTCTTTTGCTCCAAGTTCTGAATTTAATTATATTTAGCTTTGATTTTGCCTCTGGTGGAGTTGGGGGTCATATGTTCATTGATTGCCACCCACAGATAAATTTTGTAGACAAAATCAGTTTATTTTCATCCTTATTCTGGTTATAAACCTTTTCCAGATCCGAAGGTTTCTCTTGTCAATGGCTATGTATTTTGCCAGCCTTCTATGTTCCCAACCTTGCTAAACCTTTTCTGGTATAATTTTGTCCAAAAAACATCACCAATGCCATGATTCCTTGCTCTATAGTGTTTCTCAAAGCCATTGGATGTCTTCAGCCCCATGGGTTCTGAACATATTGAAAAACTGATGTGACTCCATTTTTGAGAAACCAGCCTCTACCTCAGAGGAAAGCCTGTCCAAGGAAGGGGGCGTGACCCTTGTCCTTGGAAAAACCCACAGAGCACTCCTAAGCACATACCCACCCTGCTGAGTTGTTTATCTACAAATAACAGGAGAGATCTGCGGTGCCAGGTGTCCCTGACTCAGTTAGGCTAGGTGAGGACCCCTAGCAACCCCCTAGCAACCACCAATCAGCATGAGACAGGGAAAATACCTGGAATGCCAGATAACCCCAGTTTATGGTGGTTGATAACATGTTGGGAAACCATGTAGTTTAGCACGTACACCCCTTGTGGCTTAAACCAATCAGTTCAAAGAATTCCCCTCTTGGACTAACCAATCACCCTTACCCAACTTGTTCCTGCCAGTGAATGTGCTAATCAATGTTAAGAGTTGTTGTTTGACTTTCCCGCAGTATGGAATGATTTGCTGTGTGATGTTGTGATGCATAGAGTATCCCCCCCAAAACCTATAAAATCTTACTGAACAAAGGACTGGGATTCACTCCCTGGGACCGCTGTGTTGGGAACAGTTGTTGAGTCCAGGCTCGAGCTTGCAATAAAGACTCTTGTGTGATTGCGTCGGATTTGGCTCCTGGAGGTCTATTGGGGTCCCATGAATCTAGCATTACAATATGCATCTGGAGAATGGGTTAATTCAGGGTTGTTTGGCAAATGTTCTATCAGCATATCTCTCGCTCATTATCTTGTTTGCCCTACTGCAGACATCAAACCCTTTGCTGTTGTTCCCTCTTTGGCTGCCTTCCACCTCTGAGCCATTCTCCCTGGCATGTTCCATCCCTTTCCAACACTGCTCCAGGTTGTCCACTGTTGTAAAGTTTCTCAAGAGTAGATGTGAACTCCCTGTTTAACAAAAGTCTTCAACATCCTTTTATCCCTTAGGCACTGAGTGATACATTACCACCAAGGATGGAAATTAAAAGTTTATCTGGAATTTTATTTGTGTTTCTGCCCTTCTCCATAAATTTTTCAACCTTCTTTTGTACAAAAGTCAAGTCTCCATTCCAACACCTCACCCAGGTCAGGCCTGAGGGAGCAGGAGCCCAACACAGGGCAGGTTTCCATCAATGTCACACTCAGTCTAGGGCCATCTTTTAAAAACTCCTCCTCTTCCTTCCACACACTAGAAAAAGAACATTATTTTCTGTGCTATGCAATGAAAACTTCTCTTGCTTGATTTCATCAACCCCACTCACAACTTTGATCTCATTCTTAAAGAGTTTTCTTTGCAGAAAATCACTAATTCTAAAAGTTGTGCTTAAAAAGAATTATTCCCCCTTTTCAAGCCTTGTTTGCATGTGGTGTGGCAAGGAGGGGTTTGAGATTTTTGGAAAGCAATTTCTGTCTGCAGATGACAGGTTCTGAGACTATTGGCCTGTAGTTAAGATTCCTATTAAGTTGTTCAACTAGGAAATGTTTATTTTTATAAGTACTTACTACTTGTTGATATATTACTTGTATATCAACTTATCCTTAGAATAATCTTTAAGATGGGTTTTGTTACCCACTTATTAGAGACAATGAAACCAACTCTCAACATGGTTAAGCTGTGTGTTCAAAGTCATCAAGCTACGGGTGTTAGAGCAGGATTAGTGCTTGGGTGATGTACCATTCAAGCCTTATGCTATTTCTTACTCCTAGGTGTTCAATGCCCAGAACCTGTGGTTAGTACCCAGCCTTCTAATAAGAAGGAGGCAAAGCACCATACTGATGCTAGTGAGGTCAACAGACTCACTGGAAATGTGCTATCTTGAACAGATATTAAATTCCCAAATGGATCTGGAACTATTTCTTGGTTTTTAAATCAGTTCCATTGTCTGTCTATTTTTGTATGGGCTAGTATCTCACTTATTTTACTTATCAAAACTTTATATTTCAGCATCTTGTAGGGCTAATTCCTTCCTTATTACATTTCTCCTCTCAGATTTTTTCCCCATGTTTTCAAATCAGCTTATTTAATTCAAATCATAATTATAAAATTTATTATTTCATATAAAATTTGTAGATTAAATTGAAGAATTGACATCTTGATACTATTTTGTGTATTTCATAGATTTTTCCATCTGTACTTGTATTCTTTTGTGTTTCCCAATACTAGTGTCTTCCATCTTTACCAGATCATAAAGTTTTTTATCACTTTTTGGATAATCTCCCTCTCAGTTTATTCTCTGTGCTTTTTTCCCCCTCTCTCTTCCTTACACAGCACATCTGGGCACACATATACCAACTTCTTCATTTATAGAATCATGGAGGATATTTGAGAGAAATTGAATAAAAATGTCCAGACCCTTTAATGATAGGTACGTGACAAAGTATTCTTTCTCCCTAGAAGAGCATTGTAATATGAAGCACTCAGGTGGTCATTGGCCTTATGATGGAGGAACTTTTGTCTGTTTTGTTTGTTGTGGTTTTCCAAGTACCTAGAACAGTAACTGGCACACAGTGGCACTCAATAAATATTTGTAAGAGTGAATGAATGAAAAACCCAGTACATACTTCACAAATCCTGTTGAAAGGCAGCTATGTTCACTACTAGACCACCAATGCACTCCAAAGCCTGGTGAAACAAAGCCCTTGGTTTATGTTTTCTGGCAGCTGAAACCAACTCTGGCATTTTGTTTGTAGAAAATCTGTCAAGAAGAGAAGCGGCATAGAGAATACAATTATCTTCCTGTGTATGCCACACTGACCTGTTTCTTCATTATCGTATTGATAATAAATACAAAATCCTTTACTGAAAGTCAATCTCCATATTCGTTTTTGCTTCTTAGTAGCCAAAACCCTTAAAATTCACACTTGTACAATAATGATTCTAAAACGGCATCCTGACAGATGGGCACTTCTTGGGTTGTTACAGGCCTATGGAGAAAATCTAGTTGATGTGTGGGTTAAATCTCCAAAGAACAATGATCATTCTTCTGAACCATGTTACACAGCAAAGTGCTGGGTCTCTTCAGGGCTGCCGTGTTTCCTGGCAGTATGGATGCAAAGTATGTGCAAGAAACACAGCCACACTGTGGTTTTACACAGGCGCTCAGGTTGCCTCTTATGAATATGCATGATGGGGCTGGTGCTCTTGCCACTCGAGTTTGCTTGAGCTTAACTTCACCCCACAAGTCCATTTCCTGCCTATCATTTGAAGACGCTCCTTGAGGAGGTTTGAAAAAGTAAGTTGTTTCTCCAATTCTGGAGCATTTTACTTTTTTTCTTCTTCTTCTTCTTGTTAAAGATGACGACAAATTGCACCCTGACTTATTTTTATGTGCTGTGAGTCACTTGCTAGTCTTATTTTATAAATAATATTTTTCTGCACTTACTTAGAAACAGATGGGAAAGTGCAAGGAAACACCCTGTGGGACAGAGGAAAAGTGCCCTGGTCTGGATTGGTAGGATGGTGCCATTACTGGAGTCCAGATCAGCAGCACTGCCACAGGACATGAACAGATGGCAGATGCTCCTTGCAAAGCAGCAGTTAGAGTGGTTTTTCTTTGTTTTAGGAGTGGCTGTTCTCTTACTGTGAACTCTGCATACTCCTAAGAATGCAGAAAACAGGCTGGAAACTCTTCCCTATTATTCATAAAACAGGTCACTGGATCTGAAAGGTACTTGGACAGTTGGGAGCTTGCACACACATACCTGCTAATGGTTGTTACATGTTGTCTTTGTGAGAGGAAGTGGGGGAGGGGAGAGGAGCCCTGGCTCCTCTGTGAGCCAGGAGGCAGCGCTCCAGGGACCACGTGGTGAACAGAGTGCTCTGGGAAATGCCAGCCTGCATCCCTCCTCAATTTGGCATATAGACTCAATTCCTGCTTGACACACTTTACACAGTGGACAGGGAGTAAGCAGGAGTGTCATCTCTGTTGGAGCAGCCATGAATAAGGAACCAACCAAATGCAGGTTGCTATGCAGTTGTTTTGCTGTTGATATGGGAGCCATGCCAGGCAGTGCTTAGACTCTGGGAACATTTTCATTATTCTGTGGAGGTCCCAGCCTTTCCGTGACAGAACCTTGCTAATGGGTTTCCCTGAAATGACAATAGTTAGAGAGTAAGTGGACCTTGTAGATAGGCTGCCCTTGCTCCTCTGTGGGCTAGCAATCCCTTCTGGAGATCTGTTACCAAAGGGATTGTCATACATCATCAACTTCTAATGAGCTGTTATGTTTTATTTTGTTTGTTTTTAATGTTAGCCATTTTTTTCCCTATATAACATTTGTGCTTTTAAAATTGCTCAGCGCTCTCTTTTGGCATTTCAAGTCTATTATTTAAGAGCTGGTGGTTTCACTTCATTGTTAAATAGTGAAATAATGGGGTCAAAGTGAGGTTAACAGGATTTAGTATTTCAATTTTACTGAAGTCTTTCATTTTCCTGAAAAATGGTGGAGGAAATGAATGGAAGAAGGGGAGGGAGAGTGGGAAAAAGTAGAGAAGGAGGAGGATGAAAGGAAAAAATTTATGCTTTATTCCTGGCAATCTTGAACAGGCGAGATTTGACTGAATCCAGTTTATGTGAGCTAAACTTTTATAATGCTCTTATGTCTTATTGATTCAACAAATACTTTTCAAGAAAGTACCAGGCATTAAACAAACCATCATTTGGTCTGGTACTTTTCAAGAACGTACCAGGCATTAAACAAACCATCATTTGGTCTGTTATTCTGTTTGTGAAAAAGCAAACCCCTTTTTCATAGTGCATCTCATATTCTGGCTCTACTAACATTAGAAAAATTAAAGCCCACACTGTAATCCCCCCAACTTGGAGGATGAGGCAAGAGGATTACAAGTTAGAGGCCAGCCCTAGCAATTTAGATCCTAAGCAACTCAATAAGACCCTGTCTCAAAATATCAAATAAAAAGGGCTGGAGATGTGGCTCAGTGCTTAAACTCCTCTGGGTTCAATCCCTGGTACCAGAAAAAACAGAACAAAACAAACAAAAAACCCCCAGAGAACCTGTGACTTTAATTAACACAATTGTTTGATGGCAAGTTTATGTTTTCACCAGATGTGAAGTGTGCTTTATTTTGTAGTCATGTACATCAGCTTTTTGGTGAACTCTGTGGCACTCCACCTTGGGCCCAGCTTACTTCCCTAGAACCTCTCTTGTGAACTCAAATTGCTTGTGCATGTACCTGAAGGTAGAGCCTGTGCTTTGTCCATCCCTGAAGTGATGGCAATATGGGACTTAGTACTAATATTTTAAGCAAAAAACATGTTGACAGAAATATCTTTGTTTAGGTATTCTAATTTTTTTCTTTTTTAAGTCCTACTTGTATGGCATTGGAGTCTAAGAGTTAGCAGGTTCATTGGTTGAAACCTATATGTATTTTAAATTTTCATAGATGTTCACAACTCTCTCCCATATTCCCACCAATAACATATTTTATTGATCTTATAAAATTTTGATGGTTTAATAGCTATAAAGTAAAATCCCATTGTTTAATTTTGACACATAAAAGTTTATATTTCTTTCAATATATATAAAACAAAAAAGTACAAAGCTTTTTTTTAAAACCTAAAAATTCCAATTTAAAGTGTGCTATGGAAATACTTAGGTATATAAATGAAAATAACTGCATAATGGGATCATTAGGGAATTGTTTATAATAACAACAAAAAAAAAGAACTTTCATAAAGTAGTTTAGTAAGTTATGGCAATTCTTTAATGTAGAATAGAATAAGAATAGAATAATAAGAATAGAATAGAATAGAATAATTAATAATATAATTATTATATTATATAATATATAATATAATTATTATATTATATAATATATAATATAATAATTCCATCGTTGTGGATGAGAGTGACTTTCTTTTTGTCTTTAATCTTACAAACTATTATTTGACCCATGGCAACAAAGAGACAACAATTATAAAAGCTGGGTCTAATTCTAAATGCACTTTATTTTTATAATGTGGGATATAAATGACTTTAGTTCTAGGCAGAAAAGAAAGCTCAATAGGGGTAGTTCCCTGTAGGTTCAGCTATTTCTGATGAGTAACATGAGGTGCGATTTATTATCTATTGATTCTATCTGTATTAGCCATGTGTATGCCTTTCAACATTATTTAAAATGTGTTTTGAAAACCTTGACATCAATAGCCCAACATCGTTTACACGTCAGATAGGAAAATACTGAGTCTGCAGTGAAAGCATTTTGGAGTTGTTATCTGTTGTATTTCCTAACTTCCAATATAATTTGTTACCAAAGTGTATAACAAAATGACTTTTTGAAATCTTCACTCATCCTGATAAGCCAGCAATTAAATTCTTTGTTATTGTCTTTAATCTTACAAACTATTAGCTGACTCACTGAATCTTGTTCCTGGATCTTAACATTTTCTATCATTTAGTTTTCTTCTCAACTTATACATACTACCTGAATTTAAAACTTAAGTTTAGGTCCAGGTGATTTGTTTTGTAGGGAAGTTTATTTCAATCTAAAGGAAGAAACACCTTTGAATATTTAATATCACCCCCATTAGATGATTTATTATGTAGTTTCCACTGGGTGGGTGTGTATGTACATGTCTGAAAATATTTTTATGAACTTAAACCCACAGAAATAAGGTTTGTATGGATGCATTTCAGGTTCCTGGACAGGGCTTATATGCAGGGAGAGGGCCTGGCAAAGGGGGAGTTGAGACAGCCCACTTTTATTCCTAGTACTTCTGTAATGTGTGAATTTTTTAAAAAAGAGAATGTTTTCATTACTTCTGTAATATTTAAAAAGAAAATAACTAGATTTTAGCAAAAATTGATATTTTATATATCTCCTAGAACAATATACAAAGTTACAGCTTTTTGGAGTGTGAGGCTCCGCTTTAACTGCTAGAATTTCAGCTTCAGTTTCAGTCTTCCAGCCTGGACTCTGAGGACTAGGACTTGCCTGCCTGGGTGCTCAAATAGGAGAAAAAGGAGCAAAGAGAGAAGGGAAACTAAGAGGGAAAGAATGTCTGGACACCACTCACCAAGCAGAAATCTGCAGGGGGTGTGAAGAGTCGCTAACTGAGAGCTGGGAGAACAGGGGATTGTGATGGAGAGAAAAACATTGACCTATTGGATTCAGAGTGAAGCAGACCCAGAAGAGGAGGGGCTGACTGAGGTTGTAGTTAGAAAGGAGGAGGAGTTATTTGCTCTGAGAGGCCAAGAAAAATGAGAGGCCTCCAGGGCACTGGTTATATTACCAGTAGAGGTTTCAGGTGGAAAATTAGTCTGTTTTCTGGGATGGATGCCACTGTTTTCAGTGACAGGAAGCACTATGAGACTATAGACCATATTGATAGCATGGGATGGAAGACAAAAAAGAATTAATTATAAATAAATGTGAAAAAAAAGAAATTAGCATAACTTGGCAATGTTGACCAACCTCAAGAGAATGAGAAATGAACATGAAAGTAGACATTTTATATCATTCTCAGTTGTTTACAATAAGCAGGACATCAAATATAAATCCTAGAAAGATCATATACATGTTTCAATAGTTGAGATAAAAACTGTAAAATCATGTTAGAACTTTCTGAACCTCTCAGAAGACCTAACATCTCCTAGGGGCTGGATTCTAGAAGGAAAATAGTGATAACTTGCCAGTTGTAGTTCTGGTCAGGCATTCTTAGAATACCTTGGAGTGGGTTTTAGTCTCACAGGGATTCCACTTTCAGAATATCAGTGGATTCTGACAAAAAAAAAAAAAAAAAAAAAAAGTTCTGGACCTTTTTCTCTACTGTCTGAAATACTCTGTCTGAAAGTACATGTTTCATTTCTGTTACTTTGCTGATGAACTTGATTCTTAACATGAAGAAAACAACTGTTCCTTCTCCTCTCCAGAAAATGAAACTAAAATATCCTCCTTATCTGAATATCTGTGTTCTCTGATTACATTTAAGGCAGTTTATTGATCACTTGTTACATGCAGGCTCTGAGTCCTTCTTTCACAGAGAGCAGTACTCAGAAGCCAGCAAACATATGTACATGAAAGGCTGGGATACTATCAGCCAAGGGACTCCTAACGCCGCCCAATTAGTGCAGTGCTAACAGTGGGCAAAGAGCTGAGAGCAACTGTGTGGGGGCAGGCTTAGCAGGGAAGGCCTCTCAGGCATGGCATCCATGCACAAAGACAGAGAAAGAATTCACACCAGGGAGGGAAATTATTTATGGTATTGCAAGGGTGAAAGGAGATTTCTTCAAATCTTGTGGTATCTGTTCCTCTGCCCTAGTGTTTGGACATATGGAGCTACCATTCCCATTAAAGTATTAAAGCGTGCCAGCAGACTTGGAATCCATTAAGAACATGTTGTAAGACGGGCTGCCACACCTCCAATTATGCCTCCGACACAAGCGCCATGTCAGATTGATGCCTGGAAAAGGACTTAGATTTGGAAAACAGCACAATGAATTTCTGTATTGTTTTTATCCTTTAGTTTGTGTAGACCACACTCAACATGCTGTTAGCAGCTTCCTCACAACTTGACAGGATGAAGGTCTGTAAGAGGGACTTGTCAGCTAACTTGATCATTAATGGAAGCCTCTTACTGGGGAGGGCTGGATTTGATTCAGAGATCTATACAAGAGCCCTGAATGAGCCCATGCCAGGCCTCAAAACTAAATTTTAAGTATTTTCTCTTTCATTGTTTCTTTGGTAGGAATTATATTTCTTCCTGACTTTCATAATTTGTGTAGCTCAAAGGGCATTTTGTGCTGTATCTCACAGCCTGGGGCAAGTTATTAATAAATCAAGAAGCCAAAAATCTAATGAGAGGAGACAGATGTGATAGGGGGCACATCCCCGAGGTATGAAATAGAACAGCAGCACCCTTCATTTTCTTTTTTTTTTTTTTTTTTAATATCAGAAGAAGAAATGAGAGTGGAAAAGGGTGTGTGTGGGTGATGTGGTTTCTTAGCAACAGGGAAGCTTCTGGCTGATATTCTGAATTGAACAAAGAAAAATAGGACAGCAGGGAATGCATGAATGGGGAAAATATGAAAGGGAGGAAAGCATATGTGGTGGTGAGAGAGGTTAAGAGGAGAATGCACTGCAGAGCTTCGAGGGGGAAACATGAAAATGGATGTGGTAGGTATTTAAAAGCCAAAAGACTGTGAATTAAAAATAGTTGGAAAAAAAAGTAGCTGAAAGAAAGGTGAAAATAGCCATCAGGGTAAGAACATCTGCAGTGGAAGCTGCCAGGCAGATGGTGGGATAAAGTGCCCTAGTACAGAGAACACTCCACTTGAAACTGGGCTCTTTCCTGGTGTTTGAGGTCACACCAGGGTGGACCTGGAGCAAGATGGCCAGAACAAACTCCACACCACTTAAGTCTCATTAGGCCACTCAGAGAATGACTCAGGAGGCAGGGTAGCTACAGGGATATTTTTATAACATTTTATAATAGGTATAAACCCTTTGAGTGACCCTAAAATAACTTTAAGATTTTTAGACCACTACATCAGGTCTGACCCAAAAGGGAAACCCCAAGATAACTGGATATACTTTAGGCAAGAAAACTTCTAATTCCATCTTTGATTTTTCCAAACAGATTATTACAGGGTCATAGCACAGAGCAGGTCAATAAATATTTACTATGGATAGATGTGCCTTGAGATCTTCCCAGTGTCTTTGTATGGTGGTTACATGATATCTTGTAGGCATGCATGAGTTTATTTATATTCCATGGCAGGTACAGTTCTCTTCTATATTTGTCTCCTAAAAGGGCAAACATGCTTCCTGGCCCAGCCTCCACATGTTTTGATCCTTATCATGTGTAAATATTTAAAATTTGAGCATTTGCTTATCATATGCACAATTTTTTTCATAATTATGTACATGAGGTATCTAATGAAACACAGATCAATAGAATATGATAGACTTATTAGGAATAATGAGATAAAGATAAAATTAGATGCATATTTTAAATTTTATTTCACTGTTTCAGGGATTTGCTTATTAACGGAACCTTCACCTCTCCATCTTCACTATCCGTTCCCCAAACAACCCTCAACCTAAAGTGCCTCCTACCATAATGCATCCTATAAGGGCATGGAGTACCGGCTCATTAGGTATTGTAGTACTCAGGACTGGAATGGCATTTTCCCAATCTCTGCTCTGGGCTGTCATATCACATTTCATAGGGGTGTAAGAAGTTACTTAGGTTATCACCTCCCATACAGTTCTAAAATTTAGTTTTGTTTTTCAGCAGATAAAACAGAAAGAGGTGAGGGAACAATGATAGTTGTGAAAGTTTTGGTGCATCCATTATCTATCACAGCATGAAACTTGCCTCAAAACTTACAAGTCTGAAATAACAGCCTTTTATCATTCATAGTTCTTGGGGCAGCAATTCATGTAGGACTCAGATGAGGTGACTCGTCCTGCTTCAGATGGAATTGATTGGGTTTACTTGCAATTGCAAGCAATCTGAGTTTAAGGGCCTGGGTACCACAATTCTCCTCTTCTTGGTCTCTCCAGCAGATGGGCTCAGGCTTCTTTAGTGTAGAGACCCCAAAAGGGCAGAGCAGAAGCTGCTCAGGCCTCTTGAGGCCTGTTTATAAGTCATAAAATGTCACTTCTGCAGCATTTTGTTCAAAGCAAGTAACAAGACCAGTGCAAATTTAAAGCATGAAAAAAAAAATAGGCTTAATGTCTTGATGGAAGGAATTGCAAACAAGACTGTAACCAATTTATTCTACCAGATTCGGAAAGTGTCAACCTGCTTTGGAAGGCACAGGTGAATCAAAAGATATACTTAAAGATGTGCACATATTACTATTTTTACCCACTTTTCCCATTTAAACTACATTAGAGCTTAAATTGTATTATTATTGTTGTTGTTGTTATTATTATTATTATTGGTTTCCTACCTCTATAAAAATGTCCTATGATTGATATTGCTCTTTGGATTTTAGAAGCAACATATACCACATTTTGTAGGATCCTCAGCTCTTTCTCCTAAGTAACTTGAAAAGTTGACAACTTTAAGTAGGGCTCAGAGGAAGGCTGTGCAGCTGGTCCAGGCTGGAAATGTCCCACTTGTCCCTTAGGACCTAGTGGGACCAGTGATTCTCAAATTTAAATGAGTCTGTGAAAAGACTGATTATGAGGTTCAGAGAAAAAACATCAGGGTTTTAGAGCAAAGCTATACCTTCTTTAGTGAGCAGTCATTATTCTTTGGAGGAATAGCACTTGATTTGCTACTGGGACCAGAAGGTAACCAGGTGACCATGAAATGAAAGCTGTTTATCATGAACTGAAAGTTACCTGATCTACCCAGTTACAAAGTCAGAGGCATCCAAGTGGAAATAGTATATAAGTGAGTGCATCTGAGCAGGTCCTTAGAGCTCAAGTTTCATGTGCTGATGGCTCATCTTCCTAGTATTCCCGGTCATGCCACACTGCCACCTCTCCAATACCAACAAGTATACTTTTGTAAATAATTCTCTATTATCTACTTTGGTTAATGGGAGAAAAAGAAAATTTTAGCACAGCTTTATCTTTGAATAGTGAGTGGGCACAATAAAAAATAAACTCACAAAATATATTGTGATAGTCCATTCAGTTCCATTCAGTCCCACCAAAGTGAAAGTGGAGAAGTAAAATTCTCCCAGTGGGTTAGAACTTTGCATGGCATATCATCTTGCCTTTTCCTGGAAATATACAGCCTAATAGACAGTAACAAATGGTTTAATTAGGTTGTGATGGAAGCAGAAAGAACAAAACCAGAGAGGACTGGTAACAAGTGGGTCTGAGAAGTATTTGCATGCATAAACAAAATGGGCCCTTGATATAAAGACATTTTCATTACATTGTCAATCTAATAGCCATTATTCTTTCTTGTAAATAGAACTTCAGTTTTGTATAGGTAGCCAAGATCTTCCCTGTGATTTCATGCATGCTAGAGGGTGGAATGACTATGTCTCTGCCCTAGCAATGAATCTAGGTATTTCTGGTGGTTCTATTCTCCTTATGAGTGGTTGACTTAGAAAGGGCCATGAGACCCCATTTTGGCCAATGAGATGTTTAAGGAAGTTTACTGTGGAATTATTTCCATGAGTTTCTTTATCACAGTAAAAATAGGAATCACCCCTTCTACAGCCTCTAGATGTAGTGTGTGAAGATGTGTTGTTTAGAATAGCTGTGGCTTTCTTACAACCATGAAATAAGTCAAGGTGATATGTTTGGGATGGCAAATCAAAAAGATGGAAACAACCTGGATCCTTGATGCAGCTGCTGAACCATCTAATCAACCAACTCTTAAGCTACCATAATACATGTGAAATAGTAAATGCTTTATTGTTTATACCAACTATCCAGGGTTTTAATTTCTTTGCAGCCAAAAGTCTATAACACTCAATAAATAACCTTCTAGTGAAAGAGATTCAATAAGCAAGTGGAGAAGATGATTCACCTTGCACATGTTAGTCAGTGTCCTTCTCCATCTATCCCCATGTTCACTCTGTGGGCTTATGAACAAAAGTTTCCATAGAAACATAGATATAGATTATGCATAGACTCCGTGATATGGACCTTCCACCACCAGCGCTGACTGTCATTGCTGTATGTCCAACTTTGCTATAAGCAACAGTGAATCTTGAACTTTTGATATGGTATTATACCCAAAGGTACCAGCCAGTCAGCTGTAGGGCGGCAGGTTAATTTATTTATCTATAATCATAGAAAAGACAGAAATTTGTCCTCACTGTACCAGAAATTTTTGAGGGGTTTGAATTTTCTTTTTCTGACTAACATTCCTTCCAGACACTTGCTAGTATAATCATCCTGGGCATATTAAATATCTTATACACTGTGTGATCATTCCAATTTGCTCAAGAGAGTCCCAGTTTATTGCCATTGTTCTGGCATGATTAATAGCACAATTACTCTCAAAAGTGTTCCAGTTTGAATGACAAATTATAAATTTCCCCTACTCACACACCAGTATGGTATCTTGCAAACATTGCTTCTGATCTGAAAACCCATTTTCTAGTGGAATAAGCAGTAAAGCTTATTCTTATGACTTACCATATGTCTATTAAGCAGAAAGAGGTGGCTCTGAGACAAATTATAAAATTGGGATTCTGTTTCATAGAAAGCAACATAGTTTCTGAACCAATGGTTTTCAAAACGTAATCCCAAGACCAAGATTTTCAGCATTACCTGGGTACCTGTTAGAAATGCAAATTATATGGCCATGTCCTAGAGACTTTGAACTGGAAAGTCTTGGGATGGGCATAGCAATCAATGTTTAAGCCCTCCAGAAAATTCTGATGCACACTGAAGTATGAGAACCCCTACTCTTAAATATCAACCAACTCCTTGACCCCATAAGTACAATATACCTACCAATCAAGTTGTAGAATATCTCCCATTATTGCTTCAAATGATCCAGTTGCAGTAGTTTACCACATATTTTATATTTATATTTCCTTCTCATCCATGTAACTAAAAACCCTACTATTTTAAAGAGAAGAATTTTTTACCAAAGTATGAAACTGAAAATGTAATTTGGCCATGTTTGTATCCTCTTATCACTCAATAAATAGGAAAGAATGCATTATGCTGTTTACTTGAATAATTGACACTGTCTATAGAGAGTAAATGGGGTTGCTTGTAAAGATTAGGGAAAGGAAAGAGTATTAATGGAACAAAGAGGGTCTCTTAGGACACCTTCCACCCTGTCATATGAAACAATCACATTTCTTTAGGACAGTACCACAAGATGGCCATTTATCTCAAAAATTGCTTCTGTTTCTGGTTAATGGACACATGGTAAGACACAGGCTATGAGCTCTATTGCTTATTTCTCTGTAATGAAAGACTAAAAGAACCCTCCATATACAGGACAAGCTATTGGGCTCTTATTCCTCAGGAATAAAGATCTGGACCACTCTACCAGGCAAAAAACACTGACCAACTGAGGGTGAGTCCTGGAAGAAATGGGAACTTCAAATGAGTGGTAAAGTAAGGAATCTATCACTACAAATTTTTAATCATTGCATAAAGTATACTATACATAGTATATACTCCTACTTTTTTGTTATGTACTATTTCATTGACTCCACAAGGCCATAAATCATAAGATGTACACTTATGTACTAGTGTTTACGCACACACACAAGTGTACACACTTCACATACACACCACCTACTTACTGCACTATGATGTGATTCCTGCTTTTCATTTAGAATTTTCACTTCATACTTCTTAAGTATTTTAGATGTTTTTAGATCCAATTTCCATCATATATTACTTTATTGCACAGGTTAAAAGAAAAATATTTTTAAAAGTCAATGAAAATACAATACCATAATTGCCACTCAGATGTTGTTCCATTGACTGATTCCACACATGGTAAATTATAAGGAAATATATATATATATTTAGATTGGTAAAGTATGATTCATATTTATATTTTAACTAGTTTGAAAATTTCTTCTTCCTCTCCATTCTTTTATATTGAGTGGTGGTAATGAACTTGAACAATGTAATCCATAGTTTATATCACAATGGATTTAAGTCAGAACTAGAAAGTGAATAGAAATCAAGTTTTTGAACTTGAAACTGGATGCAGTAATAAATTACATTTTAGTTTTTCTTTGGGGAGTATGTTTTGCTGTTTAAGATATATCTGCAGAATATTGGGCAGACATACTGAATTAACTTAAGTAAAGAATATATGTAGCTGGGCAAGCAAAAGTGTGGACTATAGTGGTCTTAGGTTGTTTTCTTGCTTCTGTTTGGGCAGTTCCTTATCTTATAAGTCTTGCTGGGAGTCAGAGCTCACTACTCACTGCAGAAACACAAAATGTTGGGTATTTGCTTTCCAGGTTGCCTTAGAATATGGGCATATGCTCTAGACTCAAACAATGGCCTTTGAATTGGGAGCAAATTTTGCAAATAAGAAGAGGGAACACCTCAAGGATAGCATAGTCAGCCACATCCACAGTAGTAGCCAAAGTATAGCACCAACAATGTCAACTGTGAAAGCTGACCCTATCTGACACTAAGTGGCAGCAGTAGCAATGTCTAAACAGGACCAGTATTGTGATGTAATTTTGGTTGTATTCCCAGATGCACTGCCTCTGAGCAAGGTTGTTATCTTTGACAATTTTTTGAGCTAACCAATATATTTCCAATAACTCTCTTTTCTGACCAAATTGAGCAGAGCCAAGTTGTATTATTTGCAGTGAGCTTCCTGGTTGACATTGATCTTCTGTATCAAATTATGAGATGTTGTTCTAAAAGAAACAATTGCATTTTGTAGCAATAACACTATTTTTAGAAGTTTTACTTTTTGATGATATTAAAAGTTAGGAAGACAAATGTTTTTCCACCTGGTAGTAATATTGTTTGGGTCAATTTCCAGCTGGTACACAAATAATTAAAGAGGAAAACATCTCTTTTTCAAAGTATAGAAAATTTTTTTAAAATATTTGACTCTATGAAAACCAAATCTCAGATTTAGAAATGGAAAAGAAAGGCAATGCCTTCCATGTTGTTTGTGGTGCTAGACCTGGCTTGTTACTGCTCTAGAGGGGCAAATAAGAGAAACCCTTTTTCTTACAAGGATTTAAAAATTTAACATTGAACTGGCATTGAAAGGAATGCAGTAATTTCAGCTGTTTTTCCAATCATCTCAGGTAGAGGTCTCTGTTTTCTTTCCACCTCATCTCAACAGTTGGGGACACATGATTCCCACCTTCAGAATCTGTTTATGCCTATTTGTTAGACCCAATCCAAAGAGAATTAAAAGGATTTAAATAGCCTTAACCTCACAATTTGGTATCCCATGAGCTGGGCATGTGTCTAGCATGTGTACTAAGGATGCACTAATGTACAAAAAAGCCAAAGCTCAAACTTTAATGGATATTTTTTTCTAATGATTTCTATCCCTGCCTCCAGCAAAAGTCCCACATGCCCCCTACTATCAAGGTAGCTTCACTTTATCTTATTTCCTCTGTAGTGGTACAGCTCACTGCCAGCTGTACCATGAGCCTAGGAGTGTAGTGGTAAGTTTTAATAGGTCTGTTAAAGAACCTGGGCATTGTTGCCTTTTCTATTCGGAAGGCTTATTTTTTTTTTTCACTTCAGACATCTAGTTTTATGCTTTCATGTAATTGGTGTAATAAATAAATTATTTTATTGAAGAAACAAAATCCAGATGCTTCAAAGTAGTGAATGAGGGTGAATCTCCTCTTGGTAGGGGGGATTGTACTATATAGTCTCAACCCTTAGCTCTGAATACTATCCTTGGAGATTATTTTAATGATTGTATTACCGCTGGCTTTGGAAGGCAAAGATTGGTTATCTGCTTTCATTTCTTTGCCCCTTATATGAGTACATGGCTCTTTCTTGAACACCATTTAGTTCAACTGAGACCCTTAGTGTCCTAGTTAAGTTTTACTAAAGGTTAGAATCAGCCTCCTTATATCAGAGAAAACATTCAGCATTTGGTTTTTTTTGGCGTGCTTCACTTAGCATTATATTCTCCAACTCCATACATTTACCTGCAAATGTCCTGATTTTATTCCCTTTTATTGCTGAGTAATATCCCATTGTGCATCTATGCCACATTTTTTTTTATCCATTCATCCACTGATGGGAATCTAGGTTGGTTCCACAGCTTAGCTATTGTGAATTGTGCTGCTATAAACATTGATATGGCTGGGCCCTATAGTATGCTGTTTTTAAGTCCTTTGGGTATAGACCGAGGAGTGGGATAGCTGGGTCAAATGATGGTTCCATTTCAAGTTTTCCAAGGAATCTCCATACTGCTTTCCTTATTGGCTGCACCAATTTGCAGTCCCACCAATAGTGTATGAGTTTACTTTTTTTTCCCACATCCTCACCAACACTTATTGTTGTTTGTCTTCATAATAGCTGCCATTCTGACTGGAGTGAGATGAAATCTTAGAGTAGTTTAGATTTGCATTTCTCTAATTGCTAGAGATGAAGAACATTTTTTCATGTATTTGTTGATTGATTGTATATCATCTTTTGAGAAGTGTCTGTTCAGGTCCTTGGCCCATTTATTGATTGGGTTATTTGTTATTTTGGCGTTTAGCTTTTTGAGTTCTTTATATACCCTAGAGATTAGTGCTCTATCTGATGTGTGAGGGGTAAAGATTTTCTCCCAGGATGTAGGCTCTCTATTCATCTCATTGATTGTTTCTTTTAAAGAGAAGAAGATTTTTAGTTTGAATCCATTCCACTTATTAATTCTGGCATTATAGGAATCTTATTAAGGAAGTTGGGACCTAATCTGATATGATGGAGATTTCAGTCTACTTTTTCTTCTATTAGATGCAGGGTCTCTGGTTTTATTCATAGGTCTTTGATCCACTTTGAGTTGAGTTTTGTGCATGGTGAAAGATAAGAGTTTAATTTCATTTTGTTGCATATGGATTTCTAGTTTTTCTAGCACCATTTGTTGAAGAGGCTATCTTTTCTCCAATGCATATTTTTGGCACCTTTGTCTAATGTAAGATAACTGTAATTATATGGGTTAGTCTCTGTGTCCTCTATTCTGTACATTGGCCTACCAGTCTACTTTGGTGTCAATACCATGCTGTTTTTGTTCAGATGTTTAAGGTCTTGTATAGTGATGCCATCTGCTTCACTCTCCTGCTAAGGATTGCTTTAGCTATTCTGGGTCTCTTATTTTTCCAGATGAATTTCATGACTGGTTTTTCAATTTATATGAGAAATGTCATTGGGATTTTGATCAGAATTGCATTAAATCTGTATAATGCTTTTGGTAGTATGGTCATTTTGACAATATTAATTCTGCCTATCCTGTTTTATCTCTTTATTGTTGTTTATGTCTCCTTTTTTCATATTTATCCTTCATTTTCCCTTCTAATAAGTCAATTTTCTTGGAAAATGCCCCACATTTTGGCAAAATGGTCACCAGCAGTTTTGGAGTTATGTTAAATAGCAATCTTAATAAAAAGAAAAAGATTTAACCTCTTCCTAGTGGTTTTGAAGAAAATTACAAAACATGACTATGATTGACCTAGTCTGTATCCCTGAACCAATTCTGGAATTGATGGGTAGACTACTGTAAATTGGCCAGCCTGGATAATTTTAATATGAAATTTAAATTTACCAACTTCTGGGCTGGGGATGTGGCTCAAGCGGTAGCGTGCTCGCCTGGCATGCGTGCGGCCCTGGTTCGATCCTCAGCACCACATACAAACAAAGATGTTGTGTCCGCCGAGAACTAAAAAATAAATATTAAAAAATTCTCTCTCTCTCTCTCCTCTCTCACTCTCTCTTTAAAAAAAATAAATAAATTTACCAACTACTAAGCAAGGGGGAAATGATGCCTTGAGATTAACAGTCCCACCAGGGAGCATACAGGTATTTCCTGAAAGAAAAAACTTTAGTGCATTCAAAACTTAACAGATTTGGATATAATGTGGTATACTCAACATTCATTCTGAAGATATAGGTCCAAAAGAGCAGGAGAGTATTAGGGTTATAGTGAGGCATGGTACCTTGATAGGGTTTACATGCCAGACACAGAATTGGGAATCCCAAATTACAAGATTGGTTCAGGCATAGCAAGGTGATACATTGTATCATCACAGGCATAGAAAATGGTCTCCAGAATAGCAGGCAAGTCTCTATTCTAAATAAGATCAAATGCTAGTGTCACTTCAGACATAAAAAGTTGCTTTTAAGTAAACTTAACAAATCAGAAGCAGGGGATAAGGAGATATAGCTACACTTGGGACAAGAACCACAATTAGGTGACTCTACTGAAGATGGGAAGATAAAGGGTGTGCTCTTAAAAGCAAACATAGTGTGCAAAGGTGAGAAAAATGTATCACTATTGTAATTCATTAATTACAAATACTCCAATAAATGAGTGGTACTCTTGGGACTTCAAAAAAAAAAAATCTAATTCCTTTGTTGTTCACATGTTACAATTGCCTTAGCCTTGAAACCATACATTTGAGCTGTGTTAGTAAGAAAGAAGGTATACTCACACGCACTGATCTATTGTTCATTTTAGCACTATGGTTACTAGTTGCTTGATTTTCCATTCCACAGGAAATCTAATGAAGTGAAGAACTCCTTAATTTTTTTTTTTGTGTGTGGGGGGGTGGGCACATTCAGTAATAGAAATAGCTCCCTATATCCTTCCATTCCTAAGAGGTCAGTTCCTCACAGAACAGCCGAAATGACCTATTAACAACTGAAGGTTGAAGGTTTGAAAACAAGCTAATGTCTATATATATGAATTGTAAGTTTCCTTAGCAAATAACAGCCATGAAAATTATGATATATGAACTTACTTACAGAATACTATGGTATAAATTTGAAAACCCAGAATTTAATATGAAATAGTTTGAGCCTTAAATTCAGATTATTTACATTTTTCTAAAACTGCAAGTCATAAATCTAATCTGGCTTCCCCTGAGAGCAGAGGAGAAGACAAAGATGTGGCTTCAGGTCATGGGATTGGGAGGTGATTCCAAGAACCAAAAGTAAGGGAGTAGAGAGAATCAGGAGAAGAGAAGGCAATCCAAAGGATCTTATCTAAATCTCTGCTAAAGGTAACGGGACTTATTTTTCCTGGAACATCTGGGAAGTATAAATGTCTTCCAAAACTTTCTGTTTGAAGAAAGAGTGGATGAAACAGGGCTTCCATGTTGGTTGATGACTGACATTTGTCCTAGGGAACATAATGGCCCTGAAGAGCATCCCTCTCCACTACCATACTCACATTACTGATTTCAGAATATAGGAGATGCCCCGAGGCAGAAAACAGAAATAATTCTGTACCTGTGAGAGGTGGTATGCTGTCAATGAGAAGGTGAACTTGAGCTCTTAGGACAACTGTTATGGTTTAGATATGTGATGTCCCCCCACAAGCTCATGTATGAGGCAATGCAAGAATTTTCAGAGGTAAAATTATTAGCTTATGAGAGATGGGAACTCAGTGGATTAATCCACTGGTATGGATTAACCGAGTGATAACTATAGGCAGGTAAATTGTGGCTGACGAAAGTAGGTCACTGGGATGTGCCTTTGTTGTTTATACTTTGTCCTTGGTAAGCAGAGCTCTCTGTCTGCTTTCTGGTTGCCATGTCTGAGCTGCTTTCTTTGGTCACACCTTTCTGCCACAATGTTCTGCATCACCTCTGACCCAGGGCTATGAATTTGGCCAACCATAGACTGAACCTCTGAAATCGTGAGCCAAAATAAACTTTTCTTCTAAATTGTTCCTGTCAGATATTTTGTTCACAGTGGTGATAAGCTAACTAAAGCAGAAACTCTCCACTGAAGCTGCAAGTAAAACAGAAGTGAGTGAAAATATTAGCTATGTGGTCCGAGTTATCTTCTATATCAAACAAACATACTTGAGGACCAAATCAGGCACATGACTTGTCATTGTTTGACCTGTGGTGCACTTGACTTAGCAATTCACACTGAATTCATAGCATGATCTAACTGATTTTTTGGAGATTCTAGAGGTAGAGCATAGAAATATTAAAAAGAAGGGATAATTCTGCTTTATTTATTTATTTGTTTATTTATTTATTGGTACCAGGGATTGTTCAACAGGGGTGGTTAATCATTGAGCCACATCCCCAGCCCTATTTATTTATTTATGTGTTTGTTTGACAGGGTCTCACTAAATAGCTGAGCCTGGCTTTGAACTTGTCAATCCTCCTGCCTCAGCTTCCCAAGTTGCTGGGATTTCAGGCAAGCACCACCATGCTCAGCTAATTCTGCTTTTAATTTGTACATTAATTTGAAAAATTAAAGAAACATCTCATGCTAGGTGGTGGAAATTTATTTAAAAAGATTGATATACATGTCTTTAGATTGTACTCTGGTTGGGGGATAGTAAATAATAAGTAGTTTCAGAATTTGAGTTGGCAAACAGAGCAAGGTAAAGTAATAGAAAAACATGGCTGCTACTTTAGATAGGGCACTCACTGAAGACTTCTCTACATGAATGACATTTCTGGAGATAACTGAATGAGAATCAGTTAGCCCAAAGAACATTAGGAAAGGGTATTACTGGCTAAAAGAATAACCTAAGAGCCCTGAGGTTAAAATAAGCCCTAATGTTTGAGGAGCAAAAAGCTCAATACAAGTGAAGTTGAACAGGAGAAGAGAAATGGTAAGAGGTGAAATGAAATGTAACCTGCAGGCTATGTCAAGGAATAAAGGCTTCATTCTCAGTGTGATGGGAAGCTCCTGGGAAATGTTATCAGAAGAGGGATGTGATCCTATATTCTGTCTTAAAAGTCCACTGTGGCTGCTGTGTGGGAAGTGTGTTCATGCAGTTGTGGTCCCTGTAGTTGTAGAGCAGAAGATGCCTAAGTCTTTGTATGTTCTATGAACAGATAGATCTCTTGGCCAACAATTTGCATAAAATGCATGTAGGCGTCCACACAAAGACCACACAAGTGTTCTTAGCAGTATTGTTCATCATAGCCAAAAAGCTAAAACAACTCAAAACCAAAATATGTTTATCCTCAAGCATATTGATTTCTTAGTTTCAAAAATGTAGAAGAGTGAGATTTTAAATTCCATTAAAATCATCTGAAAGGAAACATGTACATCCTAATGCCCTGCTATGTGAATTATGAGGCTGTGGGTTACTATTAGTCCTATCTTAAGGGAGATGGATACACACAGACATGCCATTCAGAGGTATGAAGAAACTTCAGCCCTATTGGGATAAGTACAGGAAGAAACAATACTTAGGCTTCATTTCCTTCATTATGAGTACACTCTTAATTTTTTGATTTTTTTTTACAGATATTTTTCAAAATATCTTTAAGCTTTACACATGCTTGTTAAAACCCCAATAATGAGAACCAAAAATCATGAGGAGCAAAAATTCCATATAGAAGTAGGGTGAAATTTATAAATGTAGTCTAGGGGAACTATATCTCAGTAGAAAGGGTTTTGTTTGATGTTTTGATTTTTAATTGCTGTTTTTTTTTTTTTTTAAAGGGTGTGAGTTTGTTTTAGCTTTGGTCTCCACTTCCTGTGTAAATCCTTTGGGATGGATGTTTAGTATAGATATGAAATCATTGGGGATAACTAAACAAAAAGAATTTGTTATTACTAAAAGTTAAACATTTGTTTTCCACTCAGTGTTTTGAAAGGAAAGACCGTTTGGCAAGGCAAAAGGGAACTTTGGCAAAATAGGTTGCTTTGGGTCCTCCACCTAGGCTCCCTGAAAACAGAGCTCAGTGTTTAGAAAGATCCCTTTCCAGTGTGGAGCAGCCTATGAGCCAACAAATGCCTCTTTACTCTGCAGCTGACATTTGCAAGAAACAGCTGATTAAGTTTAGGGCATTTACTGAGTTGATTATGTTTTTGAATCCTGCCCTTTAATTAACTAGTATAAGGGTTATGAAACTAGGCAGCTGTAGAAGACTACACCCAGATACATCCCTTCTTATTTCAGTAAGAAAAAAACTGAATCTATGGATGGACATTGATCTGTCACCATATGTTGACCAGAAAGTGTGATCATTGTCAAACTCACCAGGATGCTGCACCGATTTACCAGCATTACTGTTGGAGTTGAGGAAGTAAAAGGAAGATTGGTTGCAGTCTGCCTTGGGGAAAGTTACTTTTCCTGTCCTCCCGGGCCAAATGATTCCGGGCAATGGATCTAGTAAAAGGCAAAAAGGGTTTCATATAGAAATGTATACAGTTCAGATCCTTTCATAAAAATGTTCAAAGGCAGGAAGAAAACTCCACCACCTTGGCATGAAAAAGGTTAGATTCCTCCCCAGACACTGGTTTGGATGTCTTCCCCAAAGAAAGCTGTCTGATGAAATTGCTGCCATCTTAAATGGCAAAACCACAATGCAATATTAAAAAGTAGTTATCAGATTTTTGTAGTCATAGTATGAGATCTCTCAAAATCATCTTGCCTGCATTCTTCAGAAATTTGCATACTTTTGTGATTCAGGATCAATGGCTCCTTGGAAGCCTCCAGGAAGAACTAGTCTACAACTTTTCTTAGTAGTGACTTGATGGCTCCAACTTCCTTAATCTTAATGCCTGATAAAAACTGGTACTCTTTCAAATCCAGGCAATATTGCCCAGTTTTGATTGTTCTGTTGTTTTCCTTGTATTCACTGTGGTTATTATTAGCACTCTGGAACTTAAAAGAAAGACATAAATTTCTAGATCCACATCCTAGACATATTTCTGTATTGGAACACTGAACTCTAAAAATAGCATTTTGGTACGAATTACTTGCTACTTAAGAGCAACACTTTAGAGCAAGCCAAGTGTGTGTGTGTGTGTGTGTGTGTGTGTGTGTGTGTGTGTGTTGAGGAGATAGGAGGGTTTTTTATTCTAGCTGGAAGTTTTAGGACATATTGTTTGAAATTTCACTTATCTGAAACGTAAGAAAATATGGCTAATTTAGCAGTAGAGAAGAGACACTGTGCTCCTTGTGCTTTAGATGACAAATTACATGTTTCCTTAATCCATGGTGAAACATCCCTTCTTTAAAATTTCTTTATGGAATTAAACTACAGACCCTGGAGGGGAAGCCTGTGTCTACCTACAGAGAGCCCATGTTTCCGAATTCCAGTGTCTAGTATAACCTGGGTTCATAGCGTACAAAACCCATGGCTGGGAAGTGAAAGGAATAAAAGGAATTAATGACTTAGTAAACCTGTGTTTAGAAACTGCTGTGACTATGAAGTGAAAGACTTATTAAGTCAGTTTATGATATTTAGCTTGAAAGAAAAGCTGCTTGCTTTTGTTATCTAAACTCTTAGATTCAATACAATATTCTTCCTTGATTGTTTTTGTTTTCCTAAGAGCAAAAATTTTGAAGTGAATATTAATGTGGATAAAAACATTTTAAAGCAACATGGTGTTAAGTGAAATACAGAGACAGGCATGATGGTGTATGACTATAACCTCTGTAATGTGGGAGGTTGAACTTAGTGAGACCCTGTCTCAAAGTGAAAAATAAGGGTTGTAGGTGTACCCTGGTATCAGTGATACCATGTCCCTGGGTTCAATTCCCAGTACTGCCAAAAAAAAGTTCAATGCAGTTTTTATATTAAAGTAAGTTTGATCTATATTTGAAACATATTTATAATGGATTGAATCTTCTTTTTTTTTTTTTTTTTTTGTACCAGGAATTGAACTCAGGAGCACTTGACCACTGAGCCCCATACCCAACCTTATTTTGTATTTTATTTAGAGAAAGGGTTTCACTAAGTTGCTTAGCAACTCAGCTTTTGCTGAGGCTGGTTTTAAACTTGCAATCCTCTTGCCTCAGCCTCCCAAGCTGCTGGGATTATAGGCATACACCACTGCACCTGGCTGGATTAAATTTTCTAATCCCTCATCTGAGATATTCTTAAAATTCTGTTCCCAAATATACCAGTTATGTTGCAGGAAATTTTTAAGGGATATACAAAGTACTATTAAAAGAAAAATTGCAAGAATATAAAAATTCAGCAACTTGAGCTATTTTGAAATCTGTTAAGTCTTTTTCTTAAAAATATTAACATTGGGTCTGATTACTATTCATAATGAACACGTGGAGTTTCTTTTTATTCCAGATCCCTGATAATTAGTATTCTGACCTACCTAATTCCTTCTTTCTTAACTCCTGTCTCCCTCACGATTTTACAGATGAGCCAGAGAATACCTCGGCACCAAATGCTCTAAATAAAACCACAACACGGTTCCTGATTTAAAAATTAAAAAAACAAACCATGGCTCTGTTAATAGTAATTTTCTTCTCAAGAGGTATCTACATCTTTCAATTTTAACATTGACTGCATTCAGTTTTTTAAGGTCAAGAACTGTAGTTTTCTATGTTGAATTACTGGTAAGACACTGGCAACCAGTGAAAGTTCTTTATGGACTGGACTCAAAAGCTCTTGTGTACTGTCAATCCAGTATTCATTACTCAAAGCAAATGTCATATGCACAATAGTTCTGTTGTGGATACAGAACCAAGTTCCATTTCAACAACAATGTAGCAGTAAACTCCTCCTCATCTGGTCCTATACTGTGGACATTTGGTTTTAGTCAGGCATTTTAGAGTCATCTCAGACACCTTTATTAGCTTTGTTGGATCATAAGTTTTTACAGAAACCAGACTCTTTTTTTTTTTTTAAAGAAAGAGTGAGAGAGAGAGAGAGGGAGAGAGAATTTTTTTAATATTTTATTTTATTTTATTTTTTTAGTATTTGGCGGACACAACATCTTTGTTTGTATGTGGTGCTGAGGATCGAACCCAGGCCGCACGCATGCCAGGTGAGCGCGCTACCACTTGAGCCACATTCCCAGCCCCCAGAAACCAGACTCTTCATGAGCAAACTATTTTCCTTCCTATCTGCTACCTAGTTCTGAGTTTGCATGACCATTTCACAATCTCTCCTAGTACCTGACTCATAAACTAATATTCTGGTAGAGTTTTGCTCCTTGGAGGTAGAATTTTGTTAGATTACCTCCTAACTTTTTATTTTATCTATTTTCTAAATATTTTATACAGAGCTTGCATTAGTTTTTAGGAAGAAAATAAACTTGGGGGAAAAAAAAAAAGAGCAGTGCCAAAGAGTGCCAAGTGTTATCTATGCCAGTGAAATTCTGATCTACTTTCCTGTTGCATTATGAAACTACTTCAGAAAGAATTTTACTTCTAATTAGAAATATGCAAAGTACCTCTTTTTCTGCAAGTATGAAAATGTTGTCCATATCTCTCTCTGCTCTGTTCCAATGTAGTTTAGAAAATGAGATTTCAAAATGTGTAGACAGGTGGTTTGCAGGCCACATCAAGCCCATGTCTGTGTTCTGTCTGATGACCACAAGATTTAAATTGAATTAAATATATATCCAATGGACTCTTAGTTCTCCACTGGATCACCGCACATTCAGGTAATTTTTGTGACCCCCTGAAGGCATTGATTTTGATGCTTTTATGATGGAATTGAATAAGAAATAAATTGACATGATATAGTCATATGCCAGGCAAAACAACCATCTTATACTAAGGCTGTTATTCTGTTCTTCATCTTGCACATGGAAAAAATGAATTTTTGGGGGGGAATAAGAAACTATATTCAATTCAGAATCCACAGCCACATGCCTTGTGTATAACCTAATAATTTTCTCTTACAACTCCCTTTTTAATCCATTCTCAAAATAATATTCCTGGAGTGTGTGACTTACACTTTTCATCATTGTCATTTGTTGTTGTTGTTGTTGTTGTTGTTGTTGTTGTTGTTAACTGTGTGACCCAATCCCCTTCAAGTGTTAAGGAAACAAAAATGGATACTGCTGAAGGTATTGTACCACCAGAAAGAGTGCTGACATGTAAATTAGAGCAGGAGTGTGAGAGTTGATACAAAAACGTTCTGTGGAAAGCAGAGGATGAGGATTGGGATTGTGCCTGGGAAAAAGTTTTTCAAAAGTGACAATGGAGCTGATTCTTGAAAGAAAAGTAGACACTCAGCTGGTGATCATGTCAGACAAAAGCATTTCAATTCAAAAGAAGAGCAAATGCAAAAACGTGGATTCAAAGGAAGTCTTGTGAAATTCTGGGAAGTGCAAGCAGTTTGGTTTGACTGGTCCACCAGAGAATAAAGAATGGGGAGAAATGAAATACACATTCATTGGCTTAATGGCTCATTTATCTAGTGACTTGTTGTTTTAAGCATTAAGGATGTAACAACAATTTACATCCTTACAGGATTTATTGCACAGATTTCACAGTCTAATGTGGAATATAGAGTAGTAAGGAGGGAAAAAAAGAAAGTGTGGTATGTGCTATGATAAAATAAGTCCAGAGGGCCAAGGAAGCCGAGGAGGATGTGTACAGATAGACAAGTGTGTGGTAGAATTCCTGATAATGCTGTTCAATTCTACCTTTTGAAATGAAGGACTTGTTTATCTAGCTTCTGCGTGTGCTGCCAGAAAATAATTTGCAAAATATAGTATTGTCAAAAGCCATACTTCCTTTCAGAGATATATTGCATCCAATGCATGATCCATGAATCCCTGGCCCACTTGGTCCAACCTGGAACAACTCTGGATGGCCATTCCAGCTATAGAGCTACATATGCGGTGGGCTGAGAGGCCTTTGTTGGGGCTGGATCACAGCTCAACTTGTACCTCTGCCCACCCCAGCCTCCTCCATTCTTTCACAGGTTTTGATCCATGGGGAATTCCCTAATAAATATTGTTTTAGGATGAAGTATCATTCTATGTAACTTGGATTTTGTGCTGTAATCAAATAGAGCCAGAGAAGGTGTTTAGCAAGGAAACAACTTAATTGTATGTATAAGTGTACGGGGGCAAAATTCAAGAGAAGGAGATTAATTAAAAGGATGCTATAATCATCCAAGCAATAAATGTTTGAATGTAAATAGAGGCAGTGATCATGGGGTGGAGAAAAGAGATGAATGCAATATGTATTTAAAGCAATATCAGGAGGATCTGGTGATTAGTTAATTATAGGTGGTGGGCATGGTTAAATCATCTAAGTGTCCTATGTCTTTGGCTTGGCACAGATAATAAATTTTGGTGCCACTAATCAAAATAGAAAATATAGGGGAAGAAGCAGGGTCATCAATAAATATGACAAGTTTACTTTGGCCAGGTCAATGCAGTAAGATCAGGTGATGCTTGGCAGATGGTTAAAATTATGCATTAAGATAACAAAAGCAAGGTCAATGCTAGAGATAAAGGTTAGGGAATTGTCAGCATATATGTGGTAGTTAAATTCATAGTTGTGAAAGAGCTTAGGGTGTCACTGTTCTGCTCTAAAATGGTTAGATCTCCATATTGCTTATGAAAGCAATTTCTGACTCCTCCAAATGGCATTCAGACACAAAAATGATGGCTAAGCACTATGGACAGTGGCAAGATTGCCTGTATATCCCCACCCCCTCTTTAGCCCACTCTCATTAAATGGTTCCATCATCTCCCCTGTCTAGATTTTATGCCTTCCCTCCTATTTCTCTCTTGGACCATATCTAATGCTTAAAGCAACTGTGCTTAAAACCATCTGGTTCAAACTTTTCCTTTCTCTTTTCTTCTCCCTTATTTTTTTTTTAATCTGATGAAGAACTTGAGGCTTAAGAGGCTAAATGATTTGTCCAAAGCCACCTTCCCTGGCAAGCAACATATGTGAGAAAACCCAGATTTCCAGGATAATGACATAATGTTCTACTGAAATAAAATACAGAGTAGAGAGACTCCACAGTTCTCCAAGCAACATATTTCAAGCTAACAGACATTTCTCAAATAAATACATGCAAATGATCAACAGACGTGTGAGGAAATGTTCAACATCTCTAATCATCAGGGATTGCAAATTAAAACCATAATGATATATAATCTTACACCAATTAGAATGGCTACAATAAAAGGGTGAAAGATAACAAGTGCTCATGAGAATGGGGAATAAAAGGAACCCTGGTGTACTTTTAGTGGGAATATAATTAGTACAGCCAAACAGTAAGTAAGGAAATTAGTTTAAAAACTAAAAATAGAATTATCATATGCTTCAGTAATCCTACTTTTGAGTATATAACCAAAGGAATTGAAATCTATCGTTTAAAGAGGTATCTGTACTCCCTCATTCATTGCAGCATTATTCATAAGCATCAAGATGTAGAGACAACCTAAGTGCATGTCAATGAATGAATGAATGAAAAAATAGTATGGAATACTCTACAGCCTTAAAAGAAGGATATTCCTTAAAAGAATATAGAATATCCCTTAAAAGAAGGATATTCTACAATTAACCATAGTATGGATGAATCTGGAAGACATTATGCTAAGCCAAATAAACCAGACATGGAAAGGTAAATACTGCATGAACTTATATGCAAATCTAAAAAGTCACATACATAAATTCAGAGAGTAGAATGGAGATTACCAGAGGTAAGGAGAAGCTTGGGGAAACAAAAAATATTGGTCAAAGTATACAAAACTTGTTAAACAGGAGGAATAAGTTTTAGTGACCTATTTGCACACTAGGTGTCTATTGTTAATATATATTTTGAAATTGCTGAAAGAGTAGTTTTAAATGTTTTCACCATACACACAATAAAAATAAGTAGGTGAGATGATGGATATGTTAGTTGCCATAATTTTATTATTCCATTATACCATACTGTATCCCATAAATATATACACTTATTAGTTTGATAAAAATACTTTCAAAATGACTAAAAGTAGTAAAAAAATAAGAATTCTGATTCTCTAGATCTTGGGAAAAATATTTTATTATTATTCATCATTTCTTTTTAAGGTTAGATAATCCAAATCTAATACACCATTGTTTTTTTCATCTTACTCACTTTTTATAATTTTCCTCAGAATTCTAAAGTATTTTTGAGCTTGTCTTCAAATTCATTGATCTGATTTTTGGCATTTTCTAATTGCTTCCATTTCATTTTTTCAAAGCTTGTAGCATCATGTTCTTATATCTAAAGCAATCTTTTCTAATATCAAATTGCTTCCATTTTAAAATACCATGTTAGTTTTTTGACAGATCTACTAGAATAAAATTAATTTACTACAAAGTTTACTCTTTTAAATCTGGTGGTTTTAGGATATCCAGAGTTGTGCAACCTTCAACACTATCTAATTTCAGAACATTTTCATTATCCCCAAGGGAAACCCCATACTAATTAGCAGTCATTCCCTGTTTCCTCTCCCCTTCAACCCCTGACAACAATTAATCTACTATTTTTCTATGGAATTTCCTAGATATATGACATTTCATATATATGTAGAATAATAAAACATATAGTCTTTTGTGTCTGGTTTATTTCACTTAGTATAATGTTTTCAAAATAAATCTGTGTTATAGCATGTGTCAGTACTTCAGCCTTTTTTATTGCTGAATTATATGTTCCTGTGTGTGTCACATTTTGTTTAACCAATCATAAGTTAATGGACATTTAGGTTTTTTCCAACTTTTTAGTTATTATGAATAATGCTTGTATAAATATTGCTGTATGTATTATTGTGTAAACATGTTTTCATTTCTCTTGAGTAAATACCTAGGAATAGAATTGCTGGGTCATAGGGTAACTCTATGTTTAACTTTTTGAAGAACTGCCGAACCATCTGCCAAAGTGACTGTACCATTTCATATTCCCACCAGCAATGTATGAGGGTCTTAACTTTTTCATCCTTGCCAATAATTTTTATTGTCTATATTCTTCATCATAGTTATTCTACTAAGTGTGAAGTAGCATTTTACTGTGGTTTTGATTTGCACTTACTTACAGAAAATGTTGAGCATCTTCTCATATGCTTATTGGTCATAAGCATATCTTCTTTGAAGCAATGCCTCTTTGGATTATTTAAAAATCGGATTATCTCTTTATTGTTGAGTTGTCAAAGTCCTAGAAGCAAATCATCTTCTATTTATATGATTTATCTATTTATTTTAAAAAATATTCTCTCATTTCATGGGTTACTTTTGAAGCACAAAAGGTTTTGATTTTATGAAGTTCAATTTATTTACTTTTATCTTATTATTTGTGCTTTTGGAGTCATATATAGGAAGCTGCTATCTAATCCAAGGTCACAAATATTTATTACCATATTTTCTTTTAAGAGTTTTACAGGTTTAGCTCTTACAACTAGGTCTGTGATTCATTTTATGTTAAAGTTTGCACATAGTGTGCATATGGTATGTTCTTTTGAATTTTGTTGATAACCCAGTATATTTCCAGTACTTGGAATTTAGAAATCTTTCTAAAGTTTTTTTTTTTTTGTCTTCTTTTTGTTATCAACCATCTCATGGGTGAAACATTTAAATTCATCCCTTTGGTTAATTCTCCTTTTATAGGATTAAACTGAGTCTTTTTGTCCAATAGATACTTTATATATTTATTTACGGCATTCATGTCCATGAATGGATTCACAGTTAATGTCAGAATTGTTTGAGGGTCTCGTTCAAATGTTAAGTTCAGTCAGTGGGAGAAGGGAAAATTTTAAAATGTACCACAATTACTTTTAATAAATTTGGATTCTAGGTATCTGTGGCAGTAAGACACTACTTAGTATGCTGTCTGGGGAGTCCATGGGATATTGCTCTGTATTATGACTTAGATGTGAGGCATCCTCCAAAAGTTAATCTGGTGAGGATTAACTGGGTGGTAACTGAAGGTGGTTAGGGTGTGGCTGAGAAGGTGGATCACTGGGGGCATGATTTTATACATGGGTGTACCAGTTGCAAAATATATTTTGTAACTGGCAAGTGGAGTTTCTCTCTGCTTTCTGATCATCATTTGAGCTGCTTGCCTCCACCACACTCTTCTGCCATGATGTTCAGCCTCATCTTAAACTCATAGGAATGGAGCTGGCTGTCTATGGACTGAGACCTCTGAAATAGTGAGCCCTTGAATAAACTTTTCCTCCTCTACAGTTTTCTTGTTGGGTCTTCTAGTCAGAGCAGCAAAAAGTTGACTAAAACACCCTTTGTGAACTCCAGTATTACTGGACTTTTTGTAGATGATGGTAGGATTGGTATTTGACTCTCTCTGACTGCCCTATATCTCACATTTGCTTCCAGACATAGAACACTGTAATAGAAATTCCCTAAAGTTCATAGCAGGCACTGATTCTTATCCCCCCACCCCCTGCCTTTCCTATTCCGTTGGATATTCAGTGGTGGTTCAAAATATAAATTCAGATCAATATCTTGATTTAGAACCTTTCTTCAGCTTCTCATTTGGATGTGTTCATTACTGATTATTCTGGGCTTCCCAGATTTGCTCATGTTTTTATTTTCCTCACCTTTTTTTAAAAAAAAAAACTGTTGAATTTATTATTTAACTAGTACAGAGAAACATAAAGTTATCTATATTAACAGGACAGAGAGAGAGAGAGAGAGAGAGAGAGAGAGAGAGAGAGATGGAGATGTTTTTTAAAGTTTTTTTTTTTTTGTAGTTGAGTATGAACAGAATGCCTTTATTTTTACTTTATTTGTTTATTTTTATCTGGTGCTGAAGATTGAACTCAGTGCCTCACACATGCTAGGGAAGTGCTCTGCCACTGAGCTACAGCCCCAGCCCTTGGGTAATGTTTAAAGCAGTTTAAAAATATCTATCTCCTCATACATCTACCATCTCCTTAAGGTAAAAGCTTTCAAAATTCATGCTTCTAACTTTTGGAACAGAATCATACTTTGTTGTTATCTATAGTCATCTTTTTTGTGCAATAGCACACCAGAATGTCTTGTTCCTATCTGACTGTGACTCAGTAACATTGATCATCTCACCCTTGGCTCTTATTTTATGTTTATGCTGAGGTTTCCTATACTCATCTGTCTCAGCTTCCCTGCCACCAACCTTGGTGACTGATTTCAAGCATTTCACTCAAATCAGGAAACCTGACTGTGCTTCCTCTGAAGGTCTTAGTACTTCCATATTGCCTGGCCTTTCCTTCTTCTCCTAGACAGCCTCAGTGACACCTAAGGTAACTAGGTCTTTGTAATATAGAAGCACCTAACACACAGGAGGTTTTCTTTTTCTTTTTTCTTTTCTTCATCCTGGGATTTTCCCCAGGGTTTTTCAAAAGCTAGGCAAGTGTACTGAAAACTACATTCTCAGCCCTTTAATTTTTTTTTTTTTTTTTTATTATTTTGAAACAGGGTCTCACTCAGTTGCCCATGCTGGCCTCAAACTTGTGAGCTCCAACTTCAATCACCTGAGTATCTGGGATTACAAGTATGGACTTTGATACACAACATAAGATCCTTAAAGATGCTGAAATACCTGTTTCATTTTTATATTGCCCATTGCACCCTGCCTCGTGTAAACACACATGTTAAACAAATGTTAAAGGAAAAATTAACTTGAATATTACATCGAATCTTTGGTGAAAAAAAAAACACCTTTCTCCTTATTTCAAACAACTTGAAGAAAGATAGGCTTTCTCCTTATATTTATAGATTTGAAATGATATAAGTGGTTATCAGAATTTGTACGTAATACCTATCTAGAGATTACTTAGAATACAGAAATACCAGATCCTCAGCAAGTTTTAATAATAAAAGAGTTGATTAGCTGGGCGCACTGTAATCCTAACACACCTGTAATTCTAGCAGCTTGGGAGGCTGAGGCAGGAGGATTGTGAGTTCAAAGCCAACCTCAGCGAGAGCAAGTTGATAAGCAACTCACTGAGACCCTATCTCAAAATAAAACACAAAATAAGGCTGGGGATGTGGCTCAGTGGTTGAGTACCCCTGATTGCAATCCCCAGTATCCTCTAAACTGACAAATAAATAAGTAAAAGAGTTGATTGATTAGTGATGAAATTGCACTTTTGTCTTCAGTATACTAATTGAAATTAATATTTTTCTTACTTATACATTCTCACTTATTTTCCCAAAAGGATTTAAGGGAACTGACATAAATATATTCGATATAACAACAGTTAACACAAAATCCATAATTTATAAAGAAATATAAAAGAATAAAAAGAGTGTAGGAAAAAGAAAATGAGCCCAGGAGGGAATTTCATAAACAAAATGTATAGGGGTCACATACAGTCCTTGCTTGTGCAGGGCCTCATATTTGGCTTTGACTTTCCCAAGTCATTTCAAGAGGCCCCTACCACCAGTTGAAAGGTAGTGTCTATAAGATTTACACCAACCAGTTGCTCAGGATGCAAAATTTCTGCATTTACTGGAACCTGAGAGAAATTTCTCCAACAGGTTGCCACAAAGATTATACTGTAAATCATAATGACTACCATACTTACAGCCAACAGCACATTTCAAAGAAGTTGATTCTCAATATAGGCTAAGGACACAGTTCTTTACACAGAAAATCAGTAAAATACTTTCTGATCCTATGGTATTCACAAAACCAGCAATAGTCCTGTTGGTGGTACTAATGGGAACATTTACACAATCAACCTAAAATATCTAGATGGTTCCAACATAGCTCAACAGCCTCAAAAAAGTAAAAGAGCAAGAAGTTTATTGTAGCAGTCAAATTTCTGCTGTAATACTGATACATAACAACCAGTCATTATTATTAGAGGTTAAACAATGTAAATATTTATTTTTCTTGCTCAAAGGTTTGATTAGCTCTTTATTCCCTCATTCTTAAACTAGTGAGTATCCAGTATATTATAGAAGCAAAAGTAGTAAGACCGCTTTTAAAAAGCTTCACATCTATTAACTTCAACTGGCCAAAACAAGACATGTAGCCACTTCCTGCATGAAGTAGGTGGGGAAATACATTCTACCTACTCAGATGGGAGATATTGCCAAGCCACTTGACAAATGTGTGACTCTAGAACAGGGAGAGAGTGAAGAATTGAAACTAATCTAATTATTACAGCCATAATTCTTTTTTATATTCTCCTTCATCTTTTATTTCCCATTTCATACAGTCATATGTCACTTAATAAAGTCTGAGAAATTGACTTTAGACCATTTTGTTCTTGTGTGAACAGTATAGAGTGTACATATTTAAAAAAAACTTGGATGGGATGGATAGATTACTCAATGTAGCCTCCTGATGTGGTTAAAAAGATGTATGTGGCTGCTGCTGGTGTAACATGGCATACTGTATTACAGTAAATCTTTTAAAAAAAACATATATATATATATATATATATATATATATATATAATTATATATATATATAAAATTAGAAGGCATATGCTCTAAAATAAGGATAAAAAGTATTGTATGCTAAGTACATAAACCAGTAACAGCCATTTATTTATTTATACCAGAGATTGAACTCAGGGGCATTTAACCACTGAGCCATATCCTCAGCTGTATTCTCTATTTTATTTGGAGACAGGGTTTCACTGAGTTGCTTAGCACCTCAGTTTTGCTGAGGCTGGCTTTGAACTCGAGGTCCTCCTGCTTCAGCCTCCCCAGCCGTTGAGATTATAGGCATGTGCCACTGCGCACGGTAGTAACAGTCATTTAGTATCATTAAGAAGCATTATGTACTTTTATGTATAGATATGCTATACATTCATATGACTAGCAATGTAGTTGTTTGTTTATACCATCCCACTACAGACACTCTACCATGTCAGGATGGTTACAACTTGGGTGAGTTTTCTTGTTTTGTTATGATCTTATGGTTCACCCGTGTACATGTGGTTCATCACTGACTGAAACACTGTTGTGCAACACATAATTGTACTTCTAAGAATTGTACAGAGTTGGATCTGAAAGGAAATTTGCAGGTTGTCTAGGGTGATCATTTCACTTTACAGATGAGTTATCCAGGGGCCCATAGAAACTATGGGATTGGGCTAAGATCACACAATAAGTTTAAAGGTCTTCTATATGAACTAAATGCTATAACTTTTCTTCTACACTCTACCTCCAAACATTCAACATGGAATTCTTAGTTTAGTTTGAGAGATAAATATGCAAGGTTCTGAGCTTCAGTTTTCAGAGTATAAGCCTGGATTGGCTGTGGATATGAAGACCTTTAGTAGTACTGTGTGTGTGTGTTGGGGGGGGGGCTTTAAAATTTAGGTTCTGATTTAGAGAAATTGATTTTTCATAGAATGACTGCTCTGTGAGTATGGGTGTTGGGGGGGGGCAGTGAATTTCTTAAAAAAATATTTACAGGCTCCTAGCTGTTGTTATTAAATAGGCAATATTTCCAGAAGGAAATGTTTGGTTTGTTTCCCAGTTGCTTTCCATTGTCCCCACATTTCACGGAACAAAGAATCAAATATAAGGAAGGGCAAGGGGGTAGGTTGAAATGGGAGTGGAGGGTTGCCAGAGACGGAGGAAAGATATAAAATCGGGTCTTTTCAAGCTGACTTTTGTTTTTTTAAGTTTCCTAATCACCAGTGGCAATGTGTTTGGCTTGCTCCTCAAAAGCAGATCTGAGCTGGTTAGCAAGCTAACAGTACTGGAGGAGGGACTGTTTTGAGAGAAGGGAGCAGCTGTTCTTCTGGAGCTCCCCAGCAGACAGGGAGCCTCTCCATTACCTCAGTGTTCCTAGATGGTATTGCTGACAGCCCTTGTTCTGCTCTGTTTACTGTTCTAATTCCTAGGTCAGTTTGACCGGATATTATATTTTTTAAAAAGACATAAAATAGCTTACGATAGATATTATTTGTTATTAATGTCCTGTCCAAGGCTGAAAGTTTCTTTAACATTTCATGCTTTTACTTCCAGTTTGTTTACTTCTGCAAATGAGCTCTCCTGGCAAGAAACTTGACTCCTGCAGATGATATTATCTTGGAAGAATGTAGGGCTAGGCTACAGGGTAGTTTTTCTGAGAATCAATGATCTGACCACATGCAATAAACAGAGCTGGGATAATTAGCAACCATTCAACATGAAAACAGAACAATAATTTAAATACATAACTTTAAAATAGAAATACAGAAAAAGATGCAAAATGTTTTGCAATAATGATTTCCTATCTTCATATTTTTGTGTTCCCTTTATTTTAGCCTTGAACAGATGGTCCCCCAATTTCCAACTATGATCTCATTTTTAGCATAAAAACATTTCACAGAGCTTCACATAATAGTAGTTGTACTTTTAGTAGAAGTTGACTAAGAAAGTATATAAGGGCAAAACACATTGCCATAAACTCAGTAATGCTTTTTATTAAAATCATACCTTATTGAACAAGAGGACATCTATATTCATTTTAAGATGGGTTGTACATATCAACGCAAGCCACCTTATGTAGGGTAGATAAGCATACCTCGTGGGACTGTACGTCCCCTGGTAGTAATTTTAAAGCTTGCAGACATCCAAGCAACATGGGTTGGTATCTAACGTTTGTCTTTCATCTTGTGCCTGTCAATCTGGGGAGTTTTCCCTTTTAATCATATCATTTGCTCTCCTGTCTACATGGGCACAGCAAACAGGACATATATAATGAATGGAGCCTAGTCTTTCTAAAAGTCAGAACATTGGAATTGGAGCCTTTTTTGATTATCTAATAATATAATTTCTGAGGAACTCAACTTCATTGAGACTGTTTTATCTTTCATAAAACTAGGAATGGGGCTGGTGAGATACTTGTTTAGCTCAAGTCAGCATATCACTGTGAGGATAAATAAGAATGCATAGCACTTAATCATTTAAATAATAAATGTTGGCTGGCCCATCAATATTTTCATAGAATTTTCCCATTTGACCTGAGTGACTTCCATGCTTTCTAGGCTGATTGTGGGCAGCTGTAGACAGTGAGAGGTCTGAACAGTGAACAGGCTGGGAGGATGATATGGGGTTAAGATTTACCTCTGTCATTTCTGTGAATTAGTTAACATCTCCCGGCCTTAGTGAACTGAGAAATGGACCAAAATCTCAGAGGTGTTCACTTCTTGCAATGGGGCTCTTTATTTCCCCCTAAATGAAGTTGGATTGCAGATATCCAAAATATAAACCAGACACCAAAAATGATGCAGTTTTTTTAATATGCTGTTTAAAATGTTTGTATGTGTGGTGGCACATGCTTGTAATCCCAGTGGCTTCGGAGGCTGAGACAGGAGGATTGATCACGAATTCAATGACAGCCTCAGCAAATGTGAGGTGCTAAGCAACTCAGTTTGAGACCCTGTCTCTAAAAAAAAAAAATAATAAATATATATATATATATATATATATATATATATATATATATATATATATACACACACACACACACATACATACAAAATAAGGTTGGAAATGTGGCTCAGTGGTCCAGTGCCCCTGAGTTCAATCTCTATTACCGCCCCCGCCCCCCCGCCAAAAAGGCTCATTGAGTGCAATTGAGGCCCTGGAAGTACAGCTTGGAAAAAAACTGGTTTATTTCATGCTCAAGATCCAGTTCTACAAGAAGACGTCTTATTAAAGTGAGAGATGTTCCTGCCCAAATATTGATTGTTATCATTTACATGGGACATTTGCCCTGATATTCAAGTCCCCTAAGGAAATGGAAACTTCAAGCAGAACTTGGAGTATAAAAGAAATCAAAGTGAGTTCTGTGTTCTCGAGAAGCAATGATGACCTAATTTAATGCCCTTCCTCATGTTAGTAATTTTTTCTCTAGAGACCTGGGCCAGAGTTGGGTTTGGGGGCACAGATCTGTAATCCCAGCTTCTTGGGAGCCTGAGGCAGGAGGATCACAGGTTTGAGATCAACCTGGGCAATTTTGCAAGACCTTGTCTCAAAATAAAAACTTTAAAAGGATTGGGGATACAACTCAGTGGTAGAGAGCTCCAGTACTGAAAAAAATAACTAAATAAAAGGAACTAGGAGAGAATCTAAATACTTACCATAATCTCACCCTTTAACCTGCCTGTTTATGCCTTTGATAGAATTCCATACACCTATTACATGATTCTCCTCTGGAATTCAGGATAGGGATCATGGACTCTCTTTGAGTTTTCAGAGATTTAAGTGTTTTTATAGAATTCTAGCCAGGTAGTCACCCAGGCTTTGCTTATCCATTTCCCCTGTCAGAGTTTGTCACCCTTGGAGATAAAACTATTTATCTTTTTCCAAAATAGTAATTCTTAGACATTTCTTACATTCACTGATTGAAAAATCTGACTTTCTCTAGCTTCAAATATCATCAAATGCATAACTATCTGGTAAATTAGTCCTGTGATAGCATGCTCTGAACTGCAAAGTCCCCACAAGCTTCAGGGCTACTAAAGATGAAACCTGGATCTGAAAGATTCATCTTTTCTCTATGCCTAATAGTACCTGACATTCAGAGGACATTCAGTCTTGAATGACTGACTGGCAAAATGAATTGAGTCAATTTGTGACAACTCATTCAATGGGAAGAACTGAATAACATGATTGTTTCTGAAAGCAGCCATTACAAAGTTTACCACTTGATTTGACACTGAGTAAATCTAGTTATAATGGTATAGACTCCCACAATGCCCCTGTACTCCAAGCACCCTCAGAAAATTTGAGTTACCAACCCACTCTTGGGTTATTTTCAGGGTGCAGACTGCACTATCACCCAGCAGCAGATCTCATTTCCAACCATGGGAGAAAGTGAGGGGAGCTGAGGCTTGAGGATGGTGAAGGAGTACGGTTAATGATGAGACCACAGAGACACAGTCACCGAGGTTCTCTCCTGATCTTCCCCCTTGTTAGCTACGTGATCCTGAACAATTTACTAGCTTTGTATCTATAAAATAGATATCAGCTAATGTGAGGATTTTATGAGTTAATGCCCTAAAGCTTTTAGTGCTAAGCACGATGAAATATTCAGGAAGTTTTGATTCTTAAACATTCATTCTGGTGTAGTGAAAAGAATACAAGTTTTGCATTAGGCAAGCCAGGCTTTTAATTCAGGCCCTGGCTCTTTTTCTTTAATTTCACTAAACTTGTTTGGTCCTGTGTAAAATGCGGATAATAACATACCAGTGGAACAAAATGCTATTTAAACTTTGCAGACTATAGGCTTCTGATTTCTAGGACTCGTAAATTTAGGAATAAACACCTTTATGGGTATGAAGGAGGAAGCCTCAGGCAGAGAATAAATTGTTTTGCATAATAAAATAAAAAAATTATGAGCATCCCAGAGCTGAAGATGAAAGCAACAACACTAGGAAGTTCAATAAAATCGCCCAGTTTGGAACTCTATTGGTAGCAATAGTCTTAATATCCGATATTAAATTATTTGTTACTTGGCAATAGAATGGACCATTGCTTACTTTTTCCTCTAAGTTAAAGAGCTGTTTGTTTCCCAGGTAGTCATATGTGGGTGATACTTTGGGAATAAAGGGATTGGGGTGATGCTTTATAGCCTTAGGTGAGGTGATAACAGCAAAAAAAGGAAAGCAAACACAGGGAGAGGTGAGGACAAATGGAGAATTTGGCCTGCTAAGTAAAAAGAATGTGAAGCAAAGAAAGAAAGCTGGAGATGTGGGAAGAAACAGTAGATTTTTCACCAGCATGTGAGATGACAACTGGAAAGTTATATTTTACCCTGATCTTAAAGGATTAAAAAACCAGAATCAATTGAAGAACCTCAGTTCCCTGGCACTTGAGTTACAGACTCAGCAGGATTCTTAATGACAATTAAAGGTAATGGATGTAAACTCCCAGCACAGAGTAATCATTTGATAAATGACAGCTATCATCATTCATCCTGTTAATTCATATATTATTCAAGAAATATTTATCTAACCCGAGGAAGCTGGACTATGAGCAGATGGTACACGGTAGAGGCAGTGAAGTATATCAAGGCTGAGACTTTCCTAACATCCTTCCTCTATCTTCCTACATCTCAGCCACCTGCCTGCCTCTTCTTTTTGTACATGAAAATATACTCCCTAAAGGAACGGTCTGGGCTTCCAGGAATGCTGGGGCTGTGCCTTGTGGAGAGCTCAGGCAGGCTTGTGTTATGGTAAAGAATTTTGTCTAAGTCATATTCACAATTTAGAGAATGCCTATAGGCTGAAAATTTTTAAATTATTTCATTAATCAACTCACTTAAGGTAAGAGTGACAAACAGTGTTCTAAAAAAACATAGTTATTTAACTTGTGATCCATTTTCCAGTAAGTGACTACCAAGATAGCTGGAGCACAAGAATAGGTAATGGCTTTGTTTTCCCAAGATGTAGTCATTGCCATTATTTTTAGATAAAAGATTTAGAGTCAGAAGCACAACTCATAATTATGTTGCTATGATTCTACAAGAAGTTGTTTTGTAGAATTAATTCAACTGTGAAAACTTTAAAGCCACTACATTTTCTGAAAAAAAATCAGAAGATAAAAACTGGAAATAACATATTCCATGACATGCAGTGTTGTGTTCCTGAGAACATCTTAGATCTTTCCACTTTGCAGCTTGCATGCCCCCTTCTCTCACCCCTGTCCTAGTCTCCACCTAGTTTTTACCCTGCTCTGCCAACTGTTGAAGCACACTGATGTCCTCTCCTCATGAAGCATGCCTGTTGCCCCCAGCTTGATGGATTTTCCTGTCACTTCAGCACTGATTTGTGTATTGTCTTCAACTTTTCTTAGACTCTTTGAATTCTAAGTTTGTATTCAAGTTTACTTTCAGATGTGTCTCACTGTTTCCAAAGCAAGATTCGTGCTGTATGGTAATTTTACATTTCAAAGACAATATGGCAGATAAATATTATCAAAGAACCAGAAGAGAGAAGTAAAAAATTTAATCTCATTATCTTAATATAAATACTGAACTCCTTGCTTTAGGATATTTCTTCCTGAACTTTTCTATGCTTACTTTTTCATTGACTTAATCTTATGCAATTTCATATCCTGATTTTTTTTCAGTTAATGTTACATCACAACCATTACTCAAGTTGTTATAAAGACTTTGACAGTTACAAAGGCTGCAAAATATTGACTATTTCTTTATAGTTAAACTTTTAGATTATATTACACTAGCATAACATTGTATTTGACATCTTTATGCATATATAATATATAGTTTTTCAGTGCATCTCTGCGAATATGTGTATTATATATTTTAAAAAATGTTTTTTTAGGGGGCTGGAGATGTGGCTCAAGCGGTAGCGCGCTCGCCTGGCATGCGTGCGGCCCGGGTTCGATCCTCAGCACCACATACAAACAAAGATGTTGTGTCTGCCGATACAAAAAAATAAATATTAAAAAACTTCTCTCTCTCTCTCTCTCTTTAAAAAAAATGTTTTTTTTAGTTGTAGATGGATACAATACCTTTATTTTATTTTATTATTTTTCATGGTGCTGATGATCGAACCAGTGCCTCACATGTGCTAGCCAAGTGCTCTACCACTGAACCACAAGCCCAGCCTCTGTGTATTATATTTTGATATTTTTTTCTATCAGATAGAATTCCCAAGGGAAAATTACTGAACCAAATAATGTGATTTTTTATGGTTTTAAATGATATATTTTGTTAAACTGCTTTCTAAGGGAGTTGAACCAGTTTATATCCTCAAAAATATATGAAAGTGTCAGTTTCTTCCAACCATCATCAGAATTATTTCCTAAAAATGCAAACTTTCATATGAATGAAATGGGGTGATATCAGTTTACTTTAATTTTTTAGTATGACTACTTTAAGCATACAGAAAAGTATTGAGGAAAAAATTGTATAACCCATGGACCTGGCTTACCAAATCTTAACAAATTTCTAAATTTTCTAAATTTAATTAAAATAAAATTTTACGTATATTGAAATCTGCATACTCCCTTCAATTCCAATGTCCTCTTCACCTTCCTTTACAGAGACAACTGGAATTTGATGTTTGTCATTCTTTTGCATTTCCATTTCGGTATGTTATTAAATCTTTGCTTGTTAATGAAATTGAATTTTTCCCCTATAGTATAGCTAATATTAAAGTGCTCAGGTTTTAGAGTCAGGTAGAGCTCTTTGAATTCCTGCTCTGCTACTTGCTAACCACATCTCTTTAGACCGTTCTGTGCCTCAGTTACTTCATCTATAAAATGAAGATAGTAACAGTTCCTTTTTTTTTTTTTTTTTTTTTTTGTACCAGGGGAGCTTAAGCACCAAACCACATCCCCAGTCCTTTTTTACTTATTGTTTTGAGGCAGGATCTCTCTAAGTTGCCTAGGGGCTTGCTAAATTGGTAAGTCTGGCCTCAAACTTGTGATCCTCCAGTCTCGGCCTCACGAGTTGCTGGGATTATAGGTGTGTACCTGGCTCTCTTCCTGTTCTTTATCAGGTTGTTTGAAGTTGAAGCAGGCAGTGCATGTAAAGTTCTTTGCATATTACTCATCATTCAATACTACCTTATAATTTATTCTAGTTCCTTGTGTGAATTATTTTGTCCTTCATAGAAAGATGAGATTACCTGAATTATGAAGCATTCTTCAAACATGATCATATTAACTTCACACATGGCTGTATGAGGCTGGGGCAGGAGGATCACAAGTTAAAGGCCAGTCTCAGTAACTTAGTGAGGTACTAAGTAACTTATCAAGGACTTATCTCAGAAATTAAAAATAAAAAGGGCTGGGCATGTTGCTCAGTGGTACAGTGCCTGTGAGTTCAATCCCTAGTACAAAACAAAATAAAACAAAAACATCCCACAAACACAATGGCTGGATGAGCTTGTATTACAATGATCCCATTTGATGTCCAATCCTGAGTCTCTGGTGCCAGCACTTCATTCTTTGCATTTATCTGTTGCAATTCTGCCAACTTTGAATTTAACAAGTCACTTCGTGGTACAATAGTAGTTTTAGTATTGACCTTTAACACAGTGGTTGTAGAGAGACTCCAGTGTCTCTCTCACTTAGGATTGCTTTCTGAATTTTGTGTATAAATTTTTTTTTTTTTAAAGAGAGAGTGAGAGAGGAGAGAGAGAGAGAGAGAGAGAGAGAATTTTTAATATTTATTTTTTAGTTCTCGGCGGACACAACATCTTTGTTGGTATGTGGTGCTGAGGATCAAACCCGGGCCGCACGCATGCCAGGCGAGCGCGTATAAATTTTTTTCTGAATATTGTGTATAAAAATATGTTATTGCTTCTATAAACTAAATATACTTATTAAGTCAACAAATAATGTTACTATTAATAACATCATATTTATATTGTTAGATATTAAGAATCTCATAGTATTTTACTTTTTTCTTACTTTTTAATAATCAAAGTAAAAATATAAAATAATTTCTGCATCCAGATTTTAGTTCATTAATGTGTCAAACCTAAACATTTTAACATAATCATAATGATCCTAAATATTTATTAATAGTTTTATGAAGTAGGATTAAAATTTTATAAATCATAAATCAGCAAAATTTCCTTGTATAAGTAACTTCCCTTTAACTTTAAAAGAAAATTAATAACAAACCTCATCGGAATGTACTTGTAAACCATTTTTAGGACACCTTTTTAAAATTGTTTTCTCAAGGCACAAGAAAAAGTACTCTGGATATAAATTATAATAGACTCTTGAATGTATTAATAGACCATAACAATAAATATAAACTTTTTAAAAAGTTTAAAGTATTAAACTAAAAGAAGTATTAAACTAAAAGAAGATTTGAAAATGATACCATATGGTGATTATATTTTACTCAGTTTATCAATATTCATTTTTTACTTGAATATTTTGACATCTCTCACTTTAAGTGACATTCTCCTGATATTTAAGAAAACCAGATTCAGAGGACTCATGGTGGGAGTTAATAAGGCAGTTAAAGACAGCAATACAAAGTCCCTGAGTATGGTGGACTGAGAGACCTGAAAGGCAACATGGGAACAGAAAGTCTCCAAAGACTCAGGAAAAGTTTGTGCTTTGGACATGCAATCATGCAAAGGCAATGCTGAAATAGACACTGAAGTATTTCAGACACACATTCCATATAAATCCCACAAATCTAAGTCTAGTGTTTGTTTAAGTTTTTTTTTTTTTTTTTTTTCTAATAGGAGAGCAATCTGGCTCTTCCCCCCCCAAAAAAAACCCTGGGTTTGGGTAAGTGGCAGGATGAGTTACAGGGAGTCCACACAAACCATTACCTTATAAATGACAGTACAGCCCTTCTCTTGGCAATCTGCCAACTCACTCAGCTACTCCCTGTAGCAATCCTCTGAGTCTGGCCTTTTGCCAGCATTTGAAAAGGGATCAAGGCTTGTGAACTCCATGGTGGCTTTCCCTTGAGGAGTCTCCTTTAGCTGACACCTTCTCCAGGGAGGCTGGCAGTCACCTCAGCAGACAGCCACCTTGCAGTCTACAAGGTTTCCCTCTTATGGAGGTTATAGCCACAGCCAAATGCCCGTATATATATAATCAAACCATCTTAAGGAAATTCATCCTAAACTCCTGGATGAGAAGGCAACAGAAAAACTCCTGTGGCCAGACCCAGCTTCATGTTAGCAGGTAGATACTTAAGGGGTGATAATTACCTTTGCCACAGAAACCCAAAGATGCTCATCTGCTTGCCACAACTCATTTCCTCTAAGACATTTTAAGCCATCTGTTCTAAAAGTTGGTATGTGGAAAGATGGAAAATTCTTAAAAAAAAAAATAATGTGATAAAACCCCAATCAAAACTGAAGCAAATGCAGCATTGCTCTTCTATAATTTTCTGGAAAACAGCTTCAGGGAGTTAATCCTGCAGCAGATTCAGGAGCCAAGCAAATTTGGGGCCATTTTAGGGCAAGCCAGGGTGGGATTAGATGTTCCAGCCTGCACTGTTCTCCTAAGCCTGCTGTGAGCTGAAACTTAGATGTTGGGCCTGGGCCAGAACCAGACTGACCTTCAAGGGGAGAGTGAAACAGGCAGCAGCACCCAGACAACTGCGGAGACAAATTCTCCTGCTACCCACCAATGCTAATCAAATGCTCCCCCTTTTTCCCAGTGTCACTATAGCTCCTTCCTGCTGAAATCATAGACCTTCCTTAGATTCTGAAAATAAATGCTAACCACCATGCTTTTTGGTCTTAATTGAAAAGTTAGCTAACTTTCACAGTAAGTGAAATAATTTGCCTAACTTCACTCAAGCTAAAGTTTGCTCTATAATTTTATTAGGAGATTATGTATAATGGCAAAAAACTTAATTAATTATCTTAAATACTAATTAAAGATTTTTAGAATATGCCAGTTATCAAAGTGTTATATAAATTCAAAGTGTTATATGAATTATATAAATTCATATATAAGTTATACATATATGGATCTTTTGTAATTTCTTTTATTTTGTTATCATTCATAGTATATGTATGTGTAAATTAATTTCAGATGCTTTGTTCCTTGTTACTTCATTTTGTTCTCTGAGGGCACTTATGATAATGAACCTATTTGATAGTCAGGTGGCTCCTCGTGTTTTTATTTTTCAGTTCAGTACCTGGTGATTCGAGGTGTACCAAATGTTAAAAAAAAAAAAGTCTCAATTACTATAATGAATCTATAGATTGGTTATTCTATCACGTTTTAAAATAACATTTAAGT